>NW_024062623.1:1040000-1640000 GCF_006381635.1 Hibiscus syriacus | reverse complement strand
CTTGTGGGTTGCAGTATTGTGATGTGTTAGCATGCATGGCTACGCCAAATCCCACATGTCTTTTATCTTTCAACCTCCTCAAACACGTACCCCATCATTCCATGCCTTGTTTCATGTTGCCTAGTGCTTATTGGCTGGTTTCTTCTCTTTAAAACTAACCATCCCACTTCAAGAGCCTATCATCTCTTCAATTCTCAAACTCTAATTCCCTTCTTCTTCTTCTTCTTCTGAATTGTTAAATATCTTTTCACAATTGGTTCAATTGTTAAACATGATCAAGACGTTGAATCCTTACTCCAACACAGCCAAAACGGCTGAAATCATGTCGAGGTACAGGCCTATAGCGCCGAAGCCCGAGGTGCCTGCAAACGCCGTAGATGAGAGCTCGGCTATGTCGCAGGTGATCAGGCAGTCTCCTTATCTGAGGAATTTATGGCCTCGGCTTCAGGATAGGCCTAGTAGGACTAGAAAGAGAGGTAGAGCTGCTTTATCACCGCCAACATTCAAGAGAGCAAAAACCCATGTCACAGGGCTTCCTTCACCTCTAACATCAACATCATCCCCTGCTAAAAACCTTTTTTTGCGTGGCTTTTCTCATGGAACTCAGCTTTCTGATGTTAATAACTTTGTGGTAGATGGTGGCGGCTTGGAGATTTCTTCCACACCACCAGCAAGTTTGGTGACACTTCCCCTTCTTCCATGTCCTCCCATTGTTTCCAACCTTAGTTGCATGGAATCTAGAGCGGGGGATGATCAGGTAATTGATTTGAATTCAGTGGCTGAAATTCCAGAAGAGAAAGATCTGTTGAAGCAGCTCCAAGGTGATCCTTTCTCAAGCAGCGTTATCGCACCTCAGCCGATTCGACTCGTTGGCTCCACCATCAGCGTCGGATGCATCACTGAGAACCCGAACCTGACCTCGCCAATGCAAGTCCTGAAGAAACCAGAGGAGGCCGAAGAAGAGGTGGAGTCCGAGGCACTGCCAGCAGTGGTGTCTGACTCGAACAACAAAGTCAGACTGGCGAATTCTGCATACAATGAAATGATCGGTCAACCAGAATGCCCATGGCTCAATTCAATGGTGAGAGGAGGAGGCAAGAGAATATGTGGGGAAGTGATGCTTCGTTTATCTGATTCGAGGGTGCCACTTGAATCAAACGGGTTTTCGTGCTGGACGAGGATCGAGTGGGGAAGTGAAGGAAAAAAGAAGTCCATCAAAGCATTATGCGATGTCATCAGATTATCATGTCAATCAAATGATTACCTCTTCACATGGAGGTTCCACACCAACAACAAGAGGGAAGCATCTCAGTCCACCACTAATGTCTCAAATTTGAAACTGTAATTTCAAAATGTACACAGTTTTTAACTGAAAAATGCACCTTAGCTACCTACATATTATATGTATATGTATATGGATAAATGTGACATTGTATTTAGTATACAATTTTAGTCGGTATCTATTGTGTAGTCTATAAAGTATAATTAATATCTGCCTAGTTGTTATCCCCTCCATTTACTTCACATTTGTGCCGGGCTGTTTGCGATCATTGAAGTGACCATTAGTGCATGAGAATCGAGAAAGGGTACAGATACAAAGATTGAAATTGCCTTAGGATTGTACCGTGAAGATCCAATTTGGTTTGCAATTGCACTTGGACTAGGGGTGTAAACGAGCGAGTCGAGCTCGAGTATTGCTGAACTCGACTCGACTCGAAAACTCTGAAATGAAGCTCGACTCGACTCGAAAACTCGCGAGCTTAAAATTTTCAAGCTCGACTCGAACTCGAAATCCTAAACTGAAGTTCGTGAGCAGCTCGAAAAGGCTCGAAATGAAAAAAAATTCTTAAACTTAACTCGATTTAAGCCTCAAACTCGAACTCGATTTAAGCCTCAAACTCGAACCTGAACCTTAAATACATGAAAATATTACTGTATTTTTAAAAAAAAAAATCAATACATAAATATTAATATTATTAATAATTTATTTTTAAAAAAATAAAATCTTAATATTTTATATTTTCGAGCTGCTCACGAGCTTTTCGAGTCGAATATCAAGTAGCTCGTTTCGGCTCGTTAAGAACTCGAGCCGAGCTCGAGCTCGAGTCGATTCCATTCGATCCGAGTATTTATCGAGTCTTGATCGAGTCGATCTCGAGTAGCTCGCGATCTGTCTCGTCTCATTTACCGCCCTAATATGATTTGCAAATGCATTTCACTACCATTCTTCGGGTTTCTTACAGGTCACTGTTTTTGCAGCATTAAAAGTATAGTATTTCAAGGGAAGTGCTTAATAAATATTTCTCAATTTGTTCTATTATATTCCTTGTTGAAGTTCAAAATGACTTAGAAACAAAAAAATAGAAACTTCATCACATAAACTTTGCAATTACATGACACTAAAAATGCAAAATATGGACCATCTATAGCGTCCTACTCGAGAAAGCTTGGTAATTGAAGTCTAAGGCCCATAACACATGAGTCGAATGAACATTGCAACTATTAAGTACATCGACTACATAATTCCTTTCATATTCCCGAAAGCAGTACAAACACCCAATGGATCTCCTATCAAATGGGCAAATTGATCCTCATTATCTTTGTAAGGAATACAAGTCATGGGATCCTAAGAATATTGGAAGTCATTTGTATCGACAATGTATTATAGTCTTTCAATCTTTCTCAAAGTGCAGGCACCCATGACACATAGCATATCGAACCCCTCGTGTGTAACACCCCACCCATAAGCTTCTCGAAACATTTGACACCTAATTTCAGTGGTGCCATAAAATCTCTTGAAGGACATTAACAGTCTATACAAACTCTACATGTTTTCAACCTACAAGGCCCCTATAAAAATAATTATTCTCTATGGTCAATAGATATTAAATCATACATATGAAGTTGAACGTTCACAAAAATATAACGACTTCTCACAACCTCCCGATTGGTCCTGCAAGTTAAACGAAGTCATGACAAGTCCATTGTGGAACTCTCGACAAGAAGCGTCAAAATTTCGGACAATAAATCATAGCGTAAGTCACTCGAAGATCTCTTACGAGTCATCAAAAAAGAGAAATGATAGATAAAAATGAGAAACAATGCTAAAAGATTTTTATACGAATTAAAATAAAATATTATTTCATTTATGTCTTTATAGAATAGCACAGTAAGAGAGAATAAAAAAGCCTAACGCTCAAGGTAGTATATGTTCAAAAAGTTTCATTTGACATTAAATGCAAATACCTCTGGTATACATAGTGCTTGAACTTGGGACCGTAAGGAATAATAATAATTCCTTAATCACTAAGGTCACTTGATTCATGTATCTTACTAAGTGTTATATTTCCTCCTATGCATAAATAGTCACGTGGTTATCCGGGGGAGGATGCATTTAACCCTCTGGGATCCAAATGAATATTCATTATTTAAGATAAATTATTAAATATAATTTAATATATTAAAGGGATAAGAAAAAAAAAATTGCATTACCAATTTTATTGGAAAAAAATATTAAACTTTTAGGTAAACTACACGGGTGATCACTCAACTATTATCCCTTTCATTTTGACCATCAATGTTTCAATTTCGTCAATAAGATCATCCAACTATTTAAATGCTTCAATTAAGTCATTGGCTGATAACTTTTAACGGATGATATGATGTGGCAAAAAAACTTTGTATAATTACTCATTTAGTTCTTAATATTTACATATTTTATCAATTTAGTCCTAATTTTAATTTAATTTAATAAATTTTATTTTCTAATAAGATCTTGGCACATATCAAAATCTTATCGGAGAGACTTTTCTTATTTTAGATTTATTTAGCTTAATAAAATTTTCTTCTTGGGGTGGTTAACGCAGGACACAACCACTAGGCCAACATTCTTCTTGTGGCTTGAGATACAACATAATATATATAACTTAAACTAACCTTTATATTAGAATAAAAAAAGAAAATAAGTGTCAATGAGATTCAAACCCAGTGAAATAATAGGAGCACCTAAACTACTAAAGTAAATTCATAGTTGGTTTATAATTTGGAAAAATTTTATATATTTATAATCAATAATTAATGCAAGATTAAAAGTAAAAATATATTTAATATTTTTTTCTTTTAATCTAAATTTAATTTAAATTTTGAATATATAAATTATTATAAATATTAATTTTCATGTTAGATTCATCTTGAATTATATTTTTATTATAATTTAAACTATTCAATTTTATAATATATTTTTATTATTTTGAAAACTAATTTTTTATAGATAAAATATGATAAATATTTATATTTTAATTTTTTTTATCATATTAAAATTAATTAAAAATAAGATGGATATTGGAAAGTAATTACAAATATGATGCGTATATAAAATCTATCAAAATTTAAAGCAAGGATTTAATTTGCTTTAGTGGTTTAGGTGGTTCTATTATATCCATGGAGCCTAATTCAAATCCCAATTTTGACACTTCTATTTCTTTTTTCTTTTCTAGCATGAAGTCTAATATAAGTTATATATATTATGTTATTTCCTTCTATCTAAACAATCATGAACTGCAATCCTATGAGTTGTGCATCAACATATTTTTCATTTAATTTTTTCATGAATTTTCTGAAATTATGTACGTTAATGTCAGCTTTTGCGACTCATCCTTTGGCAACATTTCTTCAGTAATCTCTTTTGAATGTTCAAAAATTACACGTATACTCGTACAAATCTGTGAACGAAGATTTACACTATCATCATTTCAAACGTGGTTACCATTCTTTCGGTCAATGGATTATTTTATTTTTTTCCTTTAGTAACAACAATAACTTAATGTAATGAAGTTTCATGGTGATGAAAAGTGTTGGTCTTTTTACTTATATATATTTTTTGTTTTAACTATCATTATTCAATATATTGAGGATTAATTTGGATCGGGTTTTATATAGGTCTATTATAGTACAATCTTTCCAACTCAGTTTATTTAATTTGTAAATATCAAAATTCAAACTTATGATCTTATTTAAATATTTAATGTCAAATTTCAATAAACCAACCTGTTATTAGTTGAGTTTTTTTACTTATTAATGATAATAATAACAATTCCACCACCGTTGCATCATTTTTTCTGATGAAAAGTCAATAATAATGAACATTAATCCAAGATGGACCATTTCAATCCCTCTTCTTCAAGAAATCGTGTGTCAAACTAGACCAAAATCCATTAGGAAACTTCTATTACTGTAAAGAATTTATTGTTTAATTCCTCAAATCATTAAATTTGACTAAGTTTGGATCTAATCTAATCTTGTCCCACCACTTCATTTAAGTCCTTTGCCTCTCCTTTATTCAATCAAATACAGTCTCAACTACCCCAACAAGAAGAAGAAAACTCGTTTTCAAATGTTTCAGCCTTTCATCTGCGGCGCTTTCGATCCTGAAGACGAAGGTGATCGAAGAAAATTAAGAAGAAACAGCTTTCGTAAGAGTAAAGGACGTAAAAAGGATGACAAGAACCCGTATTCGGATCGTGGCCTCGACAAGTTTTCTGCACTCTTAGCCGAACTCGAACAGAAGAAGCAGAAGATTTACTCACAAACAGGCTCACAAGATGTGTCGTTGGTTCGTTTCACGTATAAAAACTCGACGGATTTCGTTCCGATCGTGATAAAGCTCAAGGATGATAAAGAAGAAACGAAGAAGAAAGGTGCTGATAGTAACATCAATACCACCAAAGATCATCAGCCTGTGATGAAAGCTATTGATTCAGATGTCATTGATAAACACCCGATCACGGAGGGGAAACGAGTAATCAAGAAGATATCATCACGGTCGCAATCGTTTTCCGATCAGAAGAAGACGGGTAAAGAAAACAAAAGAACACGAGAATTTTACGAGGTTCGGCAATGTGCTTACGTCCTCGGTGCCTAGGCGGCGCTAGAAGTTTTTATTCAATGATATTTTAAGTCTAGGTTACATCTCTATTTATAATAGAAAACCCTGGTACATAGCCTTATGGAGCTTGGCCTGAAAGCTGAGAGTAGTTATTATCGCAGTCGGTCATCTAATAGCAGTGAGCAAAATATATAACAATGGAAGCAGGAAGCTAGTGTATTTACCAACAAAATACCTTACAAAATTTCATCTAAACAATAACATATGACAAGATAAAGATTCAAACCTGCGATTGTTGATTTGAGCCTGGAATCGGCAGAGCAGTGTGGTTTTCTTGCCAGCAAACATGGGTCCTACCATCACCGGGACCTCATCGCACGGCGAAGAAGATTGCGAGGACCGTGTGTGTTGTTTTCGAATTGTAGTTAAAAAGAACCGGGGGAGTAGTTTAAGCCACTGTTGATGGTGGGTTTTATCATTTATGGGAAGAAAATATGAATTTGGAAGAATTGTTTTGGCATAATGCCAAAATTAGGTCTCAATATTTATCAAAATGATTATTTTGACCTCTATTCATTTTTTAGTGCATTTTAATCTCCAAGCGTTTCATTTTAGAGAAAAAAACCCTATGTTGTTGGAAACTACTAGTTAACAAATGATTAACGCTAAAAAATAGGAGTTTTTATCTTAAATAAAACATTGGGGGCCAAAGTGCTCCAAAATAAAAGAATAAGAGTCAACTCAACTATTTACTTAAATATTAGGGATTTTTTTGTCCAAAAATAAGAATTAGGGCTAAAATGCTCCAAAAAAAAGAATAAGAGTCAAAACAATCATTCTAATACATGTTTGGGGTTAATTTTAACATTATACTAATTTTTTGTGTGGCAAGCTGAATGGGAGAAAATGTGGGAAATAACAAGCATATATGAATCGGGTTGGAATAAGATCCGTTTTTAAATAAAATCCAATTTCAAACTAATCTAATTTTATTTGATTTATTTATATTAGTTTTTATTTAAAATTAATTTATTATTTAATATATATTTATATGATTAAAATTAAATAATATTATTTTAAATTATTTAAAGGATACATATCATTTTAATGTGAATCAAATTTCTATGTGTAATTTCATATTTAAAACTTTTTATTGACTCAATCAAATATTTAAGTTCAGTTTTAAATATTTTTTTATATATGTGTTCTTATTTTTTTATCTTTTAATCGAAAAAATGAAAAAAGAATTTTTTAATTTATGTTTTTAATTTAATTTTATCGATTAAAATGAAAAACCAAACTGGAGCAAAACAAGACATTGCCCATTTAGCCAAAACATGAGCTGCTCTATTACCAGACCTAGGCGTGTAACTAACCAAGAAGTTGGCTTCCTCTTTCAGAATATTACGAGCATGGTGGAGATGACAGCCAGAAACAGACAGGTCTAAATGGGGAGAAAGGATTTTGTTGACCACTGCATATGAATCACTCTAAAAAATAACTTGAGTCCATCCATTCTCGCGGACCATTTCAATCCAGCAATCAGCGCCAAAGCCTCCATGAGCTCTGCATTGTACGACCCGGAGAGGCGTCTGGCAAGGCCTCCAACCACCATCCCATTATGATCTCTCGCTAAAACACCAAAGGCAGCAACATTCGAGTCCGGAAGGAAGGCTCCATCAACATTGAATTTGATGGAATTAATGGGGGTTTCCTCCTCCTCTTAACTGTTGGAACAGGTTGAGTGGGGGAGGCCGGTCAGGGGAGTTTGCAACAGCGAGGAACTCTCCACCAATGAGCCAGCCGGAATCGATCACTGTTCTTGCAGGTTGAAGAACATCATCATGGGTCCACTTATTTCTCCGGTTCCATAGGTTCCATACCAACAGCAGGAATTTGACAAACCTGTCAATGGGGAGGATCGAAGCAGCAAAACTCACCATCGAAGCAACGGGGGTCAAGGTTGGATAGCTGGAAGACCTCTCAGGCAAAGTGACAGTCTTTTAGCGCGTGGAAGATGGATTCTTGCTCCGTATTACAAAGAGGGCAAGTTCCATTTCCAATCCCGATCGATCGTAATTTTGCACTTACCGACAAAGCTTCATGGCACACCTTCCAGCCGAAGACTTACCTTTGGGAGCGTTTTGACAATTGCTAGACTATTCCAAATCTTTGAGTTATCCCTGCTTTCCTGGAGCTCTTTTAGTAGCCAAGTGTAGCCCGATTTGGTGTTATAAACTTTCGAGCTAGTGACTCCAAACCAGACAGTCACCGGACACCGGGGTAATAGGACAGCCAAGAATAATGGAGCAATCAATCTCCCAAAATACCCTGTTTATCTTTGCTTCATCCCACCTTGGTTCATTTGGGATCATAAAGTCCTTGCATCGAATTGGTTCCTCCTGTCCATCAGCATATTAGGCAGAGAAGGTGATAGGAGTGTCCCCACCCCATCGAGCCGCATGCATTGGTGTAGGGCTATTCAGACCAATTCTCCAGTGGAAGCCTCTCTTCAACTTTTCTTTAGTTTTGAGGATGCAATTCCATATAAAGGATGGATTGTTCCCAATCTTGGCCTCAAGCAGATCACCTGAAGGGAAATTGTTGACGAAAACGGGTAAAGAAAACAAAAGAACACGAGAATTTTACGAGGTTCGGCAATGTGCTTACGTCCTCGGTGCCTAGGCGGCGCTAGAAGTTTTTATTCAATGATATTTTAGGTCTAGGTTACATCTCTATTTATAATAGAAAACCCTGGTACATAATTACAAAATTAACCCTGTACCGTACCGCGGGGGCTGCGCCCCCGCACCTCCAACCCACATAATTCGTAACCCCACAACGAGATTTTCTTTGTAAGGACAGTTGATGTTCGCTGCGTTCGCTTCGCTCACTCCGCTCCATCTCCTGTCATCTTTACTGGTATATTTATGAGCCATACCTAACAAATCTCCACCTTGGCGAATATCCTGCCTCTTGAAAATTCAATGTGGGTTGGGTTACCTTGATTCTTTAACAACTCGAAACATTCAACAAGTCCAAGCAATGCTTGAACTTGTCTGTCGTAACTGGCTTAGTGAACATATCAGCGGCATTTTCATCAGTATGTACCTTCTGAAACAAAACCTCTCCAGATGCAACCAACTCTCTGATCTTGTGGAACCTTACATCAATATGTTTAGTTCTAGCACGATACACCTGATTCTTAGCCAAGTGAATAGCACTTTGATTATCACAAAGCAACTGAACTCCACCTTGTTGAACACCCAACTCCTTCACTAAACTAGTAAGCCATAAAGCTTCTTTTGCAGCTTCAGCCGCTACCATGTACTCAGCTTCAGTTGTAGATAGAGCCACAATAGATTGAACAGTAGACTTCCAAAAAATAGGCCCTCCACCAAGAGTAAAGACATACCCTGTCGTAGATCTTCTATTATCCAAGTCACCTGCATAGTCTGAATCCACATATCCTACAACCAAAGGATATCCCGCTGACTCCCAAAAACAATTCCATGTCCCACAGTACCCTTTAAGTACCGAAAGATCCACTTGACTGCTTCCCAATGTTGCTTACCAGGTTTAGACATGTACTTACAAACTTGACTAACAGCATGAGCTAAATCAGGACGAGTACATACCATCGCATACATCAAGCAGCCAACAGCATTAGAATACGAAACCTTTGCCATATCTTCAGCTTCCTTATCTGTCTTGGGGCACTGTTCTGATGAGAGCTTAAAGTGATTCGCCAATGGAGTGCTAACTGGTTTTGCGCTGCTCATCGCAAACCTTTCTAGCATTTTCTCAACATAACCCCGTTGAGATAGCCGCAGTTTCCTTGAGTCTCTGTCCCTGCAAATTTCCATTCCAAGAATTTTCTTTGCAGCACCTAAATCTTTCATATCAAATTCCTGACTCAATAAAGTTTTCAAACCGATAACATCATCCATGTTCTTCGCAGCAATCAACATATCATCAACATACAGTAATAGAAAAATAAAAGAACCATCATCAAGGCTCTTAACATAGACACAACAATCATACTCACATCGGTTGTAGCCAATCTTGATCATATAGGAGTCAAACCGTTTATACCACTGTCTCGGAGACTGTTTCAACCCGTTCAAAGATTTCTTCAATCTGCAAACTAAATGCTCGTTTCCAGGTTGAGTGAAACCTTCAGGTTGCCGCATGTAGATCTGCTCCTCTAAATCACCATGCAAAAAAGCAGTTTTAACATCCATCTGCTCTAAATGCAAATCCCAACTAGCCACCAATGCAAGTACTGCTCGGATTGAAGTGTGCCTGACCACAGGAGAAAAGATTTCATCATAATCAACTCCTTTCTGCTGTGAAAAACCCTTCGCTACCAAACGAGCCTTGAACTTCTCCCCTCTTTTTCTGTTACTACTGGTTTCTTCTTATACACCCATTTGCAACCAATCGGCTTCTTACCCTCAGGAAGGGGAACTAACTCCCATGTCCGATTGTGATTTAAAGACTCCATCTCCTCAACCATGGCTGTCATCCACTTGTCATTTTCCTGACTAGTAACGGCATCATGAAAAGTAACCGGATCATCACTGCTAACAATAAGTGCAAAAGATACCAAGTCTTCAAAACCCAATCTGTTCGGAGGCTTTATATTCGTCCGTCTCACCCTGTCTCTGGCGAGACTATAATCCTGCAAATCATCCGTAGTGGAACCACCAGAAGTCGGTTGAGAAGTTTCTGGTTTCTCAACTGGAAACTGCTCGAAATCCACCACTGTCGTGTCTTGCTTCTGCTGCAACATGGATTGTTCATCAAAAACGACATCTCTACTAATCACAACTTTCTTCGCAACTGGATCCCAGAACTTGAATCCTTTGACACCTTTCTTGTAACCCAGAAAAATGAACTCCTTCGATTTTGCATCAAGTTTGGATCTCTCATCAGCAGGTACATGCACATAAGCAGGACAACCAAAAATCCGTAAGTTATCAAAACTAACATCATGACCAGTCCATACCTCTTCTGCAACTTCCCAGCCAGCGATGCCCTTGGCGATCTGTTGATAAGGTAACACGCCATGTTAACAGCCTCAGCCCAGAAGTGTTTGGGAAGCCCCGCATTCAACCGCAAACATCTGGCTCTTTCATTCAACGACCTGTTCATTCGTTCCGCAACACCATTCTGTTGTGGTGTCTTGCGCACTGTAAAATGCCTCTGAATCCCATGCTCCTTACAGAATTGTAGGAACTGTGAATCTGTGTACTCCGTACCATTGTCAGACCGCAAACACTTGATTTTTCGTCCTGTTTGGTTTTCTACCTCAGCTTTCCACAGCTTGAACTTCTCAAAAACTTCAGATTTCTGTTTCAAAAAATACACCCAAACTTTCCGTGAAAAATCATCAATAAAAGTAACATAGTACCTAGATCCACCCAAAGACGATGTCGTGGAAGGCCCCCATACATCAGAATGCACATAATCAAGAATCCCTTGAGTTGTGTGCTTCGCAGTCTTGAAACGGACTTTAGTCTGTTTACCAAGAACACAATACTTGCAAAAGTCGAGCTTACAGCTTTTGACACCATGCAACAAGTTTCTCTTGTGTAATTCTGCCATACCACGTTCACTAAGATGAGCAAGGCGCATATGCCACAATTTTGTCGTATCATCACAGGACTCAACAGAGTTAACTCCACCTGCAACGGTACTCCCTAACAATATGTAGATATTCCCTGCAGTCATCTTGCCTTTCATCACAGTCAATGCTCCTTTAACAATCCGAATGGTTTCCCTATCCTCGTCAGCCTTAGGGATAAAACCATTCTTGTGCAAAGTGCCCAAGGAAATCAAATTCTTCTTCAAGTCTGGGATATGTCGAACACCACTTAACGTCCGAACGGAGCCATCGTGCATCTTAATTCTTACATCACCAATACCAACAATATTGCAACATCGATCATCACCCAAATAAACCGAACCAGAATTAACCGGCCTGTATGTCGAAAACCATTCCCTATTTGGCGTGATGTGATAAGAACATCCAGAATCAAGAATCCAAGCATCCGTCAATTGTGTCGTTGAAATAGAAAGCATATCACCCTCACTGCAATCAGAATTATCATCCTCGACCACGTTCACAGACTTGGATGAGCCATCACGCTTCTCATCAGTCTGCTTTTTCAACTTCGGACAGTCTCGCTTCATATGTCCCGCCTCCTTGCACTTGTAACAGTGAATCGTCTTCTTATCCCTGGATTTGGATCTGGAATTCCGCTTCCCGGACCCTGCCTTCTCTGGCTTCCGTCCACGATCTCGATTACCCTTGACATATAAGCTATCGGCTTGAGAGCTTTCCCCTGCATTCTGCTTCCGCTGGTTGTGAGCCAACAAGGCTGCAGTAATCTCCTCAACATTGATAGTCTCTTTCCCATATGTAAGAGTAGTCACCATGTGTTCGTAAGAGGGAGGCAACGAACAGAATAGAATCATCGCTCTGTCTTCATCCTCAATTTTCACATCAAGCCGAGCCAGATCAGAAACGATTTGATTGAAGACATTCACGTGTTGCGCCAAATCGTGATCATCCTGCATCTTCAGCCCATACAGCCGCTGCTTCAGATACAGTTTTGTCGTTAAGGATTTGGACATAAACTGACTTTCCAACTTCCTCCAAATTTCGTCTGGAGACGATAGATGCATGACGTGATACATGACCTCGTCCGCCAAGCATAATCGTATGGTTCCTGCCGCTCGCTGCTGCAATTCTTCCCAATCTTCCTCATCCATCGACGCCGGCTTTGTAGATCGCAAAGCCTTCAAGATCCCTTGCTGCGCCAATAGATCCTTCACCCTCGTTTGCCATAATCCGAAGTTACCCTGACCATCGAATTTCGCGACTTCAAATTTTGCTCCTGACATCTGATACCAATTGTTGGCGAAAACGGGTAAAGAAAACAAAAGAACACGAGAATTTTACGAGGTTCGGCAATGTGCTTACGTCATCGGTGCCTAGGCGGCGCTAGAAGTTTTTATTCAATGATATTTTAGGTCTAGGTTACATCTCTATTTATAATAGAAAACCCTGGTACATAATTACAAAATTAACCCTGTCCTCTTTACTGGTATATTTATGAGCCATACCTAACAGTTTTCCGATCAGAAGAAGAAAAAGAGTTTTTCATGGAATTCGGAGTTACATCAATGGAGGCGGCCTTCTTACTATGTTCCGGCAATCGTACTTTCTATTTTACTGCTGCTAGTGTTCTTCGGAAGATCGGTTTCGATACTGTTTACCTGTATTGCATGGTATACGGTACCTGTAATACAAGGAAAGAGTTACAACAAGAAGAAAGTATATGAGAGAAAATTGAGCTACAACAAGGCCGGAGCTGGATAAAGAAGATCATCTCATCATCCTGTCTTTTTCTCTTCTTTTCTGTGTAAACAGATGTAAATCGTTTTCTTTTTCCTTCCTTGTTTTGTTGTTGTGTTTTGGGGTTGGATTGAAGAATTCATCCACTCTTTTGACATGTTCAACTGTGTAAATTCTTGTACAGCAGAGCTGGATAACCCGAAAAGATGAACTTTAGGTTACTTTTCTTTGACATTTTCTTAGTCATGAATTCCAAATCTTGGTTTTTCAATATTGTAAAGTAAAACTTGTCTTGTGATGGATTAAGAGCATCTTCAAAATTCAAGCCTTGATCTAATATTTTACAGTTTAAAGATAAATACTTATTCACATTGATTTAACTTAATATATTATAAGTCACGAACCAAGTGACCTCGGTGATAAAGAAAATATTATTATTCCTTGAAGTTTCAAGTTCTAGTATCATGGATATTAAGGTTATGAACATTTAATGTCGAATGGTTAAGAGTTATAGTACTAAAATGTTAGTGTTCTAAGCGGAGAAAAACTTACTGAAAATTGCATTGTAAGTAGTATCAAAAACATAAAAAGTTTTATGTTGATAAAGACATTGAATTGCATTTATTATTTTTATACAAATATCAGAAAAGCTATGAAAATATTTTTTTATTAAAATGATTTACTTGAAATAAATGCGCCCTAGATTTCAATTAGTATACTATAACTCTAGCAGACTACTTGCTACTAAACTTATTTAATAATAATATTTTTGTTAAGTAAGAAAATTAAGAAATAAATATTTTTTTAAAGATCGGAATAGTGGTATTTTAGTCTCTAGAGTTGTATCTTATTATTTTACTATAAATAAATTATATGTGATAAGTAACACTACATGTTAACTCTAAATAATAATAATAATAATACATTTTTAAAAAATCAAGAAAAAAAATTGAAAAATGCTTTTTAATATTTTATTTTTTATTTTTAAAGTCTTTTTATATATTTTTTTTGAAATTTTTCTGAAATTAATATATAAGATATTATCATGTTATACATTTTTAAAGTGTTACATTAAATTATTTTGTAGCAAAAAATTGAATTGGAATAATTTTATCTCTCATCCGTAAATATAGACAATATAACAACCATATTAATTATATTTCGTATGTATGATTTATTTTATATTGGTCTAATTAATTACTTCATCATTTATAAAGTTCTAACACCACTTGTGATGGTGTAATTATATTTTATTTCTCTCCGTTTGGACATAAGTGTCTATATAAATATATATCTAATACTAATATGAGTATATTCAACTTTTTAAAATGTTGTTTAACACAATTAATTTATTAACATTCACAGCCGCTCACCCCCTTGGTTTTTTTCCCTTGCACCACTCACTCTTTTATTTTTAATTTTTTTATTTGGCCGGCGACGATCAATCTTAGTATTGGTGGTTAACCGCCGATACTTCTTGTTTTTCGTTTATTTTTTTATTACATCTTTATTGTCCTTTTGATTTTTTAGTTTTTAATAATTTTGTATTTATGACACGTTTTTCTTTGTCTTTATGACATATTTTTTTTATGTATTTTGACATGTTTTCGGTCGTTTGGTTGTTATTTTCATTTTTCTCCATCTTTGATTTGATGATGTTTCGACTGATCAAGATTACGCTTATTTGTTATCCTAATGATCTTCTCTACTTTGGAATATTTGATTGGATTAGGATATGTGGTTGCGTTCGTGGATAATTTCTCATGTCGCTCAGCTCTGATATGCAGTTTGTCGGTGTCTTTCAATAGTTTTCATCTCCTTTTATAATTCGTTTGTCGATGCAGTCAGATTTATTCGTATCTATATTTGTTCGAGTGTTTTAGTTGGGTTTTTTACCTTTTCTTTATATGATCCTTGTATGATCTCAAGTGGTTAGTTTTTTGTGTTAATGATTACAAGAAAATATCTTAATTATGTGTTTAGTTTACAATTATAGTTGTAAACATTCATTGTGAGTATTTTTCTTTTGAGAAAATCGCCTCAGTGACAAAAAATGCCTTATAATATACGATTTTAACCAATTTTTTTTGGATTTGCCAAAATGACCAACAAAATCGCAATGCGATCTCTAATTCGCAACGCGATCTCCAGTATCGCAAATTCGCGCTGCATTTCGCGTTGCGATAGTTGACAATCGCGTTGCGATTTTCCTTTTCGCATTGCGATAGTCTACAGTGTCGTTGCGATTTTCCATTTCGCGTTGCGATAGTCTACAGTGTCGTTGCGATTTTCCATTTCGCGTTGCGATAGTCTACAGTTGTCGTTGCGATAGTCTACAGTTGTCGTTGCGATTTTCCAAATTCGTTGCGATAGTCTACAGTAAATTAAAAAAAGATTTTATTTCTTAAGAATTTTCTCTAAAAAGATAGTATCCGCGCGGACGTGTCGAAGACGACCACGACCACGACCACGACCACGAGACCACGACCACGACCACGACCACGACCACGATCACGACCACGACCACGACCACGAGACCACGACCACGACCACGAGACCACGACCACGACCACGACCACGAGACCACGAGACCACGACCGAGACCACGAGACCACGACCACGAGACCACGACCACGAGAACGACCACGAGACCACGACCACGACCACGAGACCACGAGACCACGACCACGACCACGACGAGACGACGGCGCGGCGGCGGCGCGCGAGAGTCCCCCTTGTTCTCTTTCACTCAACAAGGAAATGGGAAATCCAAGCCTTAAATATACTTCCCAATAGTGTTTCCAATACTATGTGGGATTGAACATTACTCAACACTTCAAAGAAAATATAGCAATTTTTGTAGCATGTTTCTCACTTAATCCATATCTAAAACATTTTATCATTTTATCAAGAGAATTAAAAGAGTTGTAGATATCTACATTTCAATTCAAACTTATACATATAGTTTTAATATGATAAAATGTTTTAATATTTTTAGATATGGATTAAGTGGGAAACATGCTACAAAAATTGTTATATTTTCTTTGAAGTGTTGAGTAATGCTCAATCCCACATAGTATTGGAAACACTATATGGAAGTGTATTTAAGGCTTGGATTTCTCATTTCCTTGTTGAGTGAAAGAGAACAAGGGGGACTCTCGCGCGCCGCCGCCGTCGTCCCGTCTCGTCTCGGGTCGTGGTCGTGGTCGTGGTAATACGTGTCTTCGACACGTCCGCGCGGATACTATCTTTTTAGAGAAACAAAATCTTTTTTTAATTTACTGTAGACTATCGCAACGCGAAATGGAAAATCGCAACGACACTGTACACTATCGCAACGCGAAATGAAAAATCGCAACGACACTGTAGACTATCGTAACGCGAAATGGAAAATCGCAACGACACTGTAGACTATCGCAACGCGAAATGGAAAATCGCAACGACACTGTAGACTATCGCAACGCAAAATGGAAAATCGCAACGACACTGTAGACTATCGCAACGCGATTTTCAACTATCGCAACGCGAAATGCAACGCGAATTTGCGATACTGGAAATCGCGTTGCGAATTAGAGATCGCATTGCGATTTTGTTGGTCATTTTGGCAAATCCAAAAAAAGTTGGTTAAAATCGTATATTATAAGGCATTTTTAGTCACTGAGGCGATTTTCTCTTTTCTTTTAATAAAATTAACAACTTCTATTAAAAAATAATATGTTTTTAACACATTGCAAATATTATATATTATATCATATTTAAGATGTGAGGAATTTAAAATTTTAAAAATAATCGAAAAATGTAAATAATATGCAAATGAACAATTTAGTGATTGTGCTAATTTGGACGCTGGTTTGAACAAACAATAATTGTATGATGCCATATGCAGATTGTAATCTTAAATCTTATATTTAAAACCTCTCTTTTACGTCTTCTTACAAATTAATATATAATAATGATTTTTCACAAAAAATTCCATTGACTCGTGTGTTTATTCCATTGAATTTTCACAAAAAATTCCAACGACATTGATTTAAGACTTAATTAAAAAATTAATGCAGTATCGATACCTTATTTTAAGGTTAACAATCCATCTTCTGTCTTCATCTTTATAATTAACCAATGTGGATAAGCACCCAATTTTTTTAATTTAATCATTTAACTTTAAAATTGTTTAAGTTTTAATTATTCCACTTTTAAATCAAACGATATGATTTATTTTATTCTTATTTTTTATGATGTGTTATATTTTATTTATATTTGTATTACATAATATTATATTAAAAAAATTTAAAACCTAAAACCATACTCCCAAAACTTAAACCCTAAACTTCAAAACACAAACTCTTTGCCCATGCCCTCAACCTCGACAGCCGCACCCACTTATCAACCCCTCAATCACCCACTCTTCTTCTATATTGTACCCCTTTCCATCAGTGCCCATTTGTCTTCGAATGAAAAAAAGTTAAAGATAATTGACTATAGTAACTCAAGTTAGGGGAAAAGGTGGAGTTCAACAAAATCAATAGGGCAATAGGTTTGTATTATGGAGATATATAGGATGCAGAGCCAATGGAGGAAATAATGGTGTTTGCAGGTGTCTGACATTGGTGTGCGATACAGAGCAGTAAGTGCTTAGGTGCTTAGATTTGAGTCCTAGTGGAAGATAAAGAGAGGAAGGGTTTCGGGCGGTTAGGGAGAGGATCTTAATGTACGTGGACCTAAGGAAAAGGAAGTCATCAATGAACCTAGGGTTTTTGGGGTCGATAAGTAGACGATGTCAGTGAGGATGGGGTCATCAAAGGTAAGAGTGAGGATTTATGATTTAGGGTTTAAAGTTTGGAAGTATGATTTTGGTTTTTAATTTTTTTTATTCTAGTCTTATGTGGTATAAGTTTTAAAATAATATACTACATCATAAAAATTATTAGTAAAATAAATCATCTCATATGCTTTAATGATGAAATAAGTCAAACATGAACAATTTAAAAGTTAAATAATTAAATTAAAAATTTTAAAATTTTAGTGACCAAAATAAATATGAGAGTAAACTATAATGATGATATTTAGAATTTACCCATCAAAGAAAAACTAGAAGAACGAAGCCTATGTATATATCTCTACTTACACGCTGCTCTTAGCATATAACTAGGTAATAAGAAATTTTCAAAGTGTTTGATTTTTTTTACATATATTATGTCACTTAAATATTGATATCATATATTATTTTATTTAAAATGATAATAGGTCATATGTTAAGTCATTTAAGGTAATAACGTAATATATCTCTTATCATTAATTAAGTTTATGTAAATATATGTCAGTAATATATGTTGACCGTTAATTAATTAATTATTTTTATCTATTATGAATTATTTTGATTAAAAATTAAAATGTTTGTGACTAAAATATTTTTAAAAAATAAAATTATTATTTTAATAAACATTGAAAATAATTTTATCATTATATCTAAATTAAATGATAATTAATATTTTTTACGAGAATGTTGCCCATAGAATATCCTAATAAATAAATAGTATTTTTTTTTAAAATTTAACGTATACAAATAGAACTTAAAACAAAATATATATATAATTATTTTAATAAATTATCATTATATTGCATATTTATAAATTTACGCTGATATAGTTTTTAGGTTATCCTATTTTTTAAAGTTTTGTGATATATTGAATTATTGGTTCATTGTTAGAGACTTTATTAAATATAATATTAAACATAACTATTTAATTTTTATATAATATTAAATTTTAAATAAAATAATATTATCAATAATTAAATGTTATAGTAAATTATAAAATTTAAAAATAAATAAAAGTCAATTTGAGATTAAATATCTTTTAGAGATCGAAATTAATACAAAATCTAAGAGACAACTTGCTATTTGTACTTTGTCATTAATACAAAGGGTAAAGTACGTATTTAGTCAGTCAATTATCACTTTGATTTCGTTTTGGTCACTCAACTATTATTTTCTTCAAAATCATATTTAAAGTTACGTTTTAGTTTTAGTTTTTTTTTGTCATCAACGGTTAAAAAATTAACGATGATGTTGACGTATCGCCAAAAAGTAATGCCAATTCATCATTAAAAAATTGTCACGTCAATAATTTTATTTATTTATTGATGGTAAGTGACTAAAATGGAACCAAAGTAATAATTGGGTGATTAAATACATAGTTTACTCTAAAATAAAATACATCTTTTATAAGTGTCATGTGATGGTGGACTGAAATGAATAACAAAATTAAAATTAAGGATACAACTGTAAAAAAATATTTGGATACTAATTCATAAAAAAATACTTTAATGGATAAACAATCTTTTAAGCCATATTTATATAATAATTATAAACTTCCAATTAAAATTTTGAGACGGAAATAGAATAGAATGGATAAGGACATGATGAAAACAAAAATAAAAAATAATTATTTTTTAATACTATTAGTTGGAAACTTAAATGAGAAAATGGTTCATGTAAAGAAATTTAATATAAAAATAAATACTTAAATTATACTTAAAATTAATTTGAGGTTTTTAAAAAGATTTTTGTAAAAAAAAAATGTTTAACTCTTTTTAAGTGCTTATATTATAACAATGGTTCAAAAATTATTAAATAACACGTATCATTATTATTTTTTTAAAAATATAATTTTTTTTAAATTACTAGATAAATCCCCTCAAATATTAATCCCTATTCATGTTGCGAGATTCACCCATCAACTCAACCTTTTTAAAAAGATTTTTGTAAAAAAAAATGTTTAAACTTTTTAAGTGCTTATTATAACAATGGTTCAAAAATTATAAATAACACGTATCATTATTATTTTTTTAAAAATATAATTTTTTTTAAATTACTAGATAAATCCCCTCAAATATTAATCCCTATTCATGTTGCGAGATTCACCCATCAACTCAACCCACCGAAATCGTTCCTGTTGTCACCCTTGCGTTCTTCACCCTTGTCATCCCAGACCTAGGTCTGTAAACGAACCGAACGCACACGAACGAATGTATGTTTATGTTCGTTCATTTAATAAATAAACGAACACGAACATAAACGAACAAATTTTTTTTTGTTCATGTTCGTTCATTAAGGAATATAGTTTGTTCATGTTCGTTCATTTAAATGATAAACGAACATAAACTAACGTAAACGAACACAAACAAACGAACATAATAAATGAACATAAACGAACATAAACGAACACAATAAACGAACATAAACGAACAACACAAACACAAAAAACAAACTTATTCGGACACAACAAATGAATGTAAAAAAAGTAAACAACAAGAATAACAACTTAAAATTATTTAATATAACCTGCAACTTTAGAGTTAATTTGTTCGAATACGACAAAAACATACATAAATCATAAATAAGCTATATGAACATAATAAAGTCTTAAAGTTAATTTGTTCAACAAAATAATCTTCTTGAAATCCAAACAACTTCAATAATCTTCTTGAAATCCAAACAACTTCAATAATCTTTGTAACATATTCAACTTGCCATCTGTTCGAACATAAATGAACATAAATGAACGAACATAAATGAACATAAATGAAAGAACATATAATCGAACGTTCACGAACGTAAATAAACGAACGAGCTCTTTGTTCGTGTTCGTTCATTTAATTAAATGAACACAAAATCTTGTTCATGTTCGTTCATTTAATAAATAAATGAACATAAACGAACTTCCTGCCGCACGATTCATGAATAGTTCACTGAACGTTCAGTTCATTTACGGGACTAGCCCATACCAATCATAATGACACCTATAATCCCTGTTTACTCCCAACATGATTTGATAACTGTGAGCTTTATCTGGTGGCAGGGATGTGAAAAAAAATTGATCTCAATCTGATCCGTTGATCTAATCTAAAATTCAGATATCTCATTCGTTTTTAATTTTCAAATAATTTTGATCATATTTCAGAAATAAAATGAACAATCAAATCAGATACGGATCAAAAATTTTAATTTTAGATTATCTAAAAATTCGAAGAAGAAAAACTGGACCTTTAAATATTTTTACCAATATCCAATTGTCTCAGTGTGGGTGTGTAAAAAGATTCGATTCGAAAATTTAGATATCTGATCTATTTTTTTATTTTCGATTAATTCATATTAGATATCTAGAAAAATTTAGATAATCAGATCAGATACGGTTAGGATAAATTTTAATTTTGGATAATCCGAAAATCCGAAAAATTAGGCATTTGTATTTTAGATAGTCTTTAGCCCAATAAATGAGTAACTCGTTAACCCATTAAAGTTATAACCTAAGAAAAATTAAGATATTTAATTATTTATTGTATGTTAGTAATTAAATATATATAATATAGTATTGGCATTGAATAAGTTACATTAAGTCATAAAATATAAAATTATCTTTTGTCAAATCAAATTTTATATTCAAATCCAATTATCTAAATATCCGACCTAAAATTTCAGATATCTACTTTTCTTGAATCGAATACAAACCACTATTTTAAATATTCGAAAATTTTAAATATTTAAACATTTTAAAAATCTGAATTCTCAGATCAAATTTGAACCGATATATGAATTTACAAACCCCAACTCCCCAACCCTCAGTCCTCAGCCCCTAGTCTCAGCCTTAATTTTGTTTAAATTTTAAATTATTTAAACTTCTAAATTATTTATTTTTTATGCTTACAAATAAGAAATTAAGTATTTGTTTTAGAATTACTCAAATATATTTTGATAAATATATTTTAAATATATAAAATATATTATATAAAATTATAAAATATTAAATTTTAAACTTTTATTAAATTAAATTTATATTCAAATTCGGATTCGGATATCTGAATATTCGATCTAAAAATTCAGATATTCAAAAAAATTTATATTCAAAATTTTCAGATCAGATACGAATTACAATTTTAATAATCTGAATTTTCGAATAAGATAATATCAGATATCTGAAAAAACACACTCCTATCTAGTGGAAATAAAACTGATAATACTATCTTGTAACTTGCGGTAAGGAGGGAGAGGGACGAAGGAGGGCCGGGAGGGAGGGGACGATGGGGCTGGGAATTTTTTATAAAAAAATTAAAATAAATATTTTACTTTCTTAAAAAATAAAAATTTCAAAAAAATTTAATAATGACACATGCCATTTAACAATTTTTTTAATGATTGTTAGTTTAATCAATAAAAATATAACAAATAAAATATTATACATATAATTTTAATAAAAAAATATTTAAATACCTAAAGTTAATTTTATCTATAATTTCAACACTTATTTTTATATTTATTTTTATACTTATTTTTATCTTAAGAAAAAAAATGATTGTGACTTATCGGATAATGTGCCATTTGCCCCAAGAAGAAGCAAGGTCACGGGTAGCCATGGGCGACCGTATCTGGAGTTTCTCTGAGCCGTCTGATGAGTTCTTCAAAAACAGGACAGTGTGGTTTGATTTGATAATGCTGTACATTTTTAATAGCCACCAAAATCGACTTTCATGGATAATTCATAGATTCTAGACAAATGACTATAAGGGAAGCTAATTCATCGAATTCCACATCATTTGAAGGCTTCAACAGGAGCTGACATCTCCAACTCATACGCTGCTTGAAAAAACTCAATCGCTTGTTCCATCGACCCTTCCATTTTTGCAATCAACCCAAGGTTCCTCCAAGCATGGTGATTTGTCGGTTCTAACCGAAGAGCATTCATCAGAAAGCTTCTTGCAATCGGGATTGACGATTGATTGCCAAGTCGTATAAATACTGTCGCTGTTGAAACAATACTCGGCACGTAATCCGGTTCGATTGATAGTGCGATCGAGAAGGATACCAGAGCCTCTTTGTAAAGTGATTGAGCTTCAAACAACAACCCTGCAGAAATACATGGAAACTATAAGGGAAGTGCATGTATGCATTGTTGGCTTTTATAACAAGGATTCATGGGATTTGTAGTACCACTTGTATGCCAACTTTTCGGTGAACAAAGTTCAACTGACTTGGCTTTGTTTACACAAATTTCCGCATCGCGCCACGAACCGACTTTAGTATAGATAGTAGCTAGATCCTGCCATGCAGCCATTTCGATTTTTCTTTCCGCTACATTCTGCAAAAGACATAAGTTATGAACAGATGCAAGCAAGCAATGAACTTAGCAAAACGAAACGAAGAGGTATTATAAGGCCAAAGAACTCACACCTCTAAATCAGACTGAGGTTCTCTTTGTGCTTGAATCAGAGATAGCAAGATTCGGTATGTTTCAATTGCTTGCTTGGGCTGTTCCTGAGCAATCTGAAGCACAGCTCTTAATCTAAGAAGTTCTAACTGATCTAAACTACCAGCTTCATCCAAAGCAAATTCAAGTATGGTTTCAGCGTCTTTGAACCGGCAGTCAGCAGAGAGTATTAGTGCCAATAGCCTCCAACCTCTACCCGAGTCTTCGTTCATCATGTTAGAGTACATCATTGCAGTGTCAAAGGCCATATCCAAATTCCTCTGAACTGCATTTTCTAAACTGAGGTTGAAAACCAATTCAGGATCTTCCTTCATGTTGAGAGCAGCGGAGTTAAGCGAAGCCAGAGATTCTTTCTGAAAGAGAGCTCTTTCAGAATCTGATATCGAAACTCTAGCAGCATTCCCATAGCAAACACCAAGAAACTTATGGGCTTGACCCTTGAAATGTTCATTCGCTTGATCTGCTATATCAATCACATTACGAGCAAAAGTTATCCCGTAAAGAGCATGCTTTGGATCTTGAGAAGATAACTTCGCGCCAAACAGTAAAGCCAGGATATGAGGTTTGTGTTTTGCTTCTGACTGGCCAGAAACCTTTTTCAATAAGTTCAATGCTACCTCGTTCCGACCAGCAGCAGCATAACAAAGAGCAAGAAGATACCACCTATTTGCTCTTTCATATATACCCGGAAGGGCCTGCTCCACAAAACCTGCCAATAATTCGAACTGCCCAGTAACGGTGAAAGCAAAAGTCAGATGATCCATAATATCCGCATCCCACTTTATTTCTCCGTAAGCTACTTTTTGCATAAGCATTAGGAGGAGAAGAATTGCTTCCTCCATATTACCATTAGGGGTAGCAGAACCCCATACCTGTAAGTGAGCAGGGAGGCTTGTTTCGACACCACCATAAAGTAACGTGGCAGCTAAGTCTTTCTGCACATTAGCTATTCTCAGGGGATCTAAATTCCATGGTTTGACCAATACCCGACGATATGCGGTTATGGCTTCACTGAGAAAACCAGCCTTTTTCCATAGATTAGGGAGCAACTCTAATACTTTATGAAACACCTCCTGTAACTTGCAATCCTCGGCGATTCCCTCGTGCATTCCACTAGGAAATGCTGCCTCAACTACCTCCAAAATTATATTGCACTCCTTTGCAGCATCTGATAAATGAAAAGATATCAGAACCATTCAAACCTTATGCTCTAACAACATGTGCAATGCCATTTATAAAATTCCTGATCTTCAATAATAAAACCTGAATTTTCTATCGGTTCATATACTCCAAATCGTAAAAGCCTCATCGTTACAATCAAGTTATACTAAAAAGTTTCTTCATCTGGATCAAAACACATCCTCAACATATCAGAGATTTGTTATAAGATTGGTTACCTCTAAAATGCCCCAGTTCCTCCAACGATTTAGCTTTCAACAAAATTGCTTCGAGAAGTAAGCTGACTGAATGCATCGACATCACACTAGAAGGGATAACATCACCTTTGGATCGCGGTTTTCGTTGCCGGGTTCTCTCAACAATAGCCCTGGTCATCCTTGGTGTCAAACCTTTGATGTCAATGCCCTGAAAAACCTGAAGCGCGGCATCGAAGTTCCCTCTTTGGTACTCTAGCCTCCCCAATAATGCCCTTGCTTCCTACAAACTCATTCAAAAAAAAAAAAAAACTAATTAGCTTGCAAAACGATCAATCAATGAATACAGATTGGTTTTGGAAAATAACCCACCTCATAGTTCAAGGAAAGAGCTTCCTTGAGAGTTGATTCAGCTTCATCCACTTGAACATCATCGAGTTTCGATTCCCAATCTCCGGTCCGAGACGAGAGTCCACTGGCTGAGAAAACTCTTGTCGCCAATGATTCCGGCGACTGCGGCGCATCTTCGAACTTGAATTGTTCACCTGAGCAAGCACACAACATCTTCCCCAAAGAAACAACAGCTTACAATCTCAATGTCAAAACCTGGAGAAATAAAATATGGAACATCATTATTTAATTTTGTTTTCGCAAGATAATAAAACAGAAATGGAAACCCAGAAACAAGTACCGATTACAGCAACAATCCCTCATAAAATTGATTGAGCTCAAAAGAAAGAAAATATTTGGGAGGGGACAAAGAGTAAGTTACAAAAAAACCAATAACAAGAAAACAAATTCCATATTTAAATAGAGCAAGAAATGAAAATGGCCGAGACAAACAAAGAGAGCAGAGCTTTGAACTTACCAAAAAAACCCAGCAAGAAAACAATGAGCCTAGCAGAAATCGTTTACACCATGAAAGCTACTCCTCAGAAAAAAAAATCTCCATTCACTTCCTTTTGGGGATTTGTTTCATCTCATCACATTTTCTCTGAAAAAAAAATTATAAGCTGGTGACAACAGAAACCAAATACTCCCAAAAAATAACAAATACTTGTTTTAGAGATCTAATTAAGAGATGGGTAATTCTTTTTCGTTAATTTAATAAAAGAAAACAGTTTTTTTCTTCATTTTTTTTGCATGTGTGTGTAAAGTGCAAGTATGGGAGCTTACCAGACATACACACACACAGATTCTTTAGGTGGAAATTCAATAACCAATGGGCTGTGGGAAATTTATATAAATTCTCTCTTTTATTATTGCAGTGCAAAACTGCCCACTTCTCTCCTGCTACCAGAATTTCTGGTGCAGTAATTCATTGATATTGAATCCCCTGTTTCCCTCCCTATATTTGTCGCCAAACTTTTGGAACAGCAAATATAATTTAAGATGATAATTATTATTTTTGGAAATTTTAATTTCGAATACGTAATTAATAATAATATTCAAGTATTTTTTGTTAAATATTTAAAAAAAAATAAATATTATTTTATAATAAGTAGACAATAATAAAAGCAAATATAATTTCTTTGGTCCAAGCAATTATTGATCCAATCGATGCAGCAAGGAGTTCAAAAGGAAAATGGTTTTCTAACTTTATTTATATTTTTGTCACTAAATTATTTTTCTCAAATAATATATTTTGATTATGTTTTAGTCATCGAACATTAAAAGGTTAATAATGATGTCTATGTAACATTTTTAAATTATGTTTTTAATATTGGTGTGACATTACCTTATGGTAACACATCAGTGTCGTTGTTAATTTTTAATAATGGGTGACCAAAACAAAACCAAAATATAATAATTATGTATGATTTTAAAAATGCATAATGACAAATTAGACCCCCAATGCTTACCAACATGATCATTTTGGGCAAAAAAAATTGTTATGGGCCAAAATGATCCAAATGAAAAATGAAGACCAAAGTGAATATTTAGTAAAACATCAGAAGTATTTTTTGACATTATGTCTTTTAAAAAAAATAGTTAAATGATCAAAACAAAAACTCAATAATAAGTGGGTAACCAAATAGGTAATTTACCTTAAATAAAAATTACCGTAATATTGTATATGTAAAAAGATACATTAGAGAAGGTTATAAACAGGAATAGATTGAGGGGGACGGCTGATGATAGTCGTCCTCCTTTAAATTTTAATTTTTTTTTATACTTTAGAATTTTTATATATTTTCATCTTTTTAGAATTTGATAAGTTTACCTCATAACATAAAATTAAATGTCCGTTCTTGGTTATAAACAGAAAAGACTAAAAATTAAAGGATTATAATGTTAATTATAAGCCGCGAGAGAAAAGTGGGAAACAGCAGTAAAAGGAAAAGAAAGTTACATTTTATGCATATTTTAAAAGAGGGACCCCAGACAATTTTAACTTTAAATTGAAATAAATGCAAAGCAAAGTTTGATAAAGGAAGAAGGGAGGTGATATTCTTTCATTCAATTTATGGTTCCAACTGCAATTTCCCATTTGAAAATGAAATCCCCATCACAGCTTTGACAAGTTTTAAGCATAAAATAAAAGGGAACAGTGCATTATGGGCAACAGAAGCACTTGTTGACTAATTTTGCTTCTTCAAACACATTTTTGTAATCCTAATGAAGTGCACAGTGCCCAAGAGGAATCCAGCCACAACCCAAAGATCCAAGTATTAGGCGACATAATTACCGGATTTATATCTCTGCTTTATGCTCAATTTAGCCTTTTTAACCCTTTTGGCTTTATAATTTTGAAAATAACTTCACCCCCAAATGTCTCCTCCATGAATTCCCATTAGATGTATGCTTCAAGCTAATCTATCTGAATTTACAATCCAATACCAATTTGTGAGGTTAAACATAATGTTATCATTTAAATTTTGGGCTAAAAATCACATTTGGTTTGTTAAAGTTGTTATTTTTGTTTCCTCATATTTTTTAGGGTAAGGGTTTTAGACCCACTAGGAGCTTTCTCCATCTTTTCTCTAAAGTTCTCCATTTCCCTCCCATCTAGGTAGTATTAAGATTAGATTTAAAATTTATCAAAAAAAATTAATTTTAAATAAATTATATATTTAATCACTGAAGTTAAAAAAAATATGTTTTGAAAGAATATGTTTATTTTTAAATAAAATTAATATTTTATTTGGGCCCCACAAAATTTCTAAAAATTCATATTGATCTTTATTTTTTTAAAATATCTTAATTAATTAAAGCACTCTCATAATTTTTAAAAATTCTCATTAATCCTTTCAAACATTTAAAAACTTTAGTTAGACCTTAATTTTTTTAAAATGTAAACTGGACTCTTCAAAATTTTAAAAAAATTTAATTTAAACCTCTAAATTTTTTAAAATTTTAAGTTGCCTCAAACTCTATTACCAAGTTCTGCTACTACTCGTTTCATACAAAAATTTTATGTTATTAAAGTATGTATACTTCCTCTAATTTTTTTTTCTGAATAATCATTGAATTTGAGACTACAATAATATACAATTATGACAAGTATGACCTCCAGGCAGCCCATCAGGATTCAGCGGCATTAGTGACGATAGAACTTGAATTCTAAGCAAAACCAAGAATCTTTTCATGCATGTGAAAGCTAACTGTTATGAAAAAGCGAACGGTCTAAATGCCAATGATTGGGTGTGGTGCGTATTCATACATTGTCCCATTAATAGTCGTTTATATTTTGAATTACAAGTCATATATGTTGGCAAAACTTAATTTCCACCGAAAAATAATAACAAGTTAGGTGCTTAGTTCCATTTTCACTGAGACGTGATTAAAAGTATGACCAATTCTCATTTCATTTCGATGAACCGTTGTACTAAACATGTCTCGGATACCCAATTTGGATGCAATAAAACATTCATTTTATAGCTTAAGCATTATACTAAATTTGGATGCGAATATACAAAAGCATTGATTTGGTGGTGTTTACGGATTATTGTCATAATTTGAACATGGGATATTGAGATGAACCGTAATAATAATTGCGAGTTCATGCAGAAAGGTGCCAAAGGAAGAGTATTGTTGTACAGAAGAGAAAAGAAAAAAGGTACATCACGTGATATAATGGTATCCTTTTTCTTTCCTCGGACTCTGTAATGATAATGTCGAGAATCAGAGAAAGGAAATCATGGCTGCTGGTGTCTTACATCTTCTATTGTCGTTTTATATACTCGCATGTGTATCTGTTTCCCACAAATTTGACAGTTTATAAGAAGAGGATTCATATCTCTGCCCACGTGTGTGCAAATTTAGATATTGAATTCGATTCGATCCAAAATTTCAGATATATAAATAATGAAAAAGGAAAAAAATGCTAATACTAGATCGGAGTGAGAGCTGAGGGTTGAAGCTAAGGTAAATTATTGTGAACTGAGAGTGGAGAATGGAGATTGCACACTGGCATTTGGGAAAGCTTCCCATGAAAGATAGGGATGCTGGGCCTAGGTCTAAAAGCCCATTTATTTTTTGAATATTCAGATAATATAAAATTAAGTTTTATCTGATCCGTATATGATCTAATTATTCAATTTTTTTATCGAATATTTAATCTAAATTATCTAATAAATCAGAGCAAATATTTAAATATTCGAATCAGGTCATCGGATAAATAGATTAGATTGTTTATATCAAATATTTTTACACACCTCAACTCTCTCCCACCACTTCAAAAAATAATTTAGATTCAGATATGAATATTAAATTTAAATATTCATATATCTATGATAATGTTATACCCTTTCCAGTCATCACTAGTCTAAACATCAAAACCTCCGTAATAGAGGCTTCAAAAGAACACTCCTAGACACTGGATATTTGGAGTCAAGTACACATAAGAAAATTATAATCTTTTAATCTGATTTCTTGTAAATCTTACGCGGTTTGTCGAAATCAATTAAGCATATTTATCTTGTTAACCTTAAATAGTTATAATAAATTTATGTCTTATACCAACACTAAGTGTTATTATAAAATCTCTCGATCTAAATTAAAAGAGTGGATTGAATTCAATATCTCATATGCTCCTTTCTTCATCACAAAAGAGAAGGTTTTTCACATTGTCTAATGATCATCTGATCATCAACTACAATTTTTCATCCAAATCATAATAGGTGAATCACTTATAATTCATTTGTTATCATTAATAATTGGAGCGATGAACGTGAAACACTTCCTATTAGAAAAGAATCATTCACGATGAACCCCTAAATCTACAATTCTCCAAATTTGTTTGTTCTGAAGAACTACACCAAAATACCAACAGTCCAACGGACTATAAATCTTTCTAGTCTTTTACAACGCCTTTGATTACTCTTGTAAACACTTTTTTCAATCAAAATATCAATGAAACTCTAATTTCAACGAATAAACTTATGTTTGCACCACCAACTGCAAACCTCGCATATACATATATAATATGTATACTTTAATTAACTTATGTGTGTAATTAGAGAATTTTAATTAATAGTTTACTATAAAAATTGACCAAATTCATACCTATTAAAAACAATTATTGTACTTACTTTTTATTATTATAAAAATATGTCCATCGACTTAAATGTGATTACATAGACAACAATAGGAATGGCAACGGGCCGGGTATTGGTCCCCCGTCCCCATTCCCGTTTAAAAATCTCGTATCCGTCCCCGCTTAAAAAACCACGGGGATTTAAACGGGGATTCCCATCGGGTAATCGGGGAAAACCGCGGGGAAACGGGTATCCCCGTTTAACATAAACAATTATTTAAACGGGTATCGGGCCGGGTATATATATATATTTAAATTAAATATATAAATATTATATATATTTTTTAATTTAAATTAAATTTATTAATATTATATATATAAAAAATAATTATTTTTAATATTTATCGGGCCTGGTATCATGTCGGGTATCGGGGCGGGTAATCGGGTAATCGGGGCGGGGATTACCAAACCCGTCCCCGTCCCCGTCCCCGTCCCCGTTTAACATAAACGGTTTTTCCCCATCCCCCTCTCCGTCCCCGTTTATCATCCCGAACCCGACCCGTTTAATTCAGTTTTCGATTTTTCCCGTCGGATTCGGATATTTTTGCCATCCCTAGACAACAATAACTTATATCATGTTACAAATTAATCTTATAAACCTTTACTAAAAAATCTTATAAACCTAAGTCAACTAATCACGCTAATTTAATCTTACAAATCATATAAAATGCAACAGAAAATATAATAAAATTCACAACTAAATTAATCTAACCTCTAATAATTATAAATTTAATAGCTAAATTTAACTAAAAAGTACAACTAAAATAACAACTATACCACAAACAAAATCACAGCCAAATTACTCTAACAATTAACTAAAAAATAACAAATTTCACTTAAAAATATGCTATAAATTTAAGTAAAGAAAAAAGAAATTAAACACAAGAAAAACATATATGTTTTTCTACCTTGTCCAACCATAAACCATAAACTTAAATAAAGATATTTTTAAAATTATACAGTAAATAAAAAAAAATTACTTGAGAAAAAAATTCACCAAGAGTTGAACTCAAAGTTGGTAATCTACGTTTAGATCGTACCAAATTTAAACGATTGTATCTATAAAGTAAAAGGAAATGTCGTTTTTCTTAGAGGTTCAACATGAAATTTCTTACATTGTTGACAATCACGAAAAGTCGAAAACTATCTTCATCGCTTAAAGATCCAACATAAGAAATGCCATAACAGCAGGAAGGGCAAAACCGGTCGCCATTTCAAACTTACTTGAGGCCTACGCAATTGGCATGGAAAGCAGAAGGGTCAATGATCACAACAAATTAACTCTCTCCAATAGCAACAAACAGAGCAAACATCGTCACTATTATGCGTATTTGAATCATCTATTGCCACTTTCACTGAACTCTCTACCTTGGAACTCGTCATGAATCGCGAACTTGCCTTTGACAATCAGAAATGGACCTGCCACTGCCATCGTCCACGATTATATTAGTCGTTGGCCTATGGCTGCTAGTTGCTACTACCAGCATGAGCCTCGAAGGCGGCGAGAGCAAAAACCTTGAAGCAATGGTCACAATGAGTCGTTGAACTAGTTATCATTCCTTCCTTTCTTCAATGACATTCCTGTCTTATTGTTGTGATACGTTTTTCCGAGCATCGAAATCGCATTGTTATCTGTCAACAAAAAAAAATGATTTTAGGATTACGATGAGAGGAGTACAGAATCAAATCCTCCATATTCTTATACTCGATCGTCTGATCAATCGAGGCTTGATTTGATTTTTGTTCCAATTTCTTTTCTTTTTGGTGTTTGGGGCTGAAAAGATTCATCAAAAGCTTGATTTTGAAGAAATGAACTTTCTTTTTAATAGTTGCTTGAGCTCCAAGTTTCCAGTTGTCATGTATTTTCTCTTGTTTTTATAATTAATTAACTAAAAATATAATTATAATTATATTTTATTATTAAAAACAAATAAACAATCATTTAATTAAAATTCTTCTAGTAGATAAAGGAGAAGATGCTTAATAGATGATTAGACTCATTTATTTTTTGGATTATGTATATCATAAATTAATTTTGTCATTTCATTTTGAACTAAATGGTCTTTTTATTTTTTAAATTATATTCCATTATTATTTTAGTATTTAAATTTTTTAGTTTGACTCCTAATTTTTTCTATTGTAATTTTCTTTAAATTTGAAACATGTGACATGCTAGAAAAATCATTTTAACATTTCAACTTATTTTTCATTATAATCATGTGACATTTTAAAAATATACTATGTGATATATAATGTATGTTAAATATAAAAATATTTAAAAATTATGAAATATTAATAAAATATTTATAATATTTTTATTTTTAAAAAATTGAGATTTTTTTTGAAATTTTAAAAGTTTTTTATAATTTTTATAATTTTTTTTAAAATTTAATATAAAATATATGCACGTGGCATATTGTTATAGTGCCATATGAGTTTTTTAACATAGAAAATGAACTTAGATAACATGCATTATAATTAAAATTTTAAGAACTAAATTAAACTAAAAATTTCGTCTGATACAAAATGGTAATGAACATGACCGACCCAATACATGTGTCAGATGGACTTTAGCCCAGGACAGCATGTTTGAGGGGCATCATCCCTGCTGTCAGGCACAAAAGGATGATTGTGGATTTAACGGGCTTATTCCTCAGTTATTTACCTCACTACCAGCTCTAAATAAAGTTGTTTCTTCTCTTGCTCAAACAACTAAATACTTTACTGGTCTTTTTTCTAATATTGCCTGTAAGTTGTTTCTCTTCATCTTGTATTTTTGCTTTCTCTTTTCCGTCTGCAGTATTTATGTTGTTCACTGGTCTTTTGTTCTTTTTTTCCTTTTTCTTTTCTGAGATTTAATCATTACCTTTGATATTTTCATGTGAACTTGCTCATAAATCAAACTAATGGTTTCTTCATTTTTTTTTGGCTTTTATTTCTTCTTCTCATTGATTTTACCCTTGAACTATGGATGTTTTTGAAACTCTTTTAGCAATGTTGCAGTCTTCTGCTAGATATTCGAGTGATTCCGTTCTACATGCACAAGAAATAAAAACATTTTCTTTTGTACCGACTGAAAATGGTTATGTGGTTAGTAATCATCCAATTTCAAGTGAGAGCAGCACTGCCTCTGCGGGAGATCCATCTGAAATAACTGATTCAATTGTACAATCAAGTCAGAAAGGGAAAAATGTGATTTCCATTTTTCAAGGGTACAAATTTCTGTATGCTTAATTTTGAATGTCTTCTATGAGGAGATTTGTGAAAATGGATGTGATTCGAAAATGCCTTCCATAATATTATTAAATAGTTGTAGTTACAATGCCAAAAAGTTCAAAGCATTTGAAGTTTTTAAGTTCCACATATGATCTCAATGGAGCTACTTTTCAATTAAAATCATAGAGTTTTATGGTTAATAATCTTCCCTTTTTCTTTTGATCTCTATTTCTAGTGCTTCTTAGTGAAGAAACAGTTCTAATTATGGGTATTATACGGGATAATGAATTATTCCTAATTATGGGTATTATACGGGATAATGAATTATTCCTAATTATGGGTATTATACGGGATAATGAATTATTCCAATCTTTAAAAAAAATCACGCTTATTGAAAGAGCACATAGGACTGTTCGTAAATAATAAAGGTTTTTGCTTAAAAAATGCACGAAGGTATCGTTTTAGGTGATATTTGTAGTCTTGTAGGTTTTGGTTTATATTAGTATTGATATTGTTTGACTATAATTTCTATTACATTTTTGTTTTAAAAAATTATTTATGTTTTGTCTATTATACGGTACAAGTATAGGGGATAAAATTATTATCTCGCCCAGGACATTAAAACTCATTGGACCGGCCCTGGTAATGAAATACAATTTTATATATTAAAATATTATTTAATTCTTTTATTTTATTTAATTGAATTATATTTGATTTGTAAGTTTATGTATATTTTAAGTTTTTTATAAATATTTTCACAAATGTTTTTAATTATTAAAATAATAATAATTTAATTAAAAATCCACAAACTTCTGGTAGAGTCCAGAAAACCCTAAGGGTGCGTTTGATTCACGGAATGTAAGATTACCAGTGAGAATAAAAGATTATCAGGGAATAGGATTACGAAGAATGTTGCATTTTGTGTTTGGTTGGTTTAGCAGGAATGTAAGATTATCGTGTTTGGTTAAAGGAATAAAAGATTATTGAAATGTATATTTAACCAAATTGTCATTATAGTTTTTTTTTTTTATATAAAATTTTATATATTTGACCTAAGGATGTGTTTGGTTGGGGAAATGTGAGATTCTCATGGGAATAAAATCTACATTCCCCCGTTTGGTTGGCCGGGAATGTCATTCCTGATAATCTTACATTACCAATAGTGTATTTCTTGGGGTATATTACCGGGAATGTCATTACCTCCATTTCCTTAGGTATTGTTGGATTACCGGCGTTTTGGACTAAAATGTCCTTAATTTTTTTTTCTTTCAAAAATATCCTTATTCTGTCATTGAATAATAAAAATTTTACGAAGGTTAAATTACAAATTTATCCTTAAACTATTTTAGATTTACAAAAAAAATCTATAATTAAAATTTTATATAAAGTTCAGGGTTAAAATAAAATTTTACCCTTTCATTAACCTTTTTATATTTTAATTTTGTAAAAAAATTATATAAATTTTATGAATTTAATTTTTTTAATGAAAATATATAAATATTTTCCAACTTGTTAAAAAATAAATATATAATAAAGACAATTTAGTCAAATATACATTTCAATAATCTTTTATTTATTTAACCAAACACGGTAATCTTACATTCCTGCTAAACCAACCAAACACAAAATATAACATTCTCAGTAATCTTATTCTCTGGTAATCTTTTATTCTCACTGATAATCTTACTTTCCGTGAACCAAACACAGAATACGAAAGTCAAACAGAAATGAACTCATCTCCTAAAAGTAAATTCAAAATTGGTTAATCACGTGCCTGATCCATTTCCACGTGGTTCATCTCTACACTCGCCTCGTGTCTCACTCGGCGCGTGACGCCGACATCCCCAAGCAACGGCCACCAAACTGCAACGTCATTGGTCTCGGGATCTCCAGATTCCCAAATCCAATTTTAAACCTTTCTCAAATTCTTTCTTATTAGGGTTCTTCAATTTTCTTACGCCGAATTGTTTCCCTTGGTTTTATAATCCAAAATATTTTCCACTCCGTATACCAATTTAATGGCTGTATCGTCCTTCAATTCACTGTTGTTGTTCTGTTTGGATTCTTGTTCGATTTTTCGTTTTGTCGGTCGTTGTTTAATTTCAAAGCTATCCCATTCTCAGATTTTTAGTAGACCTTGTAGTTTCTGAATATTATAACCGACGGCGGAGAAGTAATCACCAATATGGGTAAACGTAAGAATTTTTGTTCCAAAATTCTATCTTTGCGTGATTTTTGCTAATTAATTTGATTAACCTTTTGTTTTTACCTTCTTTTTCTTGTATAGTTTATAGGTTTTTATCTTTCCAGATTGATATTAATATTAGTTTATCAATTGCTTGGTCAATCTGCGTTTGAACAGTTCTCTAGTTATATTTTGTTGAGGGTGTTTAAGCTTAATAAAAAGGAATATATGGATTTTGCAGGTAAAGCTCAGCGTAAGAATACGATGATGTTAGATAGTGACGATGATAGTAGTAGTATAAGTTCATCGTCGACCATGCAATCGGATCAATTCTCGGTTTCTGGAACTGAAGAACTTGAATTTAAAAAGGATAGTTTACTTGATGAAGCTGTGGATGCTTTGTACGAAAAGAGGTCAGATATTGTTATTTGCTATAATAGTTTACTTATATTTTGGATGAAAATTTGATGCATTCCAACAATTTCATTGTTTACTTTGGTTAGGGATGAATTGTTTGGTTAGATGAAATTAGTTAATTGGCCAAACTTTAGATATTTCTCAAAATTTTGAGAATTATTATGTTTTTTAGTTGGATTTGGCTCAATTGGTGTTTTTCATCTTTGTTGATGAAGGGGTTCTACGCGAGAGAAGGCCTTGGCCTCGATTATTGAGGCTTTCAACAGCGACTTGCAGCATCAGTTCGCGGAGAAGAAGTGGGTTGTTCTTTTTCCAAGTGCTTTTTAATCTTGGTTTTGATTTATTTTATTGCAAGAATTGCCCAATGTATTAGGATCATGGTTCTATGAGAATTCATGTAGTTTTGTTTAGCTGGCTAGAATTCATTAACTGGTTATAAAACAATGGGAATATCACTTTGGAATATCACTCATTTAGTTGGGATTCATTTGTTAATCAGACTTCAGATTACATACATTGCATTAGATACTAGATAGTTATTTTCTATTGCGAAGCAAATTGTTAGTTGTGGGTGAAAATGTTTCTTATGATTTAAAATATGTGGTTTGAGTACTTGAGTCTACGTGCTTCTAATGGTCACATTATCTTTCTCTGTTGTTCAGATTTGCTACATTATTGCACCAGTGCCTGAATTCTATCAAAAAGGGGTCCAGCAAAGAGATATCTTTAGCTTCCCATGTTATTGGTTAGTTTTGAAAGCTTTTGCAAATTCTAATGCATACATGCATGGAGGAGACCACAAGGCTCAAGTATCCAAGCTTATAAATCTCTTTTTGTAGGTTTGCTGGCTTTAACTGTTGGTCCTGGAGATAATGCACGGGAAATATTGGAGGAGTCGATAACGCCTATTTCACAGGCTTCTAAATCTGGTTCTGAATCCTCTAAGATAACTTCGGTATGCAAGAAGTTCAATTGAAATTTGTTCTACCTCTAGTATTTTGTCGGTACTACAATGCTTAACCTGTTTCATATTACCTGGTTTCCTGTTATAGTTATTGGAGTGCTTGGCTATCATCACTTTTGTTGGGGGGATCGATCCAGAGGAAACAGAAAAATCAATGCAAATTATGTGGCAATCTGTTCATCCTAAACTAGGCTCTAATGTAAGTATCCTGATTTTCAGTAATTGAAAAATCCAATAGTGTCTTGAGATTCACTGAATCAGTTATTGCTTCTATCTTGTCAATTTTACAGCACGATTATGTGGTTATGCTTCATTGTTTGCTTTATTTCAGAATTAATTGTTTCTGCTTGACTTGTAGGTTGTCACTGTCAAACCCTCTGCTGTTGTAATAACAGCAGCTGTATCTGCCTGGTCGTTTCTTTTGACAACTATGGATGGATGGAGACTCAGTCCCAAACTTTGGCAAGAGTGAGTGAACTCTATGGGTCATACATTGTTCTTTTTTTATTTGGGTGGTCTCAAATTCTTTTCGTATTTATCATGGTTATAAACCTACTGTTGGTTAGGTTTAAATATCAGAATAGTAGGTTAAAAAACCTTGTGAGACTTTGATGCTTCCCCAATATAATGGGCTGAGACTGATCAATCGTGGAAAAATATGCAGATCCATAGCATATTTGTCCACTTTGCTAGATAAGGATGACCGGTCTGTGCGTATTGCTGCTGGAGAAGCACTGGCAGTAATATTTGAGATGGGAAGCTTAGAGAAGTTTGCTGCTGAAGCTAAAGGATCAAATAATGGCTCAATATCTGAAGGAAATAAATCTAAAGAAGGATTCTTACACATACAAGGACTGAGGGGGAAAATTCTGAATCAAATCCGAGACCTCTCTGTGGAAGCTGGTGGTAAAGGTTCTGCCAAGAAAGATCTTAGCAACCAGAGGAATTTGTTTAAGGATGTTTTGGAGTTCCTTGAGGTACTAATATTGTTGTCTTTCATGTTCATGACTTGCAATTCTTGGACATCTCATGTTAACTTTTATCATCTTGGTGATGTTAGGACGGTTATTGTCCCGAGACATCAATGAAGATAGGCGGGGATTCATTGCGGACATCGACATGGTCGCCGTTGATTCAAGTTTCTCTTTTTCCTTCCAGTTCTTTGGTTTCTCACGTTAGTTAAATGCCATGAATTCTTTCTTATATTGTATAAAACTTCAATGCTACAGTTAAACTTTTTGAGGCACTTTCTTTGTGGAGGTTTCACTAAACACATGCAGGTCAGTCTTCTTTTAGTGAAGTTGACCCTTCTTGCTGCAGTTTGCTTGTATTTTATTTTCCGGTTGATTAAGCTAGACATATTTTGTTTCACCATGTGCAGGAAAACGTGTTCCTTCAAGATGTTTTTGGTTTTACTCCAAAAAGGAGGAATCTTCTAGGCAGTGAACATATATCCAACTGTCAAAAGGTTGGTTAGCTCGACCGGAATATTTATGTAACCATGTTAAGTGTTTTGTCGTTGAATCCTTTCGATGATATTTTGATTATAGGTGTAAGATTTAGGTCTATAATTCATTAGGCCATTACTGAGGCGTGAACTGCTATAATAGTTTTACAATGGTCTGTTGATTATAATTATTTATATTCTAGGTTGATGTCTTACCTGAAGATAATATATAGATTTATTGGGATTGTGTTACAGAGAGTGTTGAAATCACCAAACTCGGTCATCAGCAAAACAAGAACCCAGATCTTGAACAAGCAGAGGATGCAATCTAAGGTAGGCACTTTCAGTGTCTTTCATGGGACGTAGATATAGTGTTCCGCACAAAAATCGCCTGGTTAATGTTTTTTCCCCCTTGATCTATCCAGGATAGACACTTTGGGCACTTTGCTGTCAATGTTGGTGAAGAAGATGAATAATCTTCTACAGGACGAGGGCTCTGATTTATTGAAATTCAAAAAGGATAGGGCAGGAACCATTTTGGTTAAAATTTTCTATTATTGTGCAACCTTGATCGAGTGTGTACGAGGCATGAGAAGCTATTTGAGTTGGGAATGGCATATAATGAATAAGAAGCAGCCAATCCTGCACGATCACTTCTGTAATAATCTAATGATGTATCTCTCAAGTTATGAATATGACTCGGATCGTTTTATCTTTTTTACACAAAACTCAATATAAAAAATATATATAAAAAATATAAACAAGATAGAGATTGCATCCCTATCTTCATATTACGGTAAAGGAAAATATTTTTCTGGTGTTAATTTTAATATATTATTATTATTACTAAATTAAATTTGAGATTAAATTCGATTAGCTTGGAATGAAAAGGAATTAAGATTAATTTTTAATAAAGGACTAAATTGTGAACTACAACTAAATTGTGAACTACAAAAAAGTTGAGGACTATTTAGAATTGTTATGAAAGATTCTATAATGCATGACAATTTAGCCATTTTGTTATGGTTAATTAGTCACCATGTGATGTGTCTCAATATCATAATTTTTAGGCTATTATTTTTTTAGAATAATAGGTTAATTTATACCAAATTTCGGAGGACAATTTACTAAAAGGACAGAGGTAAGGAAAAGAACCAGAGAGCGGCTGCCAAGAAGGCTGCTGGGGGAGATGGCGATGATGATGAGGATGACGAGTAAACCTTAAGGCCATTATCCCGCATCTAGGAACCCCCAAAAAGCCTCTGTTTGAAACCTGCCATCACCGCCTTTACTAGACATGGTTTAAGTTTTGTTTCCAGATCTTTACTGCAGTGGATTCTGGTATATGTTTTGCTTCAAGTATTCTGTTCTGTTTTTCAAAAAAAAAAGAAAACAAAAGAATGGAAGGTGTTCTTATAATCTTTATGATGGGAAGAGATCGATTTGGGAATTGTTCAAATTAAGGAGCTTATAAGCTGGAATTATGGTGAGTTATGATTTTGCATGTGTGTCTGTTTGCTAGCCAACTTCCTGCCAATATTTCCTTATGGAGTTTGACAACATTACTGAGGAAATGCATGTATCAGTTGTGGAACAAACTGATACTGAAATGCATCTTAGACTTGTATATGGATGCATCACTGGAATCTTTGTAAGCACTTTTTTACTTGATGAAATCATTCCTAGAATTCCTATGTTAAATTATGGAAATTGTTAATCGTGTTATGTCAGTAAATAAAATTTGTATCATTCAAAATCACCTTTTCAATAATTACAGGCTGCCTTGAAATGTTAAAATGCTTATAAGTTGGAAAATTAGTGTTACATTTCAGTAGATTTCTGCTATACTTGTACTAACAAATTTCTCTATTCGTCAGGCATATAGATATCCTTAGTCGGTTCAAGGTGGTAGCAATTAGCTGCCCAGAAATGTTTCTAATTGTTAGAGTCATGTGATTGTCCTACTAGCAAGGTAAGGAAATCTGAAACTATATTTCTTCAAGGTTTACTTTATTAGTTTAAATTATAATTTGATTAATAATTACTTTTATTATTTCATGGTCACTTGGTTAGATTGAGAGCTGAAGACCGAAAGATAAAAGATAAAATTTGAGGAGTCTATTAACGATTCATGAAAATCAAATCATACATTTTTGTATATGTCAGATTGTCTTGAACTTTTTTTTTAAAGCATACAAAACATGAATATCAACTATGGTTTCCTTAAACTTTTCTTTTTAAAGCATACAAAACATGAATATCAACTATGGTTCTTTTAAGGAAATTAAACATACTTGCATTGAAGTTTTTTTTAATCAGCAAGGCAAAAAGCCATAAAACAACACTTGTGCAAGTCTCATTAAAAACCCCCAACCTAAATGAGGGAAAAGAGTGCCTACACCTAAGAAAGAAAGAAAGCTACACAACACCGAGAACTGAGATATCAAACAACAATAAACAAAACAGTGCCGTGCCAAACAAAACAGCTGTAAACAAAACAATGCCAAACAAAACAGCTGACTACACCGAACGAGAAACACCTGTATTAATCAATTATGTCCCAACTCGACCGGTAATAGAACTCGATTGGTAAGCTGGGGCTTCTTTGAATCCTAAGAGGTGGTGTTTGATCATCACTTCCATTATTTTGAAGTTCAAGTTGAGGTGGTGGCTGATTTATTTGAAGTTCAACTTGAAGTGGCGGCTGATTTTCTTGAACAAGTGGCGGCTGATTTTCTTGAAGTTCAAGTTGAAGTGATGACTGATTTTTCATGAAGTTCAGGCTGACAACCACAAGCTGAAACATAAATATATTTAAGTTCTGCTCGTTCGAGTACCCTTGTTCGAGGAAGATCACTTAATTGATACACTTCACCTTGACATTTTAGATGTGTAGGGGAAGGTCTGATAATGTGCAATATCATTAAAACAAGACTAGAAATCAAGGGTATGGTAGACGGTGGAGGGACAAACTTTGACGGTTTAACCATAGCAAGACCATAACATAAAAGAAAAAAAGATACAACAATCTGCCCAAGCTCTTCATTCGGGGTTCCATTAAATCCCTTTCTTTTAAGATCTTGAATTGTGAGAGCAAAAACTACAGCACTTAAGATTAGGCTAGCAGTAGAAGGAACTCTATTCGATCTTGATAGAAGATCGAGTACAAAACTTATAATGTCTAAAACGAATAGAAACGCTCTAAATATTGTGCCGCAATGTGCAGTAATCTGCCCAAAAAAAAATTAATGTTATTATTCAAGCAACAATTGAATTTGGTTTCTTTGTTTGTGGATAATTTACCTTCGGATATAATTTAAAACACAAAAATCAAACAAAATTGATATCATACCTGTAGATGGTAATTGCAAGCCATGGCTCTTCAATATTTTTTTGCAAAAGTTTTTGACGTTGGGAACTATAACAAAAGTGTTTATTATATAGATTTTAACATGCTCCTATATAACTCTTGGGGTTGAAGGAGATTGGTTGAGGGATTGGATGAAATAGTTAGAAGTTAAATGCTTAGGACAAATCAGAAAAAGATCATGCAGCAGGGCTTCTGACCCTAGCCATTTATCATCATTTATTTTCTTTGAAATATAGTATTCCTGCACTGAGAATTCAATGTTGTTAAAGATATCAGCTATGCCATTTTGGTATATTTGCAGAGTGTTATGTCATCAAAAATCAAAACAAATCTTTTGAGTAATAGAAGAGAGGAAGCATGGTTTATCCAATAAGGGAATCATGTTTACTAAGCCTTTCCTGCACTGAGATTCAATGTGTTAAAGATATCAGCTATGCCTTTTGGTATATTTGCAGAGTGTTATGTCATCAAAAATCAAAACAAATCTTTTGAGTAATAGAAGAGAGGAAGCATGGTTTATCCAATAAGGGAATCATGTTTACTAAGCCTTTCCTGTTTCGAATATATCTTCCTAGAAATTCCATGAATTTTCCTTTATCTTATTGCCAGACGAATGCCACCATTCTTTTTCCCATGTTTATATTTCATTTATGTCTTAGTGGAATAGGTGTTTCTTACTTATCATGCCAGCTGCCCCCGTTTTTAATTGCTCTCTTCAATTTCTGTCTGCACCCCTTAGCAAAGCAATTGTCAGCTAGCATCAATGACAGCCTAATCAAACTCTAATTAACACACACTCCATGCCCATAATTACAATGGTTAAGGTTATTTTAAATGTTACACTTAATTGCCATTTTCACACGCTCCATGCCCATAATTACAATTGTTAAGGTCATTTAAATGTTACATATAATTGTCATTTTCTCCTAAGGTTCAATTGTCTCCTAAGGCCTTCAAATAATAAGAAATTAATTTGTCACGATTTATAGATTATTAACACTAATTAGCTAATCTTTAAGGTTGTTTAAGTGTGCAATGCAAGCATATTAAATTTCTTCAAAAGAATCAAAATCGATATTCATGTGGGAATACTTTGAATTTTTTTTTGGGACAATCTGACATACAAAAATTATAAACAGGGATAAACTATGGAAGTTAAAAATTCTTAGGATCAATTTAATCAGAAGATCCTGAAGTTCACTGTTCCTATTATCTTTCCCATGCCGATTTATAATCATAGTATCAACTACCATAACTCATCTTCATCAAATGGTAGCACATTTTATTCAAAATGAATTTGGTATATCTTTTACTTAGCATGAATTTATACGCACACTTAATTAAGGATATCAAATCAGGTAACCGATCAGGTTTCAGGTCAGGTCAGGTTAAATAGGGTACGATTTATGTCAGGTTAATTTAATGGTTTGAATCGAGTCAAGTCGGGTCAAAGTCAACTCAGATTTGAGTTATTGTGAGGTTGATTTCAAATCAAACTCAGTTTAAGCTCAGGTCGGATCAATATCAATTCAGATCAAAACGGTCCATGTCTAAATTAGTTAAATATTAGAATAATTGAGGTTTGGATATACTTTGGGTTGGTTCTCGTTCAAGTCAGTTCACGTTGTTGGCAAATAAAATTCAGGTCGGGTAATATCGGGTTTCGAGTGAACTTCAAGTCGAGTTTTACCAGATACAGATAAACTTCAAGTCGAGTATTTTTTGGGTCAATTATTTTCTTCCTTTCACGAATGACGTCGAATATTGTATATAATATATTAATATATAAATTATTTGTTGATTATAATTTACACATATAGAAAGAAAATTTATTAATCTAATGATTATAATTAAACTTATTAATCTAATCATCATAATTAAAAATGTGTCTTAAATGATGCAGAATTATTTTTTAATATATTTGTCAATCACAATTTATTGATTTAATTCAACTTCTAAATATCTTTATAGATTATAAATCAAAAATAGAAAAAGTAAGCTTATTACTTTAATGATCATAATTAATTTTGTGCCTTAAATGACGAATATTTATTTTGTCACATTATAATATCATAAATTCATAATCTCTCAACTTCATTTGTTACAAGTAAGGTAAGTACCAAGCTATGTCAATATCAGATCAGTTTAATAACAAGCCATATCATTTACAATTTGAGTCAATTATAGGTCACATTGATAACAAGTCAAGTAAAATTAGATTTCAAACCGTTTCAAGTCGAGTTATATCATTTATTTATCAGGTTAATCTTGCGTTTAGTATCACATTATCATATTCAATTTAGATTTAGATCTTTACTAGGTCCTACTCGGGTTAAAGTAAACATAAATTCAGATTTAAATCGATTTTGAATGTGATTACCTCAAATCATAAACAATTCAGACTCAAATTGTTTACTGTTAGTTTTCCAGATCGAATAATTTTTTTACATATCTAATTTTAACTTTAACCCAATTTATTCATGGTCACAATAATCTAATGCACATGGATAATTATCGAGCACAAATACACATTTGCACACAAGCATAATCATGGATGACAAAAAAATGAGTTACATACACACACTAATACTTAATAATTTATAGAAGACCGGATCACGCTTTAGAAACTTTGTAATTAAATTACGGATAATAAACTTAAGGGTACATTATATCATTTTTTTTTTGAAATAGGGTACTTCGTATTAGGAACAATAATAAAGTACACCACCTCAAGTTCCTCATTAAAAAACCTTCCTAATCTTAAATGGAGGAAAAAGAGTGAAGCTTGAGGTGGAAATGGTTGTTAACAAGAGTAGCCATCACACCGAACAAAACGTAACACAGACCACATCCCACTCAAACTATACCAATACATTCTGTTGTGGAATTCGGGTTAATTTCCACCAATAACAGATTCACCTTGAAAACTATTATCTAGGTGACTAGTGTGAAAACGATTGTACTAAAAATCACCCCAAGGTAGATTCCTAGGAAAGAGGAGGGGTCACAATGGTCCCTCTTAAAACCCACTTTCCTTAAACAGAACTACCAAGACAAGTAATTTTAATAGGACAATAATTAACAACAACTATACCCGACAATAGCTATTAAATAGACATAAAAGAGAACACCAAAATATTTCACTAATAGAGGAAATATTACAAAGAGAGAAAGAATACAAATAGCCTTTAAAATAGAAGAAGGCTTATATTTGTGGGATGATTAACTAAGGAGGAGGAGGGCTTTATTTATAACAAAAGAATTTCCCCTCCTCCTTAACACAACCAATGTGGGACTTTTGCCAAAAACCAACAAATCTCCACCTTGGCAAATTCCACACACATCTCTAAAAAACAATCTTTTAATTTGTAACAATATTGACAAGTCTAAACAATGTTTAAACTTGACCGCAGTTACCACTTTTGTCAACATATCAGCAGGATTCTCAGTGGTCCGAATCTTCTGGATTATGACTCCACCTTCTTCTAGAATCTCTCGTACAAGTGATATCGAACATCGATGTGCTTCATCCTTGCATGGTAAACCTGGTTCTTTGCTAAATGAATAGCACTCTGACTGTCACAGTGCACTTTGATGTGCTTTTGTTCCATTCCCAATTCACCAAGCAACCCTTGAAGCCAATTGCCTCATCACAGCCTCTGTAACTGCCATATACTCTGCCTCTGTAGAGACAAAGCCACTGTTGACTGTAAGGTGGACTTCCAACTGACTGGTGCCTTTGCAAATGTAAACACATAACCAGTAGTTGATCGACGCTTGTCCAAATCACCTGCATAGTCTGAATCACAATACCCAACTACACACTGACCATCTGTTTGTCCTGCTGAAAGACCAAACCAACATCTACGGTGTTCAGAATATACCGCAGAATCCATTTCACAGCTTGCCAATGCTCTTTCCAGGATCATGCATATACCTGCTCATAACCCCAATTGCCTGTGAAATATCGGGTCTCGTACACACCATGCATACATCAAGCTACCAACACTTGCATACGGAACCTTTGACATGTATTCCCGTTCTGCATCCTTAGGTGACATGGATGCACCGAGCTTGAAATGAGGAGCAAGAGGTGTACTAACTGTTTGACATCTCATTTATGCCAAACGTTTTAGTACCTTCCTCAGATATTCTTTCTGAGACAAACAAAGCCTCCCAATTTCTTATCCCTTGATATCTCCATGCCTAGAATCTTCTTCGCTTCACCAAGATCATCATCTCAAACTCCCTGTTCAATTGAGTCTTTAGTTTCGCATTTATGTCTGACTCCTGGAAGCTATCAGCATATCATCAACATAAAGAAGAAGATATATATAGATCCGTCTTCTAGCTCGCGTAAACACACAATGATCATATTTGCTTCTTGTGTACTTCTGCTGCCTATCAAAACTTGTCAATCGCTGTACCACTGCCTTGGAGATTGCTTCAATCCGTCAGCGATTTTTCTAATTTGCACACCATCTCTTCTTTTTCAGAAACTTTGAATCCATCTGGCTGAGTCATGTAGATTTCCTCATCCAAGTCTCCATGTAAAAATGCAGTTTTTACATCCATCTGAACTAGTTCCAAATCCACTGCGCTACCAAAGCCAACAAATTCTGATGGAGGAATGTTTTACAACTGGAGAAAATACTTCATTATAATCAACTCCCTCCGTTTGAGCGTAGCCTTTAGCATCCAATCTTGCTTTGTAGCGGATGTTATTCTTGTCAGGAAATCCATCTTTCTTTGCATATACCCACTTGCACCCAATTGCCTTCTTTCCCTTCGAAGACTAGCTAGTTTCCACGTCTGATTCTTTTGAAGGATTGCATTCTTCATTCATGGCGATCCTCCACTTTTATGTTATGAACTTTGAACTGCTTCATTAAAAGTGGCAGGAATGTCTCAATTGCAATTGGTGATGCAAAAGAGACCATATCAGCATAACGAGCAGGTTGTCTAATGGTCCTCTTTCCTTTCTGAGTGCAATTGATTCATGTTGCTGTGGAGGTTCTTGGGTCTGAACCTCTTCTCATCTGACTCTTCTTCTACCATAGGAGAGTCACATCAGTTTCTTTACTGGTTGGGACAAATTTGCTTCCTTCAACTCCACCTGTTTGGGAGTTCCATCTGTCTGCTCCAATTTTTCTGAAGTCACCTTTCTCAACATGGTAATTCATCAAAGGTAACATCCCTGCTGAAGATTATTTTCTTTGTTTCTGGACACCAAAGACGATAGCCTTTCACACCAGAGGTGATCCCCATAAAGATCGCCTTCTTTGCTCTTGGATCCAGCTTTGACTCCTTAACATGGTAGTATGCATGGAACCAAACATGTAAGGAATCATAATATGTAGCAGGTACTCCAAACCATTTCTCTAATGGTGTTTTACCACCAATAGCAGTCGATGGTAAGCGGTTGACAAGGTGACAAGCAGACCAAAGCCTCACCCAAAATTCTTTCCTAACCCCATTAACAACATACACCGAACCTTCTCCACTAATGTCCGATTCATACGCTCTGCCACCCCATTCTGTTGTGGTGTACCTCTGACAGTGAAGTGCCTAACAATACCTTCCTCTTCACAGACTTTCAGAAATGATCATTTTTGTACTCTCTCCACCATTGTCTGTACGAGACGTTGATTTTTCTGCCTGTTTGAGTCTCCATCATCTTTTTCCATTTAAGGAAAATCCTAGCACCTCATCCTTTGTCTTCATTGGATACACCCAAACTCTCCGGAAAAATCATCAACAAAGGTGACATAATAGTGTTTCCTCCCAATGAAGTTGTCTTGGAAGGCCCCCATACTCGAATGAACATAATCCAAAATACCTTTATATCATGGATTGCTGTTCCAAATTTCACCCTCGTCTTCTCCCTTTGATGCAATGCTCACAAAAGCTAATTTGCAAGCCTGAGCACCCTTCAATAATCCTTGATCTATCAGTAATTTCAAGGATTTTTCACCAACATGCCCCAAGCGCATATGCCATAACCTGGTTGCTTCTGACTCCTGTTCATCAGTAGAAGCTGCACTGCTGCTGTCCCAACAATTGTACTACCAGAAAGTAATACACATTGTTTCTTTTTCGGATTCCCTTCATTATCACCGGTGCACCAGAGATAATCCTCTAATCCCATCTTTTGCCCTCACTTCTAAACCTTTGACTCTAAGGTTCCCACAGAGATGAGATTTCTCATTAAATCTGGTACATAATGGACACTTGTTAAGGTTCTGATTGATCCATCCTGATTCCTCAAGCGAATTGAACCAATCCCAAGTGTGTCAAGAGGGGAATTATTTGTGTGTAGACAATTCCACCTTTTAGTTCTTTAAATCAAAGAACCATTCTCTTTGGGGTCATATGGTACAAGCTGAATCTAACAGCCATGAACTGGAACAGCTGGTTGATGGTGTAGCAGCGAATGCGAAATCTGAATCTCCATCATCATACTCGACCACATTTGATTCTGAGACAGCCTTCCCCCTTTCAGGTTTGCCATTATTCTTTAGCCTGGGACATTTCTTTCTTCCAGTGCCCTTTTTCTCGACAAAGGCACATTCATCTTTGCTCAATCTGGACTTTGACTTCGATCTCCCTCTGCTTCCTTTATTCTGACTCTTGGAACGGCCTCTAACAACAAGAGCTTCTGCTTCGACACTTGTGTTTTATTGTTTGTCTTTCTTTCTCAATTCATAACTATACAAGGCAGCAGTTACTTCACTGAGAGACACATCAACCTTCCCATAAAGTAGAGTAGTTTCAAGATACTCAAACTCATCAGGAAGTGATCCCATCAACATCAGAGCCAGATCTTCGTCTTCAAAAGTCACTCCATATTCATCAGATCAGTCACCAGTTGATTAAAGCTAATAATGTGATCATTCATAGTGGTACCTGGTATAGTTGAAGCGGAACAATCTCTTTTTCATGTAGAGTTCTCTGACCGCTTTTCTTCAAAATTTCTCCTCCAGTGCCTTCCACAATTTACTTGCAGAAGTTTCCTTAGAAAATGCATACTTCTGCTCTCTAGAAAGACACGATCGAATAGTACCACATGTCATTCTATTGATCCTCTTCCATTCTTTCTCCTCAACATCATCTGGTTTCTCTCCTTCAATAGCAATGTCTAGACCCTGCTGAAATAGGGCATCTAGAACCTCGCTTTGCCACATGCCGAAATGACCGGTGCCGTCAAAAATCTCCACTGCAAATCTAACATTTGTCACAACATTTCTTGCCAAAATTGAAGATGAAGAAGCGTCTGTCATTTCTGCTACAAATTCTATTTAATAGCTGCCAATGCGGAATGTCAATTATCCCAAGGAAATTTTTTCTGATGTGGAAGATCAGCCTAAGCCGCAACCACAGAGCATACTAAAATAAACCAAGAGCGCTGATACCAATTGTTGTGGAATTCGGGTTAATTTCCACCAATAACAGATTCACCTTGAAAACTATTATCTAGGTGATTAGTATGAAAACGATTGTACTAAAAATCACCCCAAGGTAGATTCCCAGGAAAGAGGAGGGGTCACAATGGTCCCTCTTAAAACCCACTTTCCTTAGACAGAACTACCAAGACAAGTAATTTTAATAGGACAATAATTAACAACAACTATACCCGACAATAGCTATTAAATAGACATAAAAGAGAACACCAAAATATTTCACTAATAGAGGAAATATTACAAAGAGAGAAAGAATACAAATAGCCTTTAAAATAGAAGAAGGCTTATATTTGTGGGATGATTAACTAAGGAGGAGGAGGGCTTTATTTATAACAAAAGAATTTCCCCTCCTCCTTATACACAACCAATGTGGGACTTTTGCCAAAAACCAACATATTCTAACCAGCAAATTAATATAACAACAAAAATGACAGCATATGTTCAACACAGCAACCACCACAACAGAGGAATGAATCCGAACTGGATCAGAGATCAAAACACCAGACCTGCAGGAACGAAGAAGAGATGACCGAGACTGCAAACCACAAAGAGCAGCTGATTTCAGTCCCAACCCGAGACCCCACTTTCTCCTTCAGGACGATCGGACTTATTTGGCGGCATAATAGGACCCTCATACGTCTCAATGATAAGCAAAGAACATCATACGGCCCCGGTCCCATGGATACAAGATTGACAGCTCCAGAAGCACGAAACAGAATCCAAACAAAAACGATGAAGCAGAGACCCAGAAAATACAACGAGACAGCTACAGAAAAACCAATAACATTACCATGCTACTGAAAGAATCATAACTCTGCCAAACCTCGCAATCAACCACCTCTAAAAATGATAGACTCCGGACTTCGAATAAAATCTTGAGCGTAAGGGATCAACACCGGCCATAAGTAATTAGCCCAAACCCCTATCTGAATCAAGGCAGTATTAAATATCTGGTCAACCGACCAAGAACACCCATTAAACCTTAATGAATTTCTGTACAACCATATTCTCCAAATCAGGCCAAAGAAACCAAGACACCATAAATTCCGAAGTTTCATGCTAACGCTCTGAGAGAACCATACCTCTAATAACTCTTTAACATTCGTAGGAAAAATGATGTTCAGTTTCCACAAGCTACACCAACACTGCCAAACTTGCCATACAACATCTCAATGACACATCTCAATTCTGCCCACCTTCTAACTCTCTCTTCTTCCACATTGATCACGAAAATCTTAGTCTTCTTCATATTAAGCTTCAAACCGGCCGCCACTTCAAAAACTTTGAGGACACGATAGATATTTTTAATCAGCAGTTCTTTAGCTTCCGAAAACATAAGAAGGTCGTCAACAAGTTGGATATGGGACATCACAACACTACTAGACCCTATTCCAATCCCGTCACATAAACCTATCTCAAACGCTTTCTTAAGCATGCCGCTAAGAGCCTCACCCATAATATTAAAAAGAAAAGGCGACAATGGACAACCTTGTCTAAGACCTCTCTTAATAGAAAAATAATTGGATGGAAATCCGTTTACTAGCACTGCGATCGAAGGGGTCAAGATACAAAAAAGTACCCATTTCCTCCATCTTTTGCCGAAGCCCATTCTCTTCAAAATCAAATTCCGAAATTTCCAGTCTACTGTGTCGTAAGCTTTGCAAAAATCCGCCTTGAATAAAATAGCTTATTGGAGTTGAATTTTTTTAATTTAACTCAACTTTTAAATTACTCATATTTTAATCAGTCTAAAATGATATAACTTATTTTATTAATATTTTCTTGGAATCATTTATCAGAATCACATCTGTTTTGTTAGCAATAAATTACATGGATGTTTGAGATCAGGAAAAAAAAATCAAGTTGGGGCCAAATTGTAAAAAACAAAAGTATAAAGATTAAAATTGTAATTTTACGGAAAAATGGGATTAAGAGTGAACCATGGACACACAAATGAATAATAATTGTTACAAATAAAATAATAATTTACATCTCAGCAACTCAAACACTCTATTTTTACCCGATTAAGAACTTTTTGACTAAGAATTATTATTTTATTTTATTATCATAGGTAATGATACGTGTCAGTATCTAATTGGTTGAATAAAATTAATTAAAAATAATTAAGAAAATAAAATGTGATATGAAAATTAAAAAGATAAAAAAAATTAACATGATATGTCACATCAACGTTGTTGTTAAGTTGAAATATCAAATTAAAATTTAAACTAAACATTAATATAATTTAAAAAAATAAAGTTTAAATACAAAAATAAAACAAAAGTAATATCAAATGAAAATTTAAACTAAACATTAATATAATTTTAAAAAAAAATAAAGTTTAAATACAAAAATAAAACAAAAGTAATAATTTAGATATTGAATGTATATCTTCGGTCCCGTCTAGACATTACTGCTGCGGAATTCCAACGAGAACAACCACCATCTTGCTAAAACTCTGCTACACAGTTGGTCTAATACTATTTGAATTGAATGCTTTCAATTCTTAAGATTTTGGTTGAACATTCTGATCATTTAAAGTGCTCTCAACATTTGAAGAATTTGATTGACCGTTCTCAATATCTGAAGATGTACGTTGAATGCTTCCGACATTACTCGAGATTTCAAAGTATCTCTCACCAATTTCCTGAAGGTTACAAAGGGAAAAGAAAAAACCGGAAACAAAGGGGATGGAGAAGGCAAAGGAGCAAGCCATAATGCGGGGATCGTACATATGAAGTATATGATCTTGAAACGAAAGAATCACCACCTTATGCACAACATAGTAAAGCAGCCATCCCGACAACGGCACCAACATCCAACATACGATGCATGCCGGAGCTGTTAACCAAATCGACAATCTAATTTCTCGTGTCCCAGAAAAACCAGGATCCACACTGTTATTTAACTTGTTAAAAAGCGTGTAATTAAAAGCATACCCAAGTGAGCGCAAGCCCGCTAGAAGGATCGCCAAAACATCAACCACGACGAATAGGATATAAATCACTATTTCGGAAATCAACAGCAAAATTCGGAACCTCTTGTGATAATCTCGCAGATCTGATTCGAAATTTAATAAAAAAAGATACGAAAATGCACCAAAACCTCCGCTTGCTATAAGGAATGTAATAATCCAACCCCGATCATAAGTTTTCTCAAACACCTTTTTTATTTCAGTGGACCTGGAAAAAAGAGTGTAAATACAATATCAAACGCTTCAAATATTTTATATAAAAACAATTATGTATAAAGTAAAGTAAATCAAAACAAGGAAACCATACCTTCTAGTGATGGAAACAAACCAAGTCATGATCGGTAAAGAGGAGAAGACTTCTTTGTTTTGAAATAAAGAAAGAAGGCAAATATGAGAACAAAGAAGAAACAGATACGAAGATAATGAGAAGAATACGTATTTATAAAGATAAAAAGTCGATACTATATAAAACTCCACTCCTAATTAACATTCACAAATATAAAAAATATTTATAACACTACTTGAACATCCAATAAAATAAAAACTGTTTAAGTTTTTTTTTAATTCATTATTTATAATTCAAATTATAGAATTTGACTGTGACTAGTTTGTTTTTCACTTTAATATAGTTCTATGCGTCATTTAAATCAACCAATGAACCTTAAAAGTCTCAATTTTAAGCTGAAGATAAAAGGGCTTTAAGGAATTTTCTTTTAGTTATTTTTAGGCCTTTTAAATCAGGAAATTAATATATTGGATAACTATTTTTTAGGAATAGTTTATTTTTGTCACGTGGACAAGTTTATTTGGAATTGTCTTTCACTAGTTAAATTTGTGTAATTCTTGATAGTTGATATCTTTGTATTTTTCATGCTGCACCTGTTAGTTAATAGAAGAGAGGAAGCATGGTTTATTCAATACGCTTACAACGTAATCATGTTTAACTAAGTCTTTCTTGTATGCCCTTACCCACATGTTGTCGTTTATTTTCTTTGAAATATAGTCTTCTAAACTGAGACTACAATATTTCTAAAGATAACATCTATATATGCCATTTTGGTATATTTGTAGACTCATATGCTATCAAAAATCAAAACAGATATTTTGAGTAATAGAAAGAGGAAGCATGGTTTATCCAATACGTTTACAACGAAATCATGATTAACTAAGTCTTCCTTGTCTGCCCTTAGCCACTTGTTGTCGTTTATTTTCTTTGAAATATAGTCTTCTGAACTGAGACTGCAATATTGCTAAAGATAACAACTATATATGCCATTTTGGTATATTTTCAGACTGCTATGCAATCAAAAATCAAAACGGATCTTTTGAGTAATAGAAGAGAGGAAACATGGTTTATCCAATACACTTACAATAGAATCATGTTTAACTAAGTCTTTCTTGTCTGCCCTTAGCCACTTGTTGTTGTTTATTTTCTTTGAAATATAGTCTTCTGAATTGAGACTGCAATATTACTAAAGATAACAACTATATATGCAATTTTGGTATATTTGCAGACTGCTATATATGCCATTGGGTGTTGTGTTAGTAATCTAAGCTAGGAATTATCTTTTTAGTACGTTAAACGACCTGATAGACTTGTTCACAATTATGTTTTCTTCGGTCCTTTTGTTTTTCTAATTTCTAGTTCTTAAATTTATATGAATGATGACTGTAATTGTATATGTTCTTTCAGTGTTGTGTCTTGATCTAGTTGTTGTAGCAATTGTTACAACAACTTGTGGCAATGTAATCCGATGCTTTTTAATAATAAATTATTTTTTCCCAACAAGAAATGTGAGGTCGGGGTGTGCATCCGCTATACCCCACGATCTCTAACCTTGGCTTGGGATACTCTATTGTGGCAATAATCCTAAGGCTCATGTGGCTATTTCTTGGACAGATCATCGAGGATTGAGGCTGACTTGACTTGGGAAGAGTCCCTCCGCACGGATTGCAAACCTAGTTGAAAAGGTAAGTCCGTGACACTTTGGTCGTGCATCCCTGCCGAGCACAAGCTATCGTGCCCGACACTTTGGCGCCAATCTATTCTACGACACCATGAGCCCGCCCTAACCTGTGTAATACACTAACATCATTACCGTCTCATATCTACACTCATATGCTGCTGTTTTACTTTAACCCAAAACTTTAAACTTTAAACTTTAAATTTATGCATAAAATCCTTAAACCTTAAATCGTACCTCACAACCATCATGCCCGATGTGATGAGGCTAGGGTTAAAACAGTGGCGGTGCGGCCGCTGAGGGTGAAGATGAAGGTATGAGGTTTATAGATTGAGGATTACGGTTTATAGATTAGGGATTAGAATTAATGTATAAAAAATAATTATTTTATTTTAAATTCTACATGGATAAAATATTAATAAAATATGTTATATCATCATAAAACGATTAAGCTAAGAGCAGTTTAAAAGTTGAGTAATGAACGATGTAATTTATCCTAAACTTAATTGAGACCTTTCAACTTAAAATTAGGTCGATGACTCTGTATCCGTGACACCTGTCCTAGGAGTCGGAAATGATATATAGATATACCTATTTCTAGGTGGAACCTTGTATCTTTTATAGCGAGGTGATTGTTAATCTTGGTTTTGATTTATTTTATTCCAAGAATTGCCCAATGTATTAGGATCATGGTTCTATGAGAATTCATGTATTTTTGTTTAGCTGGCTAGAATTCATTAACTGGTTATAAAACAATGGGAATATCACTTTGGAATATCACTCATTTAGTTGGGATTCATTTGTTAATCAGACTTCAGATTACATACATTGCATTAGATACTAGATAGTTATTTTCTATTGCGAAGCAAATTGTTAGTTGTGGGTGAAAATGTTTCTTATGATTTAAAATATGTGGTTTGAGTACTTGAGTCTACGTGCTTCTAATGGTCACATTATCTTTCTCTGTTGTTCAGATTTGCTACATTATTGCACCAGTGCCTGAATTCTATCAAAAAGGGGTCCAGCAAAGAGATATCTTTAGCTTCCCATGTTATTGGTTAGTTTTGAAAGCTTTTGCAAATTCTAATGCATACATGCATGGAGGAGACCACAAGGCTCAAGTATCCAAGCTTATAAATTTCTTTTTGTAGGTTTGCTGGCTTTAACTGTTGGTTCTGGAGATAATGCACGGGAAATATTGGAGGAGTCGATAACGCCTATTTCACAGGCTTCTAAATCTGGTTCTGAATCCTCTAAGATAACTTCGGTATGCAAGAAGTTCAATTGAAATTTGTTCTACCTCTAGTATTTTGTCGGTACTACAATGCTTAACCTGTTTCATATTACCTGGTTTCCTGTTATAGTTATTGGAGTGCTTGGCTATCATCACTTTTGTTGGGGGGATCGATCCAGAGGAAACAGAAAAATCAATGCAAATTATGTGGCAATCTGTTCATCCTAAACTAGGCTATAATGTAAGTATCCTGATTTTCAGTAATTGAAAAATCCAATAGTGTCTTGAGATTCACTGAATCAGTTATTGCTTCTATCTTGTCAATTTTACAGCACGATTATGTGGTTATGCTTCATTGTTTGCTTTATTTCAGAATTAATTGTTTCTGCTTGACTTGTAGGTTGTCACTGTCAAACCCTCTGCTGTTGTAATAACAGCAGCTGTATCTGCCTGGTCGTTTCTTTTGACAACTATGGATGGATGGAGACTCAGTCCCAAACTTTGGCAAGAGTGAGTGAACTCTATGGGTCATACATTGTTCTTTTTTTATTTGGGTGGTCTCAAATTCTTTTCGTATTTATCATGGTTATAAACCTACTGTTGGTTAGGTTTAAATATCAGAATAGTAGGTTAAAAAACCTTGTGAGACTTTGATGCTTCCCCAATATAATGGGCTGAGACTGATCAATCGTGGAAAAATATGCAGATCCATAGCATATTTGTCCACTTTGCTAGATAAGGATGACCGGTCTGTGCGTATTGCTGCTGGAGAAGCACTGGCAGTAATATTTGAGATGGGAAGCTTAGAGAAGTTTGCTGCTGAAGCCAAAGGATCAAATAATGGCTCAATATCTGAAGGAAATAAATCTAAAGAAGGATTCTTACACATACAAGGACTGAGGGGGAAAATTCTGAATCAAATCCGAGACCTCTCTGTGGAAGCTGGTGGTAAAGGTTCTGCCAAGAAAGATCTTAACAACCAGAGGAATTTGTTTAAGGATGTTTTGGAGTTCCTTGAGGTACTAATATTGTTGTCTTTCATGTTCATGACTTGCAATTCTTGGACATCTCATGTTAACTTTTATCATCTTGGTGATGTTAGGACGGTTATTGTCCCGAGACATCAATGAAGATAGGCGGGGATTCATTGCGGACATCAACATGGTCGCCGTTGATTCAGGTTTCTCTTTTTCCTTCCAGTTCTTTGGTTCCTCACGTTAGTTAAATGCCATGAATTCTTTCTTATATTGTATAAAACTTCAATGCTACAGTTAAACTTTTTGAGGCACTTTCTTTGTGGAGGTTTCACTAAACACATGCAGGTCAGTCTTCTTTTAGTGAAGTTGACCCTTCTTGCTGCAGTTTGCTTGTATTTTATTTTCCGGTTGATTAAGCTAGACATATTTTGTTTCACCATGTGCAGGAAAACGTGTTCCTTCAAGATGTTTTTGGTTTTACTCCAAAAAGGAGGAATCTTCTAGGCAGTGAACATATATCCAACTGTCAAAAGGTTGGTTAGCTCGACCGGAATATTTATGTAACCATGTTAAGTGTTTTGTCTTCGATGATATTTTGATTATAGGTGTAAGATTTAGGTCTATAATTCATTAGGCCATTACTGAGGCGTGAACTGCTATAATAGTTTTACAATGGTCTGTTGATTATAATTATTTATATTCTAGGTTGATGTCTTACCTGAAGATAATATATAGATTTATTGGGATTGTGTTACAGAGAGTGTTGAAATCACCAAACTCGGTCATCAGCAAAACAAGAACCCAGATCTTGAACAAGCAGAGGATGCAATCTAAGGTAGGCACTTTCAGTGTCTTTCATGGGACGTAGATATAGTGTTCCGCAATCAAATCGCCTGGTTAATGTTTTTCCCCCCTTGATCTATCCAGGATAGACGCTTTGGGCACTTTGCTGTCAATGTTGGTGAAGAAGATGAATAATCTTCTACAGGACGAGGGCTCTGATTTATTGAAATTCAAAAAGGATAGGGCAGGAACCATTTTGGTTAAAATTTTCTATTATTGTGCAACCTTGATCGAGTGTGTACGAGGCATGAGAAGCTATTTGAGTTGGGAATGGCATATAATGAATAAGAAGCAGCCAATCCTGCACGATCACTTCTGTAATAATCTAATGATGTATCTCTCAAGTTATGAATATGACTCGGATCGTTTTATAGATATTTACACTAAGCCAACATAAAATTAAGGTTTAATATGCTTTCCAGTGTCTGAAGAATTCTTTGTTAGTTTTTTTACAAAAAATAGAAAATGCAAAAGGAAGTAAAGACTCTTCATCTTGCATCCTTATTAAGATAAAACAATATAAATAAATAAATAAAATTTTATCTTTTTTACACAAAACTCAATATAAAAAATATATATAAAAAATATAAACAAGATAGAGATTGCATCCCTATCTTCATATTACGGTAAAGGAAAATATTTTTCTGGTGTTAATTTTAATATATTATTATTATTACTAAATTAAATTTGAGATTAAATTCGATTAGCTTGGAATGAAAAGGAATTAAGATTAATTTTTAATAAAGGACTAAATTGTGAACTACAACTAAATTGTGAACTACAAAAAAGTTGAGGACTATTTAGAATTGTTATGAAAGATTCTATAATGCATGACAATTTAGCCATTTTGTTATGGTTAATTAGTCACCATGTGATGTGTCTCAATATCATAATTTTTAGGCTATTATTTTTTTAGAATAATAGGTTAATTTATACCAAATTTCGGAGGACAATTTACTAAAAGGAGAGAGGTAAGGAAAAGAAACAGAGAGCAGCTGCCAAGAAGGCTGCTGGGGGAGATGGTGATAAGGATGAGGATGACGAGTAAACCTTAAGGCCATTATCCCGCATCTAGGAACCCCCAAAAAGCCTCTGTTTGAAACTTGCCATCACCGCCTTACTAGACATGGTTTAAGTTTTGTCTCCAGATCTCTACTGCAGTGGATTCTGGTATTTTGCTTTAAGTATTCTGTTTTGTTTTTCAAAAAAAATAAAAAATGGAAGGTGTTCTTATAATCTTTATGATGGGAAGAGATCGATTTGGGAATTGTTCAAATTAAGGAGCTTATAAGCTGGAATTATGGTGAGTTATGATTTTGCATGTGTGTCTGTTTGCTAGCCAACTTCCTGCCAATATTTCCTTATGGAGTTTGACAACATTACTGAGGAAATGCATGTGTCAGTTGTGGAACACTGTGATACTAAAATGCATCCTAGAATTGTATATGGATGCATCACTGGAATCTTTGTAAACATTTTTTTTACTTGTTGAAATCATTCCTAGAATTCCTATGTTAAATTATGGAAATTGTTAATCGTGTTATTTCAGTTAGAAATAAAATTCGTATCATTCAAAATCATCTTTTACATAATTACAGGCTGCCTTGAAAAGTTGAAATGCTTATAAGTTGGAAAATTAGTGTTAAATTGCAGTAGATTTCTACTATAATTGTACTAACAAATTTCTCTATTCGTCAGGCATATAGATATCCTTAGTCAGTTCAAGGTAGTAGCAATTAGCTGCCCAGAAATGTTTCTAATTGTTAGAGTCATGTGATTGCCCTACTAGCAAGGTAAGGAAATCTGAAACTATATTTCTTCAAGGTTTACTTTATTAGTTTGAATTATAATTTGATTAATAACTACTTTTATTATTTCATGGTCACTTGGTTAGATTGAGAGCTGAATACGGAATGATAAAAGATAAAATTTGAGGAGTCTATTAATGATTCATGAAAATCAAATCATACATTTTTGTATATGTCAGATTGTCTTGAACTTTTTTTTAAAGCATACAAAACATGAATATCAACTATGGTTTTTTTTAAGGAAATTAAACATACTTGCATTGAAGGGTTTTTTTAATCAGCAAGGCAAAAAGCCATAAAACAACACTTGTGCAAGTCTCATTAAAAACCCCCAACCTAAATGAGGGAAAAGAGTGCCTACACCTAAGAAAGAAAGAAAAAACTACACAACACCGAGAACTGAGATATCAAATAACAATAAACAAAACAGTGCCGTGCCAAACAAAACAGCTGTAAACAAAACAGTGCCAAACAAAACAGCTGACTACACCGAACGAGAAACAGCTGAACTAATCAAATATGTTCCAACTCGACCGGTAATGGAACTCGATTGGTAAGTTGAAGCTTCTTTGAATCCTAATATCAGCTTCGAATAGAGTTCCTTCTGCTATTAGCACAATCTTAAGTGCTGTAGTTTTTGCTCTTATAATTCAATATCTTAAAAGAAAGGGATATAAAGGAACCCCAAATGAAGGAGCTTGGGCAGATTGTTCTATTTTTATTTTCTTTTATGTTATGATCTTGCACAGATTGGGGTCAATTCTAGATCGTTAAAGTTTGTCCCTCCACCGTCTACCATGCCCTATTGCACATCATCAGAACTTCCCCTATACATCTAAAATGCCAAGGTGTGCTGTATAATTAAGTGATCTTCCTCGAACAAGGGTACTTGAACGAGCAAAACTTATATATATATATTTATATTTTAGTTTGTTCTTGTCAGCCTGAGCCTGAACTTCATGAAAGGGTCAGCTCAAGCTAAAACATATTTAGACATAAATATGTTCAGGCTAACAATCACAAGCTAAAACATAAAAATATATAAATATATATAAGTTCGTTTAAGTACCCTTATTTGAGGAAGATCACTTAATTCATACATTTCACCTTGACATATTAGATATGTAGGGGAAGGTCTGACGATGTGCAATATCATTAAAACAAGACTAGAAATCAAGGGCAGGTAGAAAGTGGAGGAATAAACTTTGACGGTTTAAGCATAGAAAGACCATAACATAAAAGAAAAAAAAGATATAACAATCTGCCCAAGCTCTTCATTCGGGTTCCATTATATCCCTTTCTTTTAAGATCTTGAATTGTAAGAGCAAAAACTACAGCACTTAAGATTAGGCTAGCAGTAGAAGGAACTCTATTCGATCTTGATAGAAGATCGAGTACAAAACTTATAATGTCTAAAACGAATAGAAACGTTCTAAATATTGTGCCGCAATGTGCAGTAATCTGCCAAAACAAAATTAATGTTATTATTCAAGCAACAATTGAATTTGGTTTCTTTGTTTGTGGATAATTTACCTTCGGATATAATTTAAAACACTAAAATCAAACAAAATTGATATCATACCTGTAGATGGTAATTGCAAGCCATGGCTCTTCAATATTTTTTTGCAAAAGTTTTTGACGTTGGTTGAGGAACTATAACAGAAGTGTTTATTATATAGATTTTAGCATGCTCCTATATAACTCTTGGGGTTGAAGGAGATTGGTTGAGGGATTGGATGAAATGGTTAGAAGTTAAATGCTTAGGACAAATCAGAAAAAGATCATGCAGCAGGGCTTCTGACCCTAGCCATTTATTATCATTTATTTTCTTTGAAATATAGTATTCCTGCACTGTTGTTAAAGATATCGGCTATGCCATTTTGGTATATTTGCAGAGTGTTATGTCATCAAAAATCAAAACGAATCTTTTGAGTAATAGAAGAGAGGAAGCATGGTTTATCCAATACGGGAATCATGTTTACTAAGCCTTTCCTGTTTCGAATATATCTTCCTAGAAATCCCATGAATTTTCCTTTATCTTATTGCCAGAAAAATGCCACCATTCTTTTTCCCATGTTTATATTTCATTTATGCCTTAGTGGAATAGGTGTTTCTTACTTTTCATGCCAGCTGCCCCCGTTTTTAATTGCTCTCTTCAATTTCTGTCTGCACCCCTTAGCAAAGCAATTGCCAGCTAGCATTAATGACAGCCTAAGCAAACTCTAATTGGCACACGCTCCATGCCCATAATTACAATGGTTAAGGTTATTTAAATGTTACATTTAATTATATTTTCTCTTAAGGTCCAATCGACACTTAAGGCCTACCAATAATAAGAAATTAATTTGTTACAATTTATAGACTATTAACACTAATTAATCTTTAAGGTTGTTTAAGTATGCAATGCAAGCATATTAACTTTTCTGAGAAGAATCATAATTGATATTCACGTGGGAATACTTTTAAAAAAAGTTTGGGACAATCTGACTTACAAAAATCATAAACAGGGATAAACTACAGACTGTCAAATTTTTAGGATCGATTTAATGAGAAGAAGATCATGCAGTGCACTGTCCCTATTATCTTTTCCATGCCAATTTATGTAGTATCAGCTTCTGCCCCTAATTTATTGATCATTGGTCGTTTGTTTTTCTTTTGAGATACATGTCTTTCTGAATTGAAACTGTAATATTATTAAAGATAATAACTAGACTATTTTGGTATATTTGTAGACCCCAATATTATCCAAAACTAAAACAAATCTTTTGGGGGGAAATCCTTTAAGTACTCTAAGTGGTTATTTATTTTAGGAAAATGGATCATGTTTGAACCTTTCAAAATGCATAACCACTAATAAATTTAAAATAAAAGATTTCTTTTTTTTTCCTCGACAATTTCATTTTATTAATAGTAAGACAACTTAAGTTTCGAGCCTCGTTAAAAACCTCCCTACTCTAAATGGAGGAAAAGAGTACTCAAAACTAGATAAAAGGTACAAATCAAAACAAGAACATCTCAACAGCCAATGAATATTAACAACTAATTAAGCTTGCATGAATTTATAATCACAAGTACATGAAATTCCCTTTGCATATGGCTCCTCCTACTCGAGATATATCATCAATCAACATTTGAATATTAACAAGTATACCACTCGTCCTATCAAACGTGAACAATAAATACTTTACTCTCTTTATAAGCTTAACACTTATCCGTCGAGTCAATTTCAATATCAATAAAATACCTATTAAGGTCTAAGTGACTTAAAGCAACAACTACTATAAATCATCTTCATCCAATGCTAGCACATTTTATTCACAATGAATTTGGTATATCTTTTACATAGCATGAATTTATACGCACACTTATCCAGGGATATCAACTGAGGTAACCGATCAAGTTTCGGGTCAGGTTAAATGGTATACAAGTTATGTCAGGTCAATTTAATGGTTCGACTCGAGTCAAGCATGGTCCAAGTCAACTCGAATTTGAGTTATTGTCAGGTTGATTTCAAATCAGACTCAGTTGAAACTCGGGTCAGGTCAATATCAATTCATATCAAAACGGTTCGGGTGTAAATTGGTTAAATATTAGAATAAATGAGGTTTGGATAGACTTCGGGTCGAGTCTCGATCAAGTTGATTCACGTTGTTGGCGAATAAAATTTAGGTCAGGTAATATCGATTTCGGGTGAACTTCAAGTCGGATTTTACCAAATACAAATGGACATCAAGTCGTAATTTTTTGGTCAATTGTTTTCTTCCTTTCATGAATGACGTCGAATTGTAATTGTATTGTATATAATATATTAATATATAAATTATTTATTGATTATAATTTACATATATAGAACGAAAAATTATTAATCTAATAAATATAATTAAACTTATTAATCTAATCATCATAACTAATAATGTGTCTTAAATAATACATAATTATTTTTTAACATATTTGTCAATCACAAATTATTGATTTAATTAAAATTTTAAATATATTTATAGATTATAAATTAGAAATAAAAAAAGTAAACTTATTAATTTAATGATCATAATTAATCATGTGCCTTAAATGATGAATAATTATTTTGTCACATTATAATATCATAGATTCATAATCTCTCAACTTCATTAATTACAAGTCAGATAAATACCAAGCTAGGTCAATATCAGATCAGTTTAATAACAAGTCATATCATTTATAATTTGAGTCAATTATAAGTCACATTGATAACATGTCGAGAAAAATTAGATTTCAGACCGCTTCAAGTCGAGTTCTATCAGTTATTTATCAGGTTAATCTCGGGTTCAAGTTCGGTATCACATTATCAAGTTCAATTTAGATTTAGATCGCTACTAGGTCCAACTCGAGTTGAAGTCAACATCAACTCGTACATAAATCGATTTTAATGTCATCACCTCAAGTCATAAACAATTCAGACTCAAATTGTTTACAGTCAGTTTTTTAGATCGAATCAATTTTTTACATCCCTGACTTTAGCTTTAACCCAATTTAATTCATGGTCACAATAATCTAATGCACATGGATAATTATCGAGCACAAATACACATTTTCACACAAGCATGATCATGGATTACAAACAATGAGTTACATACACACATTAATACTTTACAATTTATAGAAGACCGGATGACGCCTTAGAAACATTGTAATTAAATTACGAATAATAAACTTAAGGGTACATTTCACCTTTATAATTTAATTATCTTCCTGCTCTTATTTTAATTATTAAAGTTCAAAATTTTTAATTTAATCATTCAATTTTCAAATTACTCCTATTTAATCACTCTAAGATGATATAACTTATTTTATTAATATTTTCCTATTACATGACATATTTTATTTTTAATTTTAATAAAATATGTCATGTAGTAAGAAAATATTAATGAAAAAACTATCTTATGATACAAACCAAAATACAACCCAAGCTTAATCATTTTACCACCGGATTTTAAACAGCACACTTCGATACATGGCAAGTTTTGCAAGATTGTCCGCTAAACCATTCCCAGCTCTTGAAACATATTCAAAATTTACCTGGGGTATTCTTCTTGACAATTTATCTATCTCATCAAAAAAATTCCACCAACGCTAAGGTCTAAGAAAGGGATTTACGATCCAATTCAAGACCACTTGTGAATCTGATTCTACTATTGGATTTGCCTTACCAGCAGTTGGAGGAAGAGAGAATAAAGAAAGAAATGCAGCCAGTGGAAAAATAATAATAATAATTATTTATTAAGCTAAGGTTCGAAGATTAGAGTTGAAGGAAGAGAAAATAAAGAAAGAAATGCAGCCAGTGGAAAAAGAAAGAGTCTAATCTATGGGAACAAAGTAAGTAGAGTTAAGAATATAGAAAGTTTTAGGAATGAAAGTGATAACACGTGTACATCAGATGGATGATGAAGGTGGTTCTGATTTGGAGATTCTAAAAAAAATTAGCTGACCCTATTCCCATATATAATGAGGTGATGGGAGGTAAGGTAGTAGGTTACCCCCAACGCCAGGTTGAGAGCAGCTTCCGTGGAAGACCTCCGACAGTCAGAATTATGAATTGTCCACCGTGAGACTCGATCCCACAACCACAAGATTTAGAGCTTTGCGATCTGATTTGGAGATTCTAACCTTATCTCTATGTGATTGAAAGTTTTTAAACCAGTAACCTTAAGCACCTTAAGGCACACCTAATCCACTAGACTAAGCCCCTCAATTAATTATAATTTACAACGCTTTATCTATAATTTGTTATAACGAATGGCAGAGAATTTAAGAGAGAATACAAGCACTTTAGCATTAAACCAAACCTTATATTTAATTAAAATTTACAATATTATATATATAATCATTAAATTGAGTTTTTTTTAATAAAAAGTATAATTTATATTTTTATATTTTTAAGCTATATTTCTTTTATATAATTTTTTATATATAATCATCAAATTAATTTTTTTAATGATTATATATATTATTAATTATGTTAAAAAATTAAAATTATTCTTTGGTTATATTTAAAAATAAATATAGTTTAAAATATTATTATGATGAAATTAATTTTTAAATTAATTTTAAAAAATATTAAATTTATTTTATACGTTTAGACTTAATTTAAAAATATTAAATTTATTATTATTTTAAATCTTATGTTAATTATATTTTAAAATATATATGAAATTTATATATTTACAAGTTATTAACTAATTGTGATTAATAGTTTTGGTGCTTATATTATGTTCACAAAAAATTTGGTACTTGTATATCCACTAAAAATAAGATTTGATACCTTTCATTGTTTTCGTTGAACGTTTAATTAGATCGGGTAATCACATTCTTTTTTGTTTCCTAAAGAAAGAAAGCATATTTCTTTTCGGGTACCAACTCACATTTCATTTAGTGCTTCAACTTCTAGCAGTTTGGAGGCATCAGTGGATTAGCCTATTTTTTCAACCATTAATGTTCTTGTATAAAATTGTATGGGCAACTCAGTGGATTAGCTCAGCTCTGCTCTTCCATCAACAGCGCATTGGCTTTTAATGATGTTGACTCATCTTTTCTGTTCACATAGCAGCTCTGACAATTTTACTTGCTGTCCCCTGTTTTTTTTTTTTGTGTGTGTGGTACAACTATGGGTGTGTTTTCACGGGGTGTAAATCAACTAAACCTGGACCACCTGGACTAATATAATTATATTCGTGTTTATTTGTTTATTTTTTAAAAATTAATTGTAAATCGTTCATTTATATGCGTTTATTAAGTTACATAAATAAGTATAAATAAATTTTTATGTTCATTTAATAAACGAACAAACACAAATAACGATGTGTTTATTTTGTTTATGTTCACGAACAAACTCGTTTACTCAGTTCTCATTTTTTTTATTTTAAATATTGGTGAAGATAGATATTGAATTGAATATAAGGTGAACTTTGGAGTTTAAACTGTAAAGTCTAAAAAATTAAGGATTATTTGTGTAATTTTACTTCTTTTCTTGCAAATAGAAGGATAAAAATAGAGTTCCAGTTCTCAAGCATTAAATGAATGTTAACGGATAGTTTTTTATTAATACGAGCTAAGTAATTATTTAAAGATAATTTCTTAATTATATGATATTGAACGCTTACATTTTTGGTATTTATGGTGCTTGAATTTAGGACTTTAAAAAATAATAAAATTTCCTTCACTAACAAGGTTGTTTGGTTCGTGTATATTCACGAACATTAGGTGAATATGTTCGTGAACGTTAAATGAATATTTTCGTGAAAACTAAATGAACAAATTAACATGAACACAATACTAAAATTTTAAATAAACACGAACCAAACATAAACACTTTAAAAAAATAAGCAAGCGAACACGAACATAACATTATTCGCTTAAACTCGATTCATTTACACCCTACGCAAGTACGCATATAGTCGTGCAGAGTAATATGGAGTGCTGGATAGCTAACACGTCATACATGGTCACATAATGATGATATAAAAAGCTCAAATAGTTAATTGTCGCCACATAACAACATATTAGTCATTAGAATCAGTCAATGAAATATCGTTACTAAAGCCAAGTCAATACAAATATATCTCACAAATTAAGGTAATTTTTTTACTTAAAAAACCAAACATAAAATTGTTTATTATCGTCAATTAAGTTTAAATAATCATTTCTTTTAACTTAGGAGTGTTAAAATATCCTCAGTTTAAACACTTTCCCTTAAAATAAAATTAAGTAATCAATCACTTGTTGTTGGTATTTATATAATAAGTATTAATATTAATACAAAATATCAATATCAAAATTTAATTTTAATATTTTAAAACAAGAAACTCAAGTTTACAATATCTATACTTATACAAGAACATTAATATCTTGAAGTAAATATCGATACTTTCAAAAAATATCATATTCTATGCATAAACTCATCCAGAAATCAAAGGAACTCATGCAGAGTTATTGATATGTAAGGCCCGAAAAACAAATTTTTACTGTAGGAAGGCATGCAGAATGGCTATATACTCATCCTATCAACAAGAATACTCAACCAACACTAAGTGCAATCGTGATCCACTAAACTTAAATAACCCAAAACTCGGTTAATCATAACTATGCAGAGGTAGATGCACTAAGCTTCTTAAAAAGTAAGTGCATATCCACTATTTTAGGAAAGTTGTTAAATTTAACTTAATATATTAATGAGAAATAAAAAAAATTACATATTCATTCTTTTTAAATATAAAGGAATATTAAAATTTTATACTTTTATTTTTAAATTTATAAATTCATCACTCTAATCAGGGTTAACATATGAACATTGGCGTTAAATCTGGGTTGTTTTAAGATTGACCAACTAGACTAAAACTTACATGGTCGGTCGATTCCTTTAGACTATTTTTTAACAATGGCAACTAGATTTTATTAATAAAAATAATTAAAGGAATCAAAATTATAATGTATCTAAACATAGAGAGAAAATAGGGACAATAATCACTAAAAAAATGCATACATAAAATAAAAATATTAAATCCAAGGATACAAAGAAAAATAAAACTTTTCCTTGAGAATGACGTTCAACATCAAAAGAATCCGGTCACTCCTTATCTCTATCAAACAAGATACTTTACAAAATGATAAAGGAGTGTTGAGCGAGCCAAACAATTTGGCAGGCTACTTCGCTACACAATTCTAATTACATAGTTAAACAATATTTTACCAAAGAGGAGGCCTAACAATACATAACTACCGACAAATCAATCAAAAAAATAAATATCGTGAGGATCATTATGCGAGAACCAACACGACCGCAGAGGTATGCAAAAAAGGTACTAAAATCCACGAGGAACGTGTCACAAAAGCAAAGAAAAAGCGTGCTACAAGAGTAGAGAAACACATGCTACAAAAACAGATTTTTATTTAAAATTGGAAAAACCCAAGAAAAAAAGAAAAACAAATGACATTATATGAAAAAAGAACAAAAAAATTAATAATCACTGAAGGTCGGTAACTAATATTAAGATTGATACCGTTATCGGCTAAACAAAAATCAAAAGGAAAGAAAAAGACAATATAAAAATATTGAGAGAAAACTTAATTTAGAGAGAAAAAAAACACCCTCTCTTTAAACTATTTTTTGTTTTGAACCGTTTGAAACTCATAAATCGAATTTAGTTGAACCGGTTATAAAATCCAAACTAGGTAACCTATTCATGCGGGAAAAATATAAAATCTTCAGCCTATAATACTCAAACCCAAGCCTTTATAAGGCTTAACCGGTATACTAGCCACCAAGCTATAACAAATTTTGTTAGTCCAACATGAAACCATTAATAGAAGAGGAATATAAAAGATATTTTACCATGGTTCAAACCTAGGCAATTTCAAAATTTAATAAACACATTAACCACTAGATAATAATAAATATATGGGTTTTATATTCATTTAATATTAAACTGAAATTTTAATCCGTTGAATCGAAAATTAAAAGTCTAATTGACTCAATCTCCAATCTTGTTTTTACAACATTAAGGTAGAGCAAGTCATAATATTAAACTTACTTAATCCAATGCTCAGTTAATCATAATTAGCAGAGACGGATGCACTAAATTTCTTAAGGAGCAAATGTATCTCTATTATTTTAGTTTAGTAAGCTCTAACCGGCACACTGACCACCAAGCTCTAACAAATTTTGTTAATCCAACAAATTTAGTCTATCCATTAATTCATTATAAGTACGAAAATAATAAATTAAATCTACTATAAGAATAAAAATAACCCTCAAGTAATTTGAATATTAGAAAATTTAAACCTCAAACTTATGAACCCTATCAAAGTTTCATTCGTAAAAATATTAATCAATCTGTCAAATATTGTCATCCAAGAGATAACAAGGTGACTTTGTTCATAATTATGTCAGTTTGAAACCGACCAAGCTGCTGGGAGCTTGAACTTCTCTAATTCTTTTATTGTGTGGACGGTCGTCACTGTGAGACCGACATTTAAATTTTGTGAATTTTCCTTTCTTAAAGTCCACCCAATGCTTGCCTTTTCTTTTGTTTCGTAGCCTGCATTATTGGGTCATTAAGACTTTTACACCATGCACGATCGTTGCCATTTATTTTCATACTTTTAATTTTAAGTGACAAATTAAAGACTACAAATTGACACTTCTCTTTTGATTAATGTGCAGTCATGTTTGTACACGTGATAGACACAATAAACGAAGACATTCCTTCTTCAAAATTTATTTTATATTTTTATTTAAATTTATTTTCGTCTTTTAAGATTTTATAAGTATATCTCTTCTTAAAATTTTATAAGTATATCTCTTCTTAAAATTTTATAAATATATCCCTTTTTAAAATTTTATGAATTCTTAATTTATCCACATAAAATAATGCGTTTGTACTTTACTATCAATCGACATCCCCAATTTGTCAAAAAAACAACTCTTGAAAAAGAACGTTAATTTGTTTGCTAATGAAATTTTTTTTGCCTTTTCTCCTACGGGACCAAGGACACATTAAAGATCATGTTACAATTTTGGTTTTCAGCCATGGTACAGTGTAGTTTCATTGTCATGTATGTCAAGATTTCAAACTACTAGTAGACAAATTAGATTTATACAAGTGTCGGATATATAATATGATTATAAATATATTTTTAATATTTAAAAGGTTATTAAATTTTATCTCACTCATATTACAATAAAATATAGTATTTTATGCATAAAATAAATTTTTTTAAATCTTATTCAACAATATTTTTAGACTCACTGATAAAGAATTAATATATGCGTTACATTGAATATCAGTTTGATTCTTTGATTGTTATTGTCTTATTGATATGGGTTTAATTTTAGATAAGTGAGTTTTGATTATTTTATTTAAAAATATTATATAAAAATATTAAAAGATGAAAGTGCTATCTTAACAATATTAATAAAGTTAATTACATTATATGTCCCCAAACTATAATCTTTATTTTATATTGGTCCTTGAACTTTTGAATATTCCAATTGCATCTCCAAATTATGACTCTAATTATAAATTAGTCCTTAAGCTTTTGAACATTTTAATTTCATCCCTAAACAATGACCCTCCTTCTAAATTGGTTTTCAAATTTTTGAATATTCCAATTGCATCCCCAAATTCATCCAAATATGTAATTAGTTTCATCAATAGTTTAACCTAAATTTTGTTTTTTTTCAAACATATAATAATATAACTTGGTCTAACAACTTTATTAACAAGGGATTCGATTAGTATATACGTATAGTTTGGAATGAAATTGGAATATTCAAAAATTTTGAGGACTAATTTAGAATAAGGCTCGTACTTTGAAGACATGTAATACCATTAATTGAAACTTTAAGACAAATTATTAATTGGTCTAGTGAGATTTTACGTTAAATATTTTAAATAATTTTTCGATTTCAAGTCATTTTATTATAAATGAAGCAAACTAGAATGAACGGGGTGCCTCCATAATAACTTAAACAACTCATAGAATTTAAATCATACCATCGTGAATTAAACTAGATTGAAAAGATTATCCCATAATAAACTTATATAATATATAATCTAGATTGGCCGACCATTTTATATAACATATATTTTTCAAATCTTTATTCAACTAAATTGATACCTGATTACACAAACTTAATCAAAGTCAAATAATACTATAAATATATAATGTGTATTCAATATATGTAAATATATTTTGGAGAGAAGAAAACAAATAAAGAAACAATCTATGTAACCCAAGGTTGCCTATTCCACAATCATTCATGCAAACCAAAGAAAATATGACAAAAAACGACACGAATCAAATTATCTCAATAAGTTAAAGGAATGGTTGTTATTTTGAAAAGTCTCAATTAATTTAAGTACCCTGTAAAATATTTTTGTTTTCATTGTCAAATAGTGTAGCGGGATTCATGTGTGCTTTTTATGTAAAAACAAAAGTTATTTTTATTATTTCTTTTGAGGACAAAACAAATGGCAATGAAGGATATTTGACTTTGGTTTTTGTTTGATTGGGACTTGAGTTTGCTGGTTTTTGTTATTGGGTTTGTTCTTCTCTGCAAGGATCAACCTGAATGTTGGTCGAGGGCGGGTGGTGGTGCTACCGTGATCATTAAGCAGCTAACTTTGATTCTTCCATTCTAGGGGACCCCTGTTTGCTGCTGCAAACCCCATACCGGCAAAAGATCATAGTCTCCAAGAGGCAGCGCTCTATAATTGGAATTTTTTTTACTGTAATTCTTAGGTTAAGACACTTTATGACATTCTCAAAGATGGTTTCTGGAAATCTTCAAACCTTCATCAGACATGATTCTGCAAAAATTGTTAATCCTCTCTAAGCCGAGGTCTTTAGATCTGCATGTTTACCGAGCCTTTAAGGAACATCCTATGGGCAGACCTCTTAGTCGACTACAGTGCATAGACAAAGACCTCTAACAAGTGCATGTGATCTATCAGAGTGAAATTCAAAATTTAACTATCATATATATTTAGCCTATTAGTCTACAAACAATTATAATTATCCTATGTCTAACACCATCAAACTAGGGTCACTATAAATACACCCAACTAAGGCTGATAGAGGGGCTGAAACCATCTACAATATACATGCAATTTCTTTCCTTCTTATGATAAAATATCTCTTATAGAAAAATATCGGTTAACAATTGTTCCTTTATCAAATATGATTTTCCGTTTAAATTAAAAAGGATGAATCATTAACTGCAGACAACTAGACAAGAATCAAAAGTTCACGTCTAACGCTTGTTTAATAGTGACCCGATAACAAGTAATGATCCAACATTCATGGGGTCACTCACTCAATACCACACTGCCATTTAATGCATTCCAACTTTTAACTTCAGATTACAACGGTGGCACATGAAATATAAAATAGATAAATGATCTCTTATAACGACATAAAAAGAAACAAAATTATCAGTTCACAATAATGTCTCAGTTATTACTCCATAATGATTCTGCAGTAAACAACGCAGCAAAGGAACATGCATGTCTGTTTTCACATTTGGTTTTAAACATAAAATTTTCAATTTTGTAATGAAAAGGGTATCTTTCATTGTGTACATAGGTAGCCAACTTGTTGTTACATCCTTTGGAAGTGATATATATTTTACCCCATTTATGGCCCAACTATCACTTCCAAGTTCCAAATATAAACATCTGAAAGCAATGCAGGAAAAAAAAACACACACACACACAAAGGTAAAGAGGGTATTAAACGAGGAGTAAAATCACATTCACTTTTTATTGAAAGGACAGCACCATTGATGTACAAATTTGATTGATTCACAGCCAAAGGTTGAAGAAAGGACAAAAGTAGTCTAGGATTTGAGTCCGATTCTTTTGGTCTTATCCCACAATATAGTCCGGCCCCTCTCTTCTGTCTATATACATATCAGCTTCTTTCATTTCCCCATTGAAGATAAAAATAGCGTTTATAATGAATATATCAGCTTCGAGATGTAGTAGTGGTTGTGAATCGGGTTGGACTTTCTACTTAGGTCAATCCTCTTATTCTCGAACATGGAGTGGGGGAGAATTTGCCGATGATTTCGTGGTTGAAGACGAAGGGGAAGGCTTATCCATGGTGTCTGATGCATCTTCTGGTCCAAGGCATTATAATTGCCAAGATTATGCAGAATGTGTCGATGAAAATGGGAAAAACAGCAGAAACAAAAAGAAGATCAAAGAGAATTGTTGTAATCAACAACACTCTTGTCTTGATGACACTGCAAGCTCTCCTGGAGTAAGCTTTTCCGAGGCAAGTTCCATAATATTGTACATACACATACACATTAATATGCCTCTTGGGTTCACTTTTCTTCCCTTTCTGATGTATTTACAGAAGAATTTCAAGAAAGAAGCCTCAGTAGAGTTGTCGGGCTTTTCAGAAAGTTTTTCGGGTACACATTTTAAGGGTGAATCAGCATTCCAGAAAAAACTTGGTTTCTTGAAATCTGGAAAAACAAGTGCAAAACATGCAGGTGAGTCTTTTGCTTTCAACTTTTCTCATAGACATTCATATTCGTTGGCCTGAAAGAATATAAATTTGATGGTTTCCAGGAATGAAGCAGGGAATGACAAAAGGGTAAACTACTGTAACAGCTTTTGTCTCAACTACAACAGCTGTTCTGGAAAGTGAAATAGGAATGTTGTAAAAAAAAACATGGCCTTGGATCTCAAAGGGATCTTTTTTTATTGTTTATTTTTAATTTGATCCTGTCAATGCAGTAGGAAACGACCCGAGAACATTAATAAAATAAATTCAATCTTTCTCTGTCAATAGGTTTGCTTTTCTCCAGTTTATTTCTTGGCCAAGTGAATCTGGTTTTATTAGCATGGAATCTATGTTCTTCAGGTTTGTCCACTATAAAGTGAATGGTTTAAAACTAGTAATACTCTAGAAAGAATGTTGTTTGTTTTACAACTTGATTGAGTGGAGGACTTGAAAATTTTGAATTTTGTGCCCACAAAATAAATTTGCTGGTTAAATTTGGAAGCTGGTCAGAAAGATTAGTCCCCATCTTCTGGCAGAATGATAAAAGGGGGTTATATAGGTTGAATCATTGAACAAATTAACCTTGGTGTCTTCAAATTTAACCACATAAAATAACTGTGGTCCTTGGATGGACAGGGTGTCTTTACTTTTCCATTAATCAACTGAGTACCTTTTTTTCTAGCCCATTTCTGAACATCCAGGCACACAGCTAACACAGAAAATTGAAGAGCCGTATTGATTATATGAATCTGGTCATACTACTCAAGTTGACAGCCTTATAGTCGCGGGTTCATTATTCTTTTCTCAAAAAAAAATACAACTGATAAGATGTGTAGTGTCACGATTTTTAAATTCTAACATATCTCTTTCTCTTTTCGACGTGGGATTGATATTTCTCACATCTCCAAAGCGTGACATTCTCAGTTCCTCAATTTTCTGACTCCCTCGTCACATATCATTATCGCAGTTGTCCACTTTGCTTACTTCATCTATTGAGATACTTGACGTAAAATCAATTAGTCAAAAGATTGTTCTGATGCTACTTATCACGTAATCATTGCTCTTTTACAAAAAAAATATATATATCCAATATGATGTATAACACTACCACCTTTTAACTTTACAATCTTTTACCTATCCAAAACGTGACACTAACATAAAAGCTAAGGATTAATAAATTCGGGGACTTTTGGGTGAAAGGAAACAATAGGGCAAAGCTTGATTTTCCAGCAGGAAGGGTCCAAAAAGGGCACCATATCCACCAAAAATGTGATTCATACATAAACGGAGGGTGCAATTATTGAGTTTTGCTTTGGGTTATCAGTTTCCCTTTCAAGATTATTAAGTGAAGGTGTTTTTGCCATGCCATCCTGAGAATTAGCTATAGGAAAACCGTACTAGGACAAGGACTTGGACCTTAGGAAAAGGACAATTTTTCCTTCCCCCTCTTTGTCTCTCAATCCTTCTTGTTTCAATAATTTTGATAAAATAATATCTTACATATATTCAACTACTAAAGTTAACGTAACTGTAGAATTTATTAAGTGTTCTCGATTATTAAAAGGAATGTTGTTTTTTCTTATGATATTGAGTTTAAGTAATTACGTCTACAAGAAGTATGCATTATCGATAACTAAAAAATATTTTAAACAAATACTATCTTATAATCATCTTAGATTATTTTAAGAAAATTAACGTAACCAAGTATTACTAACATCGGCAATGGAATTAAAATTAAACCTTAAAATAAATTAAATTATAATTTTACGGTGACGACAGATTTCTGAAAAAATATCTATGAAATCGTATATGGTGAAGCCAGTGGCTTTCGGTATACTGTTGTGGGAGTACATCACTGAAACTACTTTCATGCATACGGATGATATGCTTTAAATGCCCCACTGAAGTTAGGAAAATAACACAGGGTCATCTTCTTTTCATCGTATCTTTTTTTTCCTTCCCCTTCTATTATGTTCTTTATCGAGTAAACTACAAATTTATTTACTTTCGTTAGAGTTTTATAAATTTATAGTCATTGGATTCAAAAAATATAATACACAGTCACTTTTATTTTATTTTAGTTAAGATGTGGTCGTTGAAACGTTTACTTTAACGGCATGAGACATTAATAAAAGGGTTTAATTTTTACTTTAACCCTTGAATTTTAAATAAAATACTAATTAGGGATCATTTTATAAATTCAAAGTAATTTAGAGACAAAGTTCTAATTTTCCCTTTTTTAATATACTTTTCTTCTTCCCAAGCTTCCCCACTTACTCCGGAGGAATATATTTGCAGAGGTTGTTGAACAAAGTCACCACCACCGTGTGAGTTGTAACTTCCCAGCTGGTTTATGATAATCCTTCATAAAGTGACCAAATCTGTTATATATTTCGAAGGATTGCATTTAGATATAAAGTCTTTATGTCTAAGCAGGAGATTTGTGCTCTGCCACTAATTGTTTTTCAAATGACCAAAACACAATAAAAAATGAAAAACAATAATTTCCAAGATTTTCCTACTATTCACTTATGCAGAACCATCAGTTAAGAAGCGAGGACCATTTACATAAAACAAAGAACACTTTCTTCACTTAATGGCAGGATGTAGTCAGCTCCATACTTAATATGACAAATGATAGCTTCTGTGGTGGGAATGTTTAAATTACCATAAAATATCAAGTTCAAGAGGTTAAAGAAATAACATACCGAAACCACGACCGGGTTTGCAGTTGCACATTCACAGTGCCATATATCCTGCAAAAGCTGCAATTAAATTTCTAATATTTCCGCACAATGGAAGCACATCAAAATCTTAAACTTTGTAGGTGACTTTCCTAATAGGCTAGCTAAAACCATCTCGAACCATCGGAGGTTGTCATCACTCGGCAGTATGTTCTGTTGGATTTGGCGTGACTTAAAATCCCATCTCCGGTAATATGTTTCTTCGTAACGGCTACGGATTTCGGGTGCGGAGGTTTTGATCAGTTTGCAAAACTCGTTCAAGGTAGCAATGTTTCCAGATCGTTGGAGGAAAGGGGTGTGCGGCGGCGCAAGTGGGGAAGCTAGGGGAAGAAGAAAAGTACATTACAAAGGATAAATTAGAATTTTATCTTTAAATTACTTTGAATTTATAAAATGATCTGTATTTAATATTTTATCTAAAATTTAAAGATTTAAGTAAAAATTAAACTATTTTACTAACGTGTCACGTCAGAAGTCAATGTTTCATTAATTACATCTTATTTAAAATAAAACGAAAGTGACTATGTATTATATTTTTTAAATGTAGTGATTATAAGTTTATAAAACCCAAATAAAAATTATCAAATTTGTTAATTTCTTTGTTTGACCTATTGTATTTTTTATTTTATCACATCTTTATTTTTTTTATTTTTAATAATTATATATTTATTATATTTTTTTATATATTAACACGTTTTTAATTTTTTTTTATTGATCGCATGACATTATAATATGGCACACAACAGAGCTACCCTCTATATCCATAATATCATGCCGACCATAGTTTATTTCCACTTAATGACATCGAAGACTTGAAAATTTTGAATGTTCAATCACAAATAAATTTGCTGTTAAAATCTCAACACTGTCAGAAAGACTAGTCCTAATCTTTTGGCAGAATGATAATAAAAGGCTTATAAAAGTTGAAATCAATGAACAAATTTAACCTTGAAATCTCCATATTTAACCAGAAAAAAAAAGATTAAAAAAGTTGGGTAAACTACATTTTAGTACTTAAACTATCAAATTTGTTTCGTTTTAGTATCTAAACTTTCATTTATTTCAATATCATACCTACATTTCCTTTTCATTTCATTTTAGTAACTGTTGTTAAAAACTTAACGGAATTGTTGCACAAGACATTTTATGTATAAATTACATCATTTGTCATTTAACTATCTTTTTACTCCTATTTTGGTCACTACAGTTTAAAAAAAATCAATTTAACTACTCAAATTTTAATTTGGTCATATTTTAATCATTCTAATTTATCTTATTAATAATTTTTGTGACATGTCATTTTTTATTATTTCATTAATATATAATTAAAATAAAAAATTTGAAAGTTATGATTAAATTAAAAATATACGATTAAATTAGGAGTACTTTGAAAGTTAAGTAATTAAAATAAAAAAAATTAACTTCAATGACCAAAATAGGAGTAGTTGAGTGATGAACGATGTAATTTACTTATAGAAAATGTCATGTTGTAACGGTTACCAAAATGAAATAAAAAAGTAAACATAAGATATAATTTTGAAATAAAGGAAAGTTTAGATACTACAAATGAAATAAAATTAATAATTTAAATATTAAATGTGTAGTTTATCCAGAAAAGTTTTAAAAACAGAAGAAAAATAGTCACCATAAATGATAGATGTGGTCCTTGGATTGACAGGGTGTATCTTTATTCACCATAAATCTGGGCCAGGCAAGTACCATTTTGCAGCCCATTTGTGCACACCCGATCACAAAGTCAGCACAAATAGTGGTAAATATTCGATTGAGTAGACTTGTTTAAGTAAAAATAAATTAAGTTTATGAAATTTGAGTCGACTGTTTAAATTTAATTATAAATATTTATAATATTATGATATTATTTAATTTTAATTTAAACGATTTTTTGTAAGCATATATAATATATATTTATTCAAGATAATATTTATTCAGAATTTTTTTTTAGTAACAAGAGTGCACCACGAGAGCAGTGAGAAAACTAGAAATTAACTTGTTCTGGTTGCATTCAATAACATCCGGACAGCATCCAGGGGCTGGGGAAACACCTCAAGGTCCATTCTACCATTCTGTCCCATATGTGCAAGAGCATCTTGTTCTTCTCGCGAGAAAGATAGTGGAGGCTGAAGTTCCAACATTGATCGATTATCTTGCAATTCTTCGGATGATAGCAGCTTCATATATACGAGGAGGGTTACTAAGGATGTCCACGGCCTCCTTTTTATCTGTCTCAATTTCAATATCCTTTATACTTCGCTCTTAATTGATAATATTCATACTATGTAAATACAACTATTTAAACTTAAAAATTTTAAGAAGAATATTTTCTTTTGTCACTGGTATCATTTTATTAGTTCTCGAAGATAGTATTTAAATGACAACAAATTAAATGTCTATGTATATTATAATTTTTAAATTTAAAGATTAATTTTCACGTATAACTTAAATCTGGAATCTCCATATTATAAAAACAAATCAAATATTTATAATTAGGGAAAAGTACTTTTCAGACCACTCAACTATTAAGTCAACTACAATAGGTCATGCCTTTTTAAATTATGATTTAATCACCAAGTTAAAATATTATTACAAACAAATCACTTTATTATTATAATTGAAGCTAAAGTCTAGTATGATATGATATTAATTTTATTCTCAAAATTTATATATTCTACTAATTTGATTTAATTCAAAGTTTTAACCTTTCAAATTTAAAAAATTCAATTAACTTAGTCTTTTTTCTTCTTTCAAATTGCTTATTATTCTCTCATAAATGTTATATTGTTCTTTCGTGTTATTTAAAATTCCTCTCAATATCTTATATAATATTATTTTTTTTTAGGATAATTCAATTTCCATTACCCAAAGAAGCATAAAACCTGCAACAGTACACAAGGACAATAAACAACTCAACAAAACGCTATAAACCGCACATTAACCAGCTAACCAGACAGAGCAAAAGACAAGAACAACTCAGACAAAACCCCATTTTACACACAGGGCATTGCTAGACGGATCTGCCCTGCTGAAACATTTACCTTCCAGCCAGAGTCGTATGGTCTCCTTAATGTCTTCCAAAATTACATCATTCGATCTAGCACCGCTCCCATACAACATGCTATTTATCTCCTTCCATATAGTGTAAACATGCCCAGACCAAGCCAGTTTGAGCAATCTCACAATGAGAGATTTGCCCTTGAGCAGAAGGGAAGCCCAAGCCAATTCACCATCCCAGCTGCGAGCTTCACAGGAAATGCAGCACAGCTCCAAAATGGAGCCCCATAAGCCCTTAGCAAATCGGCATTCAAAGAAGAGATGATCTATTGACTCTGCCTCGTTGCCACACAGTAGAAATCTGTCAAATTCAATGGTCATTCCCATACGCAAGAGTCTGTCGCGAGTGGGTAACATGTTCAGTATGACCATCCATACAATAATGTTATGCTTATGGATTCTACCAGGGTACCAGACCAAATGGTGCCAAGCAACCTTGGGAGCAGAGCTGCGCAACTTATCCCATATATTCCTCGTGCTAAGATCACGAGTCTGGCCTAGAAAGAAATGAGCAACCGCATGCCTGATTTTCAACAGATACTTGAAGCTCCAACTTGCATTCGTAGGGACCTCCATCTGCCAAAAATCAATATTCCTAATAACGTATGAGTGCATTCAAGCCACCCAAAGGGAGCCCTCACTAGCCAAATGCTTCCTGATAAGTTGGACTGCACAAGCTTTGTTCAACACCCCTACATCATATATACCCAAGCCACCTTAAGATTTCAGCAGGCACACATTGCTCCAGCTAACTATGGCACCTTTAGCATGGGTATAAGTCCCTTTCCAAAAGAAGCGAGAACACTAGCTTGAGGCAGTATGAGCTGCCTGCACTAGTAATTCGATATACTGAGCAGGACAGAGCGAATAAGCTGCAGCCTACCTGCGAAACTAAGATGCTTGTTGGCCCATGAAATTTTGCTAATAGAGATATTGTATTTATTGATTTGCGTGAGTCACTAGTTACATAAGTTGACAAAATCTTTCCTTCAAAATTTGTTCTTCATTATACATTTAGAGAATACTATCTATTATGTTTTGTTGTTTGTTTTGAATCACTAAGTGCAAATCGAACATGCTCGACCATGTAATTAGTTAATATTCATTGATAGAAGATTTTTATCAACAATTTTTATTATTATTTTATGATATAAAACAATTATCTAACTACTGTTTAATAATATAGATTCACTTGTGTTAAAAAACTGTATATGAAAGAGATATATTGAATTCACGTGTATTGCATTTACAATCATACTAGCTTTATAGCTAGAGTCAAGCTAACAATCACTTTAACTGACTAACAACATTTGGCGCCTAAACTAACTGATTGCCACAAGCCATGCTATAATACATGCATGTACACAATAAGCTATAGCCTAACATTCTCCCTACTATTTTCATTTTTTTTCCTTAATCAACTCTACACCCCTAGCATCACACATATACTGTGACGAAACTCCTCAAACGCAGATTTTGAGAGAGGTTTTGTAAAACCATCTGCTATTTGATGGGCAGCAGGTATGTAGTTGATCTTCAACAGTCCTGCAACCACCTTCTCTCAGACAAAGTGAATGTCAAGATCTATATGCTTCGACTGTGCATGATACACGGGATTAGCGCTCATAGCCACTGCTTCGGTGTTGTCACACCAAACCACCGGCTCCCTCCATTGTTGAATCCCTAGGTCTGCAAGCAAAGAACTTGTCCATGTAATTTCAGCAGCAGCATCAGCAAGACACTTGTATTCTGCCTCCATCGTGGACCGAGACACCGTTTTCTGTTTCTTTGAGCACCACGCAACAAGACATTTCCCAACGAACATACCATAACCAGAAATTAACCGCCGATCATCTATGTCTGCTCCCCAATCTGCATCTGCAAAAGCTGGCACAGACAATTTCGCCTCACTTGCTTGGAACATTAACCCATAATTCACAGTTCCAACTAAGTATCGAAGTATACGCTTGACTGCAAGCCAATGTGTTTCTCGTGGTGCATGCATGAATTGTGCCACCTTTCCAACACTGTAGGCTAAATCAGGACGTGTATGGCACAAATAGAGCAAGGAGCCAACTATGTTGCGATACTCACTTGCATTTGACAGCAGCTCCCCAGCATCTTTTGACATTTTTGATGCCAATATCATCGGTGTGGAACATGCAGCTGCACCAGTCATACTAGTTTTCTCAAGCAGTTCCAGCACAAACTTTTTCTGGTTTAAGAACAGAGAATCACGAGAGCAATGCACTTTAATCCCCAAGAAGAAACGAAGTGCACCAAGGTCATTGAGAGAAAACCTTTCACTCAGCAGCTTCACTACTTCTTGAATCTCACAAGACGAGCGTCCAGTGATGACTATGTCATCAACATAGACCAACACATATAAGTCACCAGCACCTCGTTTAGAGACAAACAGAGACGAATCTGCTCGAGACGCTGTAAAACCAATCTGCACGAGGTTGTCCCTGAGCTTAGCATGCCAGTTCCTAGGTGCCTGGCGCAATCCATATAACGCCTTCTGAAGCTTGCAGACAATAACGAACCCATCTTCAGCAAGTTGCACAAAACCCGGCGGCTGTTGCATGAACACATCTTCAGTGAGGTCTCCATTGATATTAATGTCAATGTGCCTCAACTCCAGTCATTTGAAATCTCTAGTGTCAACACAACATTAAGCGAAGAAAACTTAACAACTGGGTTGAACGTAAAAAAGAAATCATACCCTGGAACTTGCGAGTAGCCTTTTGCAACCAACCGCGCCTTGTGAGAGAAGCCCGTACTTGTGGACGAATCCATTGAAACACCAAGCAAGAATCGTGTAGCAAGAGTTATTCAAGAAACCCCAAGACTAATGGCGAAAGATACCATGTTAAAAAATTGTATACGAAATAGATATATTGAATTCACGTGTATTGCATTTACAATCATACTAGCTTTATAGCTAGAGTCAAGCTAACAATCACTTTAACTGACTAACAACATTTGGCAGTTAAACTAACTGATTGCCACAAGCCATGCTATAATACATGCATGTACACAGTAAGCTATAGCCTAACAACTTGATCAGTCATTGTCACGAAATATTTGAATGAACGGAAACAACAAGAAGAAAGCTTCATTCTCCATCTAAAAAAAAGTTTAAGTATCCACATATATAAAATTTTACGTTATAAAATGAATTTCTAAAATTTTAAAAAACATATACAAATGTAAGAATACGCTATCTCTGATAGCTACCGACCAAAAATGTGATTCATGCATAAAATAGTGAGTGCAAATATTGGGGTTTGTTTTGGGCGACGAGTATCCCTATAAGATCTTCAATGGAAGGTGTTTTTTTTTTTTTGCTGTGCCATCCTGAGAATTTGGGAAACCATATCTTGGTGGGGGTCTGGGATCTTGGGCAAAGGACAATACTTTCCCACTCTTTGTCTTATCAATCCTTCTTGTTGGGTTCATTAATGATAAAACAATATTCTATATTTTCACTTTTATAGGTAATCGTCAACTGGATAATGTAACGTGCTGTCTTCATTATGCGTGAGAAGAAAGGTTGTTCGTAATGTAGAAGACGGTCTATATTAATAGTTAATTTACATAAATTTATAGTTCATTGAATTATCTTAAGCAAATAATTTATGTTAACACTATTATTTATGTGAAGTTTGGAAAAGTGATAATTTGTCTTAGCTATCATAGCATGTTGATTTCTGAATAGGATATAGATGTGCTTGATTGAGTTTAGACAACACACTAAATTAGAAAAAAAAAATTCGGCACTTCCGCCGAATAATTGGGTAAAAACTAATTTTGATGCAAGTTTTGATTTGTCCTCTAAGTCATCAATTTCTGGGATTATCATTAGAAACAACAATGGTCTTACCATGGCGGTGAATTCGATTCCTAATCAGAATATACCCAACCCCGAGGCAGCCGAAGCTTGGGCTTGTGAGCAGGCAGTCTGTCTAACTCGTGATCTTGGGTTCCGTTGTGCTATTGTTGAAGGAGATGCTCAAATGGTTATTAGGAAAATGTGTACAACAGATGATAAATCCGAAATTAGATCAATAGTTTCGAATGTCCATGAAACGGCAAGGGTTTTTGATAACTTATCTTTCTCTTTTGTTCGTCGCTCCCAAAACGCTGCAGCACATGCCATAGCTAAGGAGGGTCGTTCTTTCCAAGCTCAGATGGTGTGGATTGTGGAAGCTCCTCTTGAAATTGAAGCAGTCGTTGCTCGTGACAGGTGGTGGGTAGATCCACCTGATTAGGCTCGACTTTGTGCTCTAACACTTGTCGGAGTACATATTCCAGACTCCTCTCCGATTGTGTTTTGTTTTCATCTGCATGCATTGATTACCTTAGCTTCTTGTGTTAGGAGCTCGCCCTCAGATGAACTTTGCTGCGTCGCATACTCGTTTCTGTTTGAAGGTTCCAAGACCATTTTTATCGTTCTTTATTTATTTTCTCTATCAGTTTGCTTTACTTTTTCCTTTTGATTTGGTATTGGACTGGTCCTGTAACCAGGTTTTCTTTTTTCGTTTGTTGTAAACCATGGTTTTTAGAACCGGTCCAGTTAGTAAACCGGTCATGCTATCAGTTCAATGGTTTAACCGGTCGAATCGATCCGACCGGTCGGAAGAACCGGACGACGTCATAATTATTTAAAAAATTAAATAAAAATACCAAAAATATTTAATAAAAAATAATTTTTTATATCACAAGTCATATTCAAAGCAAGTCATAACATATATAAGTTAAAAATCATAAAATTAAGTGAAACAAAATGATTCAAATTAACTACAACATAATATTTAAGGTAAAACATATTAAATAATAAATATAATTATATAACTATAATTAAAAAATAAATTTGGGGTTAAAAATCATAACAAAATGATATTGTTTGGTTTAATTTTTTTTAAAACAATCTCACATGGCTAAGAAACATAAAAGAGCATCCCAAAAGTCTAAAGAGTAAAAATATGAGAACAAAACAATCTCACATTGTTAAGAAACATAGAATAGCATCACAACTAACTTCTATAAATAATAGAGGTAATTTGACATTTAAAATCATGGAGTCTTTTTGTGAGCATTGAGTGAACTATTCTTTCACTTCAATCAAGCTCGAATTTTAGGCTTCAATCGAGATTCTAAATTTTTTTTAGTTTAAGCCTTTTTGAATTCAAGTTTCAAAATTATATTTCGAGTTTGAGTTGAACTTGATAATTTTTAGCTTGTGAGTTTGAGTCGAGTTGAGCTTACTTTTAAAGTTTTCAAGTTCGAGTCGAGCTCAGCAATACTCGAGTTCTACTTGGCTCGTTTAACAAACGACGTTGTTTGGTTTAATTTTTTTTTAAAAAAAAACAAAATTTCCGATTTTTTCCGGTTTTCAGCCGGTCCGGTTCGAACGATTCAACGGTTCTGATCAGTTCACTAATAGCGGTTCAATCGATTTAGATTAAACTAGACTCGGTTCCCGATTGAACCGACGAGTTCGGTCCGGTTTTCAAAACAATGTTGTAAACGGTTGGTCCTGTAACCTGTTTTTTCTTCTTAGTTTTACCGGTGGTTTTGCTACCAGCTTTTCCTTTTCTGTTACACGGTTTGGCTTCCTCAATAAAAGCAGCACTGTTGTTATAAAAAAAATTAAATTTACTTCAAAATATATTTACATGAATACTTAATAAATGTAGTGTGGGCTTGCATGCTTTAATATACAAGAATCGACACGCCTCAAAATAGTAAGCTATTATATGTCTGGAATGCAACTCATTCACGATGTAGTTGCATTTATAGGTTTGAAATCATGGTTCAATTAAAATTTAAAATAAATTTACTCAATGATATTTTATGGCGTAAGAAAATGGAACATCATCATGAGTTATAATTAAAGAAGAGTGATTTAATTATTTATGTAATAAGTGTTGGATAATTATTTGATACACATTATTTTACACAACTTATCTATTTCAATCTAAAATCCTAAACATTGAGCGAGTACTTTTAGTCAAGTTGTTCATATTTGTTCTCTCATATTCTCTTAAATCATGGATTCTAGATCCGCTAGGAGTAGTCTCTTTCTTTTCGGTAAATTTGTGTAAATTAAAGTTTATATAATTTGTAAATCAAATAATTTTTCATAATCCTTTTTATTATTTGAATTAAAATGAATCATTGAACTACAATAAATGCATAATAACCCCCTACTTATAGGTAAGGTGTGTGATATAGGAATGGAAATTATAATTTAATCATTTTTATTAGATATTATGAGGTTAAATTGTTAAAAATGTATACTTTCAGAAACCGTTAGAATTTTGTATTTTTTATAGTTATTAATATTATTTAGAATTGAAAAAAATTAATGGATAAAAGAAACGAATTTAACTAATCAGATGATGTCACGTCAATAAACTTAACTGTCGTTAGTATAATCAATGACAAATGCAACCAGAAAAGATTAATTAGTCATTTTTTTAAAAAAGATTTCAATTAATCTGTGATTGAAAATAATGATTCAATTGGTTTTTAAGTATAATTAGAGGGGTCAAATGTATATTTAAGCCTAAATTTAAAGTTTTGAACTTAGAGACTAAATTAAAGGCTTATATATCAAATAAGCCTCTCTAATTTGATCAAAAAATCAAGTAAGCTCTTGGTTTGAATTATACATCAAATGAACCTTTATAAATTATAAAGGTGTATTTTTTTTAGCGTTGAAGACAATTTAAGAATTATAAAGGTGTATTTGTCTGCTTGTTTACGAGGTTGGAGAAAGGAGCTTATATTCTCTCTCTGGCTACTCTTAACCTCTGTTTCTCGGTTTTTTTTGTCTTGATAATTGTTTACTGTCATCTTCAGTTCGACTATTCTCTCCTTTTGTTCTATAAAACAACTGATTGCGACTCTTCGTCCAAATCAAAAAAAATAAATTATCAAAGACCGTCACAACTCAACTTTTCACACCAATAAACTTAAATTTTTAATATAAACAAACAAAAAGATCAAATTCCTAGAATAAAAATTGGACTAAATTTGAAATATATGAAGAGTACAAGAAGTTAGAGTGTATTTTAACCCATATTTTTCTATGTAATTAGGGGTATATATATATATATATTAAGCTCTCATAAAGATCACGTTTCATGAGACTGGATTCTCATATTTTTCTATGTAAATTAGATGGATGGAAGTATCATGAGCTTTTATATTCAATTCTGAGATCAGATTTATTTGTTCCTGAAATCTGGCTTCATTTTCCTTTCAAATGATTATTTAAATTAATAATTACTTGATTAATGTGCTTAAGAAAAGCTAAAGATTTTTAAAGATATAACCTGTTTAAACCAAGAACAAGTTGCAAGAGATCATGAATCCAAACCCCCTCCAACAAAATCCCAAATTTGAATATATTATATCCATGTTCGTATCATACCATTGAGTATTAATTAAATTCACTAAGAAAAAAAAGAAACAAAAGCAAGTTGCTATATAAACAAAATCCCCCAGGCTTCCTGGAAAAATGGAAAAGGGAAGAATGTAATTACGCCATCGTTTCTGTCTCTTCTTCTTCTTTCTGCAAGTCCAATTGTCATATGGCTCTTGGTTTTTGTTTTTGTCAATGGATGTGCAATCAGTGAAAGAGTTGTTGGCTTTTTCATGTAGGAAGAAAAAATGGCTAATGCTGTCAGCTATATGTGGAGCTTCTGGTTATGGTGTTTACAAGGTGTTGAATTCACCATCCATGGTTAAGAAAAGGAAGAGGCTTCTAATGCTCTTCGGAGCTCTTGTTTCGTTCGCCGAATCGGTCTCGGATTCTGCCGAGACGATCAATGTCGTCTACAAGGACCTGAGGGAGTTTATAAAATCTGATTCTGATCAAATTCCCAACAGTTTGAAGAAAATATCAAAGATTGTTAGATCAGTGATTTTTCCCAGTCTTTAATTAGTACTACTCAGGCTTTAACAGTTGGGGTTTCGAGAGGCTGTAAGCAAGAATCAGGGAATGCATCTGAATTGGCAAATTCAAGCTTGACTGATAAGGTATTGGATAAGGTTTTTTCTGATTCTGGGACTGGTTTTGTATCTGTTATTGTTGGTAGCTTTACTAGGAATCTGGTGCTGGGATTTGGCTCCAGTGGTGGTGAAAATGGTGGGTTATCTGATGTGCCCAAATGGGTTTCTGACGATAAATGTAAAGAGCTAATGGCTGATTGCATACAGAGATTTGTAAGCACTGCTGTTGCAGTCTATATGGACAAGACCATGAACACCAATTCTTATGATGAAATGTTTGCTGGGATGACCAATCCAAACCATCAAAGCAAAGTGACAGACCTCTTGGGTTCTGTTTGTAACGGTGTAGTGGAAACGCTAGTGAAAACGTCTCATCAAGCTTTGACGAGTTCGAACTCGGGTTCTACTTGTGCAATCGTCTATCAGAGTGGCAATGCCGGTGGCAGGAGAGACTGTTTCGATGATGGAGCATTTCTCGAAGGTTCACTTGGTGGGAATCAGAACAATGGGTGGGCTGATAATGTAACAACCCGATTTTCAAAATAATATTTAATTAAAATTTGAGGGTTTAATTGTGAAAATTTGGCGAAAATTTGAGACTGAATTGAAAGATTTTAAAACTTGGAGCTTGTTTTAAAGTTAAAGAAAATTCAGGGACCAAGCCCTGAATTTAACCATGAAGTGTCGGCAGACAATTGTTATATGCGTGATTTCTGTTTTGAAAAACAGAAATCAATTTCACAAATCCTTCCTCACGCACACAACTTCCAAACTCGATTCCGACGCCGTCCGAATTCCGATCGTTGTTTTGAAACCACCATTGTGTTCATCATCGAGCGAGGAGCAAAACCTTCAAATTAATTGAAGCGAAACGCGGCCAAACGTCGGGAATTTCCAGTCAAAGTAGCGACGGTTTTGTTAGCTCTATCACCGAGAAAATCTTAAATTCACCGCTGATAGTTGCTCTGTTTACGACACCTCCCGCACCATCGTGTTCCTTGTGCCGTTCCGAGTTCACCGGTGTCAATCTTGTCCGCCGTAGACGGCGGCGCGTGAGGAGGTGGTGCAGTCAAAGATTCGGCCGATTTGAAATCGAGATCTCCGCCGTTCAAAAATTTGAACCGATCGTTGTAAGTATCTCGAAATCGCTCAAAATAATTTTTAGAAATTTTTTCGGGATTTTTAGGGCCCCGGAGGACGCCTCACGCGCCACACGCGCCGCCGCAGGACGAGTGGCTGCTGGAAACCGGTTTAATCGGTTTTCAACCGGTTCTGACCGGTTTGACCGGTTTCAACCGGTTCGAACCGGTTTGACCGGTCTGAATCGGTTTGACCGGTCTGAGCCGGTTTGACCGGTCTGACCCGACCCGACCGTTGACCCGACCCGACCCGACCGTTGACCGTTGACTTTCTTTGACCAAAACTTAAAATGGCTTTGACCGAGCATTAAACGACCGTAAATCTTTTCCGAGTATACCTATCCTGATAGTTTTCGACGTGCCAAATCCATTTCCGCAGTCCGTTTCACCAAATTCAAACCCGAAGGTCTCCAAATCGACGGTCAAAGTGGTTGACTTTGACTTTGACCAAGAATTTGGATTTTCGAAAAGTCATACTTTATATTTTTCGACGTCCTGATTCCGATTCCGCAATCCGTTTGGCCAAATTCAGACTCGAAATACCCCAAATTGATAGTCAAACTCGGAAAATGCTTAGATACTTAAGAATTTTAGCTTTGAACAATTAAGTAAGATTTGGGGCTGATAAATTATTGTTATTTGAAGGTGCACGAGACTCACCGGATCGTTCAACAGCTCGGCCCAGCTCTTCTAGATCAGTTAAACCACGTATGCCAGTATTCACCCGTAAGACCCGTAAATTTTATGATTTTAGATATTTATTTATGTTACCCATAAGTAATATAGTGTTACTATAAATTAGGTTCGAAAACTGTAGCAGAGCGTGGTGAAACCAGCAATCAGTAGATCTACGATTTGAACCTATTATCGAGGTGTGTTCCCTATTTATTACTGAACTGTTTTATTTGTTTTAATATGTGGTACACTGAATTCTTTGGTTATCGTATTGTTGATGCACCGATTTAATGTGATTATTTATGGATTATGACTGTTATCTGATATTGGTTTTGAAATGGTATATGATTACCATGTTTATGGATTTATGGAATTTATAACACGGTGCAATTGAATTTTTGGAATACGAATTTATAAAGTACAGCTCTGATCAAGCTGGAAAATTTTACGGACTTAATGTGACTCTTAGGTAGGCTCTGCGGCCCTGAGATCATTCTCGGGTAGGCCCTGCGGCCCTAAGATGTGTTCTTAGGTAGGCCTCACGGCTCCGAAATCTATCTTGGGTAGGCTCTCAGGCCCTAAGATGTTCCCTTAGGGTAACGCTTTTTAAAGAGATTTACTGCAGTATAATTTTATGAGACTTTTTGGACTATGATATGTTTAGTGTACCTATAGTGGTTTTATGGTAATATTGGGACACACTGAGCCTAGCTCACTTTTCGAAAATGTTTTTCCCCTTTCAGATACTGTTGGTTAGATACCCTGGATTGAGCACTTGGAGGATCAACATATCTCTTGAAGTATATCTGATTGTAATGTTTTTACCTTGCAAGTTGACTTTATTTTGTTGACATGGACCTTATTTTAAAGTATGGGATTTTAATATGATGACATTTTTACTATTACTATTCGGTTTATCGTGATTTGATTTTTAAGATATGTTTTAAATTAATTTATTACTTATTGGTATAATATTTACAAGTTAGGTTTTGATAGTATGATTTATTATAATTTCATGTCATTTATAATGTGATTTTACATTGTTTGAATAACAGTTTCGGAAAAATGTCTTAAAGAATCATAATGTGATCCACTAGACTTAGTCGAAACGCATAGGCCGGGTCTAGGGGTTACAGATAAGGTCTCATCCACATGGGCAATTCCAAGAAATAGGAAGTTTGTGCTAAATGTGACCGGGAGGGTTACCCTCCAAACAATAAGATCTATAGCTGAGTTTCTGTTATGGAAGCTTTCACAGGATTTGAAAAAAAGCATTCGGGTTGTCCGTGAGGAAGTCATCGAAAAGGGACTCGCAACGAATTTGGACTATCGTAATACCACCAGTCGTTGCGATTTTGGACTATCGCAACGAATTTGAAATAAATCGCAATGCGAACTTGGACTATCGCAACGAATTTGTAATAAATCGCAATGCGAACTTGGACTATCGCAACGAATTTATAATAAATCGCAACGCGAATTTGGACTATCGCAACAAATTTGGAATAAATCGCAACGCGAACTTCGACTATCGTAACACGAACTTGGACTATCGCAATGCGAATATGTAAATCGCAATGCGATAGTCGAAGTTCGCGTTGCGAATCTGGAAACTGATTTGCGATACCGAAGATCTCGTTGTGAATTATCGATCGCATTGAAATTTAGTTTGTCATTTTGGCATATCCAAAAAAAATTAGTTAAAATCGTATATTATAAGACATTTTTTATTTTCTCTATTTATTATTAATTATAAAATAATTCTCAATTATTTGACATTAAACGCTTAAATCATAATATTTATGATACTCGAACTCGAAACCTTAAAAATATCAACAATTTCTTTATCTGTTTAGTTCATGCTCAAAGCGATGTTGGTATTCTTTTAGCCAAATAGACCGGTCCACTAGAACCCGTTTTATTGGGTCCGACTACCCACCCTATATTTGATTCTTAAGGGGCATTTGCGTCAACTAACAACATTCAAATCCAATTCAGATAAATATCCCGCCCCATCTCCTCTCTGCCACCCAAACGATTTTAAAAGAAAAATGGAAAAGATATGCGTAGCAGTGCGAGTGAGACCTCCGATTACCCAAGAAAATCCTTCTGGAGCCTTCTGGAAAGTCGAAGACAATCGAATTTCTCTTCACAAGCTTCAAGGCTCCCCAATTTCTGGTGTTTCCTATGCTTTCGGTGAGTTTCATTTCCCCTTTCTTTTTTTCCCCTTTCTGAATCCAATTCTCACTCCTTGAAGTTTTGTTCGTTTTTAGATCATGTATTCGATGAGAATTGCTCCAATTCAGTGGTGTACGAGCTACTTACTAAGGATATTATTCATGCTGCCGTCGACGGCTTTAACGGTTTTAAATCTTATTTTTTTTGCCCTAATTTTGATGATCTAGTACAAGAAATGATCAATTTGTATAATTTTTCAACGTTTTATTTGTGTTTTAGGGACTGCTTTTGCATACGGGCAAACGAGCAGTGGCAAGACCTTCACTATGAACGGTTCATCTAGCGACCCCGGTATTATTCATCGAGCAGTTAACGATTTATTTCAGAAAATAAATACGGTAATTTAACTAAATTTCTTTCTTTCAAAAGCATTTACGATTTAGTTCAGAAGTTTTGAACTTGTTCTTCTTGGTGTTGAATTAAATTCCCAGATTTCAGATCGGGAGTTTCTCATACGAGTCTCCTACATGGAAATTTATAATGAAGAAATTAACGACCTTCTCGCTGTCCAGAATCAGAAATTACAGATTCATGAGAGTTTGGAGGTCAGCCATTGATTAAACTTTGATAAAGTTTAAAATTTTATCAATCACGCACAAAATTAACTGATTTTTCTTGTTTCTTTTAGCGCGGGATTTTCGTTGCGGGTCTTAGGGAAGAAATTGTGAACACTGCAGAACAAGTGATGAAGCTCCTGGGGTCAGGAGAAGGTCCTTTAAACTTCTTAGTTTGCCCTTGGTTAATATGGGTAGTGGTTTTTTTAAAAATATATATCGTTTTTCTTACAGTTAACAGACATTTTGGTGAGACAACTATGAATGCACGAAGTAGTAGGTCTCATACAATATTCAGAGTTGTAAGTTCTTTTAACTTATTGTTGAACGTTAATATCACTCTACTTGTTTCCTGAAGTTTACTTCTAGTAACCATTATATTAAATATACATTACTAGGTGATAGAAAGCAAGGAAAAGGATACAGGCTATTTTGATGATTATTCAAGCAGTGATGCCATTCGCGTCTCAGTTTTGGTTTGTATCTTATATTACTGTACAATTTTTCCCTTTTATATAGTTTTTACTTTGTTCTATTAATTTTTTTATATATATATTTTTAATTCCTTTATTCGAAAGTAGAATTTGGTAGATTTGGCTGGTTCTGAGCGGATTGCTAAGACTGGAGCTGGTGGAGTACGTTTGAGGGAAGGAAAGTATATTAACAAGAGCTTAATGGTTCTTGGTAATGTGATTAACAAACTTAGTGACGGTGCAAAGCAAAGGTAATTGCTTTGCAAATTCTGTGGGAAGTAACGTTATTTGTATAGAATTGAATAAATATATTCTAATGATAGAATTTATTGACATGTACAGGGCACATATTCCTTATCGGGACAGTAAATTAACCCGCATACTTCAACCTGCTCTAGGAGGGAATGCAAAAACTTCAATTATATGTACTGTAGCTCCTGAAGAGGTAGGCTTCCATTGACTATGTGCGTGCTATTTCATGCTTGTTTTTTGTTTTCTTATCTCTTTTAAGAAGGGGAGACGGAAATGGCATTTTCAACTGAGCATTTTGATTAATTTTGATATTCTATGTTTAGATTCACACTGAGGAGACGAAGGGAACTCTCCTTTTCGCTAGCAGAGCCAAACGAGTCACTAATTGTGCTCAAGTGAATGAGGTTTGTTAATTTTTCTTATATTTCAGCAGATTATCACCTAATACATGAATCTCCAATGCTGCCCTGTATAAATCATGAAATATTATCATGTTAATACATGACAGAGAAAGAATTCAAATTTTCTTCCTTGCATTTTGTTTTAATTGATTTGATATGAATTGATATGATGCTAATCATGGTTTAACTTCTTTCTAGATTTTGACGGATGCAGCCCTACTGAAAAGGCAAAAGTTGGAGATAGAGGAGCTACGCAGGAAGCTCCAGGTGAGGATCAGTTGACATAAACTAACATTAGAATTAAAAGGCAATCTAAAATTCTTCATTACTTTTTTACAGGGATCTCATGCTAAGGTGCTGGAGCAAGAAATATTAAAACTGAGGAATGACATGCTTAAGGTTCATTATTTTTTTATTTTGCAACATGGATTAATGGATTGTATGACCAACTATTAACGTACACATTTTTTACATGCTTGTATTCTAATTATAGTATGAATTAGAGCGTGAAAAGCTTGAAATGGAACTAGAAGAAGAAAGAAGATCGCATAAAGAGCGTGATGAGTACTTTAGAGGCCAGCTGATGATGATTGAAAACCTAAGTAGTTTGGTTTCTGATGGTGATGGAAGTTCAAGTCAGGTATAACCTCCGCAAACTGCAAAATGAGAATAGAGATTCCTGTTTCTTTTCAGTGTGCTTCTAAATTTAGTTTGTGCTGCAATCTTATTGTGGTTCCTACTTTCTAGACTCGAAGATCACTGCCTAGTTTGGCCATGTTATAGCAACATTTATTTGGAGAGCAATCCATCCAGACATCTTTCACAACACTTAATTTAGCTTTAATTTTTGTAGTTTTGTCATCCTGCTTTCTTGGAGTGATACAAATGACAAATCTTAGATTAATGAAGTTCATGTATTTGTGCATTACATGTTCCCATTATGCCGTTGCCATATGTTTATTTACAGCAATGTGAAACTTTAATGGGAAAAAATTACATACGAAGGTTGTAACTGAATTGTGGCTGCAAATATCATTTATCATCTGGAAATCAGTAAAAGATATATGAATTCTAAACTTGGTTTACGGCAAATAGCGAATAATAGTCTCTAGGAAACTTATCTCTAATACTGAAGTTTGACATCAGAATTGAAGTTGACCGATCAAAGAATTATTCATTATTTTTGGGTCAATTTATAAATGTACTTTTGGTGAGGGCAGGACTCCATGGAAAGCCCAATAGAAGAATGTAATGAAAAAGGAGATGATTTTAAAACACCTTGTTTTAAAGTAGCGCCCAAGGCCTTTGTCGCCAAGAGATCGAATTATTCACAGTTGCCAGATTTCAGTCCTCTTCCAGATTCTTTTAGCAATGTAGCCGATGAAGACACTTGGTTCAAAATAAACAAGGGTTATATTGCAAACCTTGATTCAATTCAAGCAACTCCTGCAAGAAAAGTTCAATCCTTTCCACCAGAAGATGCAACTCCTGTGAGTTGATAATTTCAAAGTCATTCTTCTTTCGATTGTTTTTATATGTGCTTTACAATATAAATGATTTTTTTATCATGATATCTGCGTAAGTTCAACTTAACATATGGTTCATTTTCAGAATTATTTGAATAAGAACTACAAAATGGAACTCCAAAATCTCAAGCGACTGCTAGAACTTGTCACTGATGAGAAGAGTGAACTCCAGGTCCGTAAATAGTTACTAGTTTAAGTTGCTGCACCTTAGTAGTTGAGTTGTTGACATTTTCATCTCTGAATTTCTGGATGATTCATACATTGATGTGCCTTTCAATGCTGTAACTGTTTCACTGGTGAATTCACAGAGAAAGCTTGAAGAACATATACAATTGAATGATAGATTGAAGGGAGAAATGTCTGAACTTAAACAAGAAGCATTGCTAGCTCGGGGAATTCCTCAAAGACTGTCTGAATCTGTGGCAAGTTTTAAGGATATTTATGAAGAAGTTTTGTCAAAGATGCAGGTCAAATTGCGTAACATTAGTCTCCTTCAACATTTTTGTTTCTAATTTGTTATTGAGTATTAACACGCATGCTTCCATTCTTTTGAGCCATGGCAGAGTTCTACATTTGAAGGGAAATCTTCAACTACTGAACTGCTCTGCAGCACAAGTAAAATGGTGCCAATCCTTTTCTCGGCATTGGAAACTCATATTTCAAACACAATAGATGGTCACAAATCTTCAACTGGGAAAATTTCTCGAATACAAGAATGCACCATAGCGCTTTCTGAAAGACTCGAAACCACTATTACATCCTTGATTCTATCTGAAACTGATGATAAACAAGCGAAGACCCCCTTATGCAGCTGCAACTTTAAGGTAGCCCCCCGGTCAAGATACCATTTATCAATTATGGTTTTATTTTTCATTATGTTATTAGGATATTTGGTTTCATCCTTTATGATCCTGATTTTCTGAACTCTATTTCCTATACATTCTATAAATCTTTTCATATGTTGTGTGAATGTTGTTTAGTAAGCAAAAAAGGAACTCCAAAAATACCTTCAAATTAGTGTATTTCCACTACACAGAAAAATTCCTTTGTTGTACTTCATGATGACCAATATATAGAGCTACTATATAGGTCATGAATTGAACTCAAAAAGAACTTCCAGGTTCACTTTATATTGAAATTGTAGCCTTTGTCACGAGCAGTACAAACATCTTTGCCTGATTGCACTTTATTAGTTTAACGATTTATATTTGATATATCACAGGTACAAAGTAAAAATTACAAAAATTGAAGGGATTAACATGATAATTTAAGCTTTCTTAACCAATTGTTTCATGTTTGCCAAACATAAATAAGATTCATGCTTGAATTTCTTTGCTTCTTTGACGGACTTAGCTGGTCGATAAAGTGGTTACAAAGCTGGAAAATTAAGAAGAGGAATGAACAATGGTGGAACCAAGGTCATTCTTGTTATTCTCTGCTCTTGGACTTCTTCAAGCACTGCTATTCGAATGCGAACCGAATGTAGTCTTTTGCAAGACCCCTGTAGGAGATGATCCGAACCAAGGACTATGATCCCGGCTCTCTGCCATAAGGCTAAGAGCGGCTGAGTTCCTGCAGCCTGCGGTGTTGCTGTTTGTGCCATGCAATACCTCACCAAGAGGACGAACCGTGGAAGTTTCCCAAGAGATGGGAATCCAATTAGCTTGACTCAGGTTTGCTTCTTTACCAACAGTGCTCACTCCCAATCCCATCTAGATAATTTTGGGTAAATGAATCAAAATTATAGATTAAGCCAATACATATCAATGTCAAAGTCAACAACCAACCATTAACAACTAACAATCTCAAAGGTCAACGTCAATGGTCACATGAATAGGTTGAGTTTGACGATTTAGACGGGTTGATATAGGTCGGATTTTAGATGGAATCTAGTTCATTGGGTCAAGTTGATTAGGTTACACCATTATGGGTTAAGACTTGGGTCTTGGACGAATGGGCCTTAGATGATTAAGGATGGGTAAATAAGGATTTTGAGCTAGAGTTGGTCTGATTTGGTCACAAGTGTTAGGCTTGCCTTAGATGACAACAAAAATTGGGCCTCAATACATGCTGCTCTAATGGGTATCGTATAAAGGGCTCAAGTTAGGGTTTGATTTGGTCGAGAGGGGGATGGCTAAGGGTGACAATGGCAACGACAACAGAGAACGAAAAGAGAACGATGCATGGTGTGCATGGCAACGAATTATGACCCGAGAAAAAGAGAAGAGAAAGAGAGCTGCAACAACCACTTACTAGGGACATTGTCATTACACGATGACGCCAAAGAAATCTCGAGGAATTTTCTCTTGGTCCGCAGAAACAACGGATGACTAGAGAGTAAGGTGGGTTTAGGGTTTTGGTCGAAAGGAAACGTTGAGGCGAACGATGGCCTCGGGTGGCGAGAAGTATGACGAAATTAACTAATTGAAGCATCAAACGAAAACAAAAACATAGGAGAGAAAATGTTCATTAGCGGCCACGTGAGAAAGAATGTGAAAAGGTAACCATTTAAGGCTTATAACAGATTAATTATACATTGATTAATAACTCCTAAAAGGAAAAGCTCTAAAGAAATCTGTAAACCATTCGTAACACAATTGGTAAAAGAGTGGGCAGAGAGGCAAGAGGGCATGCGTTTAGGTCCCATAGCCCTTTTGCTCATTTTTTTCCTCACACAAGGGGAAAATAGAATACTACAAAAGGGTCCCCAAACATTTCAAAATTCACAACTTAATCCAAAAGTTTTATAAAACTCCAATTTGATCATTAAAATAAAAGACAATAACTTTTAACCTTAATTTTGGGTCTTGATATAGTGTTACTTTAATAATTAATTTTAAAATTTAATATATATGGATATTAATGCCTTTAAGTTAGATGATATTTTATGTTTTTGTATTTGTATTTTTTTTAGTTTACACTTGATCAATTTTTCATCTTTATTTACCCATGACATATCTCCCATGAATAAATTTTAAATTACAAGAGATTATGATTTTATATTGAAGCGGGATATCTCCACTTATTTTTAATTAAATTTAGAGATCCTAATAATTACAATGGATCATACATATAGATATTATACATTAAGCTGCACAATTGAGAAAAAAAAGGTTGTGGGAACTTTGTGTAAAAAATAGAGGAAAAAGCTTAAAGCTTCGTAAGTAGAATGAATATTAAATCATAGTGACGCAGAAAGAGAGAGGAGGCTGCCAATATTCCACCATTTACATGATTATCCAAAAGGACTCGTATGTGCAGATGCTTATTCCATTTGTTTCTACATTCAAAGATAGAAGCATAATTTTATGTCACGATGTGATTTTAGAAAAATATATTATAAAATTAAAAGTATGAATTATAAAATTTTTAAAAATATAAACTTAAACTACTTGTAAATTTAAAAATTTTAGAAAATGTGACCACACCCCGACATCTCTAGGTTTATCCCTGCCTGCACTGATGTATCATAATCATGAAAAGTTCTCATAACATTCCTAGATTCAGAAGCAAAACCTAGTTAAAGATCGTGAACTAGTCTCCATAAATCTGCATAATGAAAATCAAGTCTCACCCTTTGTCAATTGATGTATTAAAAGGGTACAGTTGTAAAAGAGGGTTTAACAATTTACGAATTTTTATTACTATCTTATTAAATTTTAGAATAAAGAATTAAAAGTGAAGTTGAATAATGAAACCAATCTAACCATAATTTATTTTTTCAGGAAGAAAAGAAAATATAATAATAACTTAATGATTAAATAGGATTATTATAATCTCATTATCTCCTTAGTTAATAAAATGAAAGTTTTACCATTTGGGTGAATAGAATAGAAATGTCATAATAATTTGATGATCAAATAATTAGTTAACCAAAACATATTATTTCAGTTGAAATTTAATATATGTACAATATTTTTATTAATTAAAATATTGTTTAAAATTGATAGAAAGCATTTGTCATCGACAACCCACTCTTGATTGGATCATTTGGTAACGAGAAGAATGATTTGGTGTGAGTACCCACATCGATCAGTTAGGTGTACCATCTCCATCATACCATCTCCATATCCTAGCCCTTTGGTGTGGGGTCTGCTTTCCACATCAACGTATGGAAATATCACATCAAACATCAAATCAAAACAATCACAAGCGCATTTCATGTGATACTCAACTCCACACGGGAGAAAGAGTTTAGTTCATCAATCATGCATATCTAAGCAAAATCAGCCGTTGATCGCGCCAATTATTATAAATAATCCAGCAAGATCACAACCAGGAGACTTGAAGTTGACCAAATAGTCTGATTTTGACGAGGTGGATCTTTTTTAATCAGCTACAGATGGAAAACTGTAGCAGGATAATCAGCTGAAATTGATGATTAGATTGCATTATTCTTTGTGTTCCTACGAGGATTAATTAATTCCTTAATCAATTAATATTATGTAAAAAAATATAGCAAATCATACTATGCTCCAGATCTTCTTCTTTTACTTGTATGAAATCAGTTTTTCATTGTGTAAAAAACAAATTTCTCTTGTGCTTTGAAAACTCTCTGCATCGGTTACTAAACTCCAAATTCTCTCCGGCGGTTACCACTTTACACAAAAGAGTTACAAGCAGTTTTCATTTCAAGGCAGTGGCGGTGGTTTCATCCGGCCACCTCCATGTTATTTATGGTTTTTATAGAAGATGTTGTTTGATTTTTTAACGTATTTATAACAATATTTTTTTCTCGTCATTTTTTTATGAAGGGTATTATGACGATTACCGCCTTCGGACTTCCAATGTAAGTTTTTTTATTGGTATTTTTTTATATCTGTTTCTACGAGATTTCTTGGTTGTTTGCTCTCTTAATGTTTAATTTCTTCGTTCGTTTGTATATGATATTAATATAGCTTCCGTGCATATGTGTCAAATAATATTTTTCTAGACAAGTATTGATTTCTTCGTACAACATAAATTTATTGTACGGATTAGTTATTCCATTATCTATTTAATTTTTTGATATCGCTCTTCTCATGATGTCATTTCTCTGTTCTTCTTATGATGATAGAATGAGACTGCGATTAAAGGAGAAAATGTTTTCTCATTCATCCGCTTTGGATACTTTCCAAATTCTACAGGTTCACTCATGCGGTTACAATTGGTTCATAATTATATTTTATTTATTATTTTAGATGTTATTTTTAACAATGCCTTTTATAACTAAATACAATCTACATACTTATCTTTAAAAATCTAATTTTTCAATTTGACATATAATTTCAATTATTTTCTAAATCGTCACCTTTTAGTGTTATGTAAGTCAAACACATTTTTTTTATAAAAAACAATTTGTATAGGAAGAGTCTTCTGTTGATGTGTGAAACTATAAAAAATTCTTAATGCTAAACTACAATGAAAGAAAAAAAAATATGGACAAATATATGAAAATTATACGAATTTTGTAAAAATAGAATGAACTAACGCAAAGCGTGTCAAAGACACATAATTACACAAGTACGAGTCGAGTGACTGACACACATATGCTAACCTTATATTCAATTACATAATAAATGTATATTTAAAATGTTATAGGCATAATGTCAAAAAATGCCTTAAACGTTTGACTAATTAGTTACTTTAGCTTTTATTCTTTTTTAAAGCATTTTGATTCTTAACATTTTATTTTTGAGGAAAAAATGTTACTCTATAGATATAAATCGTTCGTTAACAAGTGCTTAGCGCTCTAAAATAAGAGTTTTTTAGGGCCAAAATACTCCAAAAAAAAGAATAATGAGAAAAGACACTATTCAATTAATCATTTTTGTCATAAAATGAAATATTGGAGGTATAATTACAATTTTAATAAACATTGGAGACCAATTTTGATATTATACCAATGTTATATTTAAATTCTCACATATGTGTGTCGTCGTCACGCTCATGAAAATGGTACGTATTTGTTCTTTTTGAACAAAATTCATATAGTTTTTTTAAAAAAGATTTTATGTTATTTTTTCTTTCATTTCCGTCCAACATGAAATACTAGTGACTTTTATGAGCTTAAATGATGGATATTTTATGTATTCGTATTAAACACATATCATATTCAAGAGTTGGTTGAAGAATCATATAATGGGTAGGATGGTGTAGAAGGGAGATTTTGTGGGGACAATGTGAAGCAAATGATGGGAAAAGGACGGGGGGTGCAATGGAAGATGATAAAGCTTAGGTCTTATAATTGAGAGTTATTTTCTTAAAAGAAATGAAAAGAAGAGGGGGTTACTTAGCAAAGAAAGGTCTGTTCTTGTTTAATCAGAATAGTAGTTGGCAAAATGTGTCAGTAAAAAAATTAAGAAGAAAGAAAATGGTGTTTAAATAAATCATATTTATGATTTACTCAGTTTCTGCAATAATTTAGGAGAAAAGAGCAGTTGGCAAAGTTGTTAGGTCTGCCTTTTGATAACATACATACATACATAGATATATACATACATGTCACCCCAAAGCTTTAGAAGTTTCAATCTTTCTTTATTTTTCGCTTTCTCTCTCTCTCTAGCCTTGTAGCTCAGCTGCATTTCTGAGGATTTAAACATAAAAAGGTTGGAATTTGATGCTTTGTGCTAGTTCCAAGTTGGTGAATTTGGGTTCTTGTTAAAAAACTTTAGCATTTGATGCTTTAAGGGGTACCAATCAAACACCCAATTTCAGGGGGGACTGTGAATGACACTCTGCCTCATTTCAGTTCTTGCATAATTCAAGTAAAAATTTGATGCTTTTTGGCCATTTTTTGGAACACCCATTTCTCCAAATTCCTGTTCCAAGGGTTAATTCAGAACTTGGTTGCTTTCTTTTTATTCTACAAGAATTGATCCTCCTTGTTTGTGTGTTGAGCTGCCTAACAAAATCAATCACTTTGGTTTTTTTTCTTTTATAATTGTTCCTAGAGATTGTGAAAAAAAACAATAGTTCTTCTCTAAGCTCTAAGGAATACAAGGGGAATCTGATTTTATTTTTTTTACACTTGCAAGCTGTTAACTTTATGCTCTATAAGGTTCACTTTCATCTCCTGTGAGAAGAATTTTCTCTCTTTTTTTCCTTACTGCAGAGTAGATTTGATCCTAGGGTTTATTAGAACAAGAGGTAAACAGTCTTTATTAAGATTTTTGTGTGCCAGATGCATTTGATTTCCACTTTTTCTTTGCTTCTCCAAGATGCTGCAATGAGAGGTTTCTTTTACTTTAACATTCTCTCAGTTCTATAAAGCTGCCATTGTTGTTTGTTCCTTGTTCAGACTGCAAGATATCCCCCCAAACTAAATTTGGTCAAACCAACCTTCTCCCAAAGGTTGAGTTTCCTTAGAATTTGGGTTTTCTTTTTAGCTTTTGAATCTTAGAAAATGACTAGTGAAAATGATGATATGGGATTGGCGATGAGTTCAATATCCATGTTCAACAAGTCTTCAAACACATCAGATTCTTTCTTCAGTTCTTGTTGGGATCCAATTGTTTCACAGAGTGGAAGCCTTGGAGGTTCTTCAATGGCTTCCCATTACCATCTTGTGATGGAAAATCAGGGAATTAGTGGCACTTCCCATGTTTCCCACTATCAATCTGATCCAAGCTTTGTTGAGCTGGTGTCAAAGCTTACTGGCTTTGATGGTGGAAATTTGTCTCAAATGGTTGGTCCCTTTAGTCTACCACAATGCAACCAAGTTGCCAACCGCAGGTGCCCTCCGAATTTCACTCTAAACACCGAGGGTGGCAACGAAAGGGGTTCGACAAATAGTTTGCGATTTCTTGATGAACACCGAATCTCAAAAGAAGCACTTGTTGGCACCTCGCCTAATGGAAAGATCCGAAAATGTGCTCCTGAGTCCGGCTCTCCGTTAAGATCATGCAAGGTATATTGTTGATATGAATCTATGTTTACGAATGGTATTAAAAAAATGAAGCAATATGATAATCTATGATACCGCAGACATGATTATTCAGCTTTTTTATTTGCATTAGAATGGTGATGAAGAGCCTGTAATGGATCTGTCTAGTGAGGGATGCGATGGTCCGAGAGAACAGGCCAGGAAGAAACCGGAAACGGAACAGAATACAGGTGCTAATTCACGTGGTAAGCAAGCTGTTAAACAAGATAAAGACAGTTCTCAATCCGAGGAAGCTCCTAAAGAAAATTACATCCACGTGAGAGCAAGAAGGGGTCAGGCTACAAACAGTCATAGCCTTGCAGAAAGGGTAACTTCCTGTTCCGATATTAAATGAACAATATTTGCTATCTTAACTTGGTAATGAATCTGGGAATTTTCGTGTTTGCAGGTGAGAAGGGAGAAGATAAGTGAGAGAATGAGATTGCTTCAAGAACTCGTACCGGGGTGCAATAAGGTAAGCAGAGGTTGCATAATTGACACATTTGTAAAAGGGTACGAGGATACGATTTTCAAAACGAAAGCCAATCTTGATTATTTGTGGTGGTCATTGTGTTAGATTACTGGGAAAGCTGTAATGCTTGATGAGATTATCAACTATGTCCAGTCATTGCAGCAGCAGGTTGAGGTATGATACTGTGATTGTAATTAAGGATTTGTTATTTACATTGAAAGTTATCAACTTGAGCTCCGTTTGATGTTTTTGATGTATAGCTTCAGACTACACTAACACAATCAACTAGCTAAATGAGAACTTCGAATCAAAATCTTGGGCGAACTTTCCTTACTTTGGATAATCTGCTTAACTCTTTGTTGGTCCTTGATAAGAAATAGAAATGGAATCTCATCCTTGAGTAATTTTTTTTGAGTTGATCACATCTTTTCTTCTGGAAACTTCATCTCGCCTTCGGCTTGTAACCAAATATAAACTCCCTCGCCCTCGCGACCTTATTTTATAGTTTTTGCAGTATTACACAAAGGTTTAGGACATGAATTTGAGAACTATGCCATATTTACAAACGTGAATGGATTTCAGTGATGTATGTTCAAATCAGTGCTCGTGACATTGTTACTTGGATCATAGTATACTAAATGTCAATGAATTTAATTAACTTATTTTATTCAATGCAGTTTTTATCGATGAAACTCGCCACCGTCAACCCGGAGATAAACCTCGATTTAGACAGAATTCTATCCAAAGACGTAAGTTGTTCTTCCATATGCAACCAAGAAATTATGCAATCAAATATGATTTGATATATTGGAAGCGACATGAATCCTTACTCTCCCCCCCCCCCCAATACAGATTCTTCATCAACGGAGTGGAAGTGCTGCAGTTCTCGGACTCGGTCCAGGGTCGAACTCCCCTTATGGTTTCTCCCCTAGTACCTTTCCCGGAACAATTTCAGGCATCCCGAATAAAAATCCGCAATTCCCACCCTTGCCTCAGGTATCAAAAAGGATGTCAAAACATCATTCTTTTCTCACCCTTTGCTCATTGGAATACTGATTCAAACACTATTTTATCTATTAACAGACTGTACTAGAAAATGAGCTGCTAAATCTTTTTCAAATGGGATTTTCCGGTTCGACCATGGATGGTTTTGGACTAAACGGTATTCATCGAAGTAAACAGAGCTATATTTTCTAACTTGTTTTTCCTATTTTCTAACCTTAAGCATCTTATCATCGTTACGCAGGTCAATTAAAACCGGAGATGTGATATTGGGAAGAAACTGACATGAGAAATAAGCTTAGTCCCACCTAACCAAGAATTTCATATGTTTCAAGTAAAATGCAGATAAGCTATGCATGGGATTATTTCAGCTGTATAGGTTATTAAGTTTCTAACAAGATCATGTGTATTTGGTTGATGGAATCTTGATTTTTGATTGGTATTTTTGTTTGATGCTTTGTGAAAATATTGGAATATGGTGGTTAAGTTGTAGATTGGATAAACTTTCTAAATTTAAGAAAATTCCATTGTGTTTTACTGTCATCTGTATCTATCAACACTGTCCACAAAAGAGTAGTTAAGCACTTCCTTTGGGTAAATATATGGTCAAATTTTGTACAAGGTCCTTATACTATGTACTTTTGATGGATTTAATCCCTCTACTTATTATAATTTGATAATTTATAATAGTTTGCTTTTCAAAAAATATTTTTAAGGTTTAAAAATGAGTCCTTATTTTATTTCAAAATTCAAAATTTAGTCCTTAGACTATAATTTTGCAAAATTAAATCTTTGCACTATTTTTATTTGAAAATCCTGGTTCATCTCCTAGCTTAGAGTTTTAAACGATCTTAGTCGAGTTTGAGTATTGTTGAGTTAACTTGACTCGAAAAGTTTAAAGTTGAGTTTGATTCGAATCAAAAGCTAACGAGCTTAAAATTGTCAAACTCGACTTAAACTCGAAATCAAAACTTGAAGCTGAACTCGAAAGTTCGCAAGTTTAAAATTTTCAAGCTTGGCTCGAAATCAAAACTTGAAGCTCGAGTTCGAGCTTGAAATGACTTGAACTCAAAACATGTTCATATTTAACTTGATTGAGGCTCAAACTCGAACTTGAGTTTGAACCTGAACCTTAGGTACATTAAAGTCTTATATTGTATTTTTTTTCAAGTTGCTCGCGAACTTTTTGAGTCGGATGTCAAGTATTTCATTTCGACTCATTAAGAACTCGAGTCAAATTTATTCGATTTGAATATTAATTGAGTTTTGACCGATTCAACTCGAATAGTTTATGATCTGTCTCATCTCATTTACAATCATATTCTAACTTATATTCAACTTTAACGTTAGTTGATGACCTTGATCCGTCTCTGGTTACCAGAAAGTGTCAATTATCAAGCTTTAGGGTTCAATTATAACCCTTTACTTGCTCTGCTTTTGTCAAAACATATGAACAAAGGGATTGCTCTGCTTTTGTCAAAACATATGAACAAAAGATTCCCCTGTGGAGCAAACAATATACATATATAATAAAGATAAAGTTGGGGGGGGGGGGAAGTAATCCAACTGGGTCGTAATCTGTTTATTATTTTTAATGTTTAGACTCAACTTTTTTATTATTATTATTATTATTTAATATACAATAGCTAAATGTGAATAAAACAACAGGAAACTGCCATGCTAGTAAGGGTGCGTTTGGTTTACAGAATATAAGATTACCGGTGGGAATAGGATTATCGGCAGGAATAAGATTACTGAGAATGTTATATTTTATGTTTGGTTCGTTTAGCAGTAATGTAAGATTACAGATTTTAGTTAAAGGAATAAAAGATTATTGGAATATATATTTTATCAAATTGTCTTTATTATATATTTATTTTTTTAACAAGTTGAATTATACTATAATATTACAATAATTAATTTATATATTTTCTTTAAAAATTTTAAATTCATAAAATTTATATAATTTTTTTATAAAATTAAAAAGATAAATAGGTTTAATGAAATGATAAAATTTTATTTTAACCCCTGAACTTCATATAAAATTCTAATTATGGATTTTTTTGTAAATCTAAAACAGTTTAAACATAAATTTGTAATTTAATCTTTGTAGAATTTTTTTTATTCAACGAAAGAATAAAAATATTTTTGGGGAAAAAATTAAAGGCATTTTATTTCAAAACGCCATGAATGTAACAATACCTAAGGAAATGGGTATTCACATTCCCGATAATATACCTCAAAATACCACTGTTAGGAATAACTTATTATCGGGGACTGAGAATGTTTGCCAACCAAATGGGGGAATGACATTCCATTCCCACGGTAATATAAGATACCATGAACCAAACGCCCCTAAATGGTACCTAAATTCCTGTTTGAACAACAATTTTTCTTACAAGACAATCAAAAGGTAAAAAGTTAAAACCTTACATGTACTGAAGATTATCACTATTTTCACATGTTCCCATGTCAAAATTGTTGTCATTCTTCCGACCATGTAACACAATCTCTTCTCATATTTTCGGATGGGAATCAGAACCGAGCGCCTTAGATCGTATAAGTCGATGAGAAGATCTGCTGCAACGGTTTCGTTTTGGAATGATACACAGATTCGTTCCGACCCTAGTCAGTTGTGTTCATGTGATCTGCATTCTCCTACTAAGTCCCGACTCGCACCCTTATACCTGCTTGCCTATCAAGTCGAGACCGACCAAAAGGAACGATATCCCTTGAAATAGCAAGAAATAGAAATGGATACCCTGTGCAGATAGGAGGCTCCTAGCTGAAGCTGTTAGAAGAAGGAATGCAAGAGCTAACTCCTTTGTGCATATCCTGTCATGCTTCGTTTTCGTAGTCATTGGTTCTTGCTGAAGATCGACATTGAATTCATTGAGATTGGGTTTGGATCCCGCGCGCTGATGTTTTGCCTCTTTCTCAACCAAGGAGACAAGATCGCCTTCGGATGATCGGCCAGATTTTTTCGTAACAATCCACTCGTATGAACTACCAAGTTGGAAAAGTCCAGAGATCATGGCATTGAACTTGGTCACTGACATAGTATTCTCGAAAAGAAGGTACGGGACAATGAATGGGAACAACTCCGGGACTGGAGGGACATTTAGGAATGACATTATAGCAGGGATGTAACATACAACCCATGCCGAAAGCTCAGCCTCTGGAACGAACATAGCCATGGGGAGAATTATGCAGAAAATAGTGAAAGAATAAAACGGCAGGATCAGTTTTCTAAGCAGGAAGAACAGAAAGATTATATTGAATTTCTTCCACACACTAATCTGCATCAGTCAAAATATGGAATAAGAACAAAGTTCATCATCGCAGGTTTAAGCAAAGATCGGTTCGAAAATGCATCCACCTTAGCACGGATAATGTCCGGCAAACAGAGGTGGAACAACTGCATTGGTCCGGAGTGCCATCTATGCTGTTGTTTTCTATAAGCTTCAAAAGATTCAGGAAGTTCACATGGACACTGCAAAGATAATAAAAGACCAAAAACATCGACTACTTGTCAAGAAAGCGAAAAGCAGATAAATTCGACCACCGATACGATAGATTAAACTCGAGTTATACCTCAACATCATCGAGGAAGATGAACTTCCATCCTCGAAGATGAGCTCGGACAGCGATATCCATGTCCTCAACGGTAGTCCACTCCAACCAACCACCGGATTCCTCCAAAGCCTTGATCCTCCACACTCCAGCAGTCCCATTGAAACCGAAGAAATTAATGAAAACACCATTCACATGTTGTTCTACCTCAAAATGAAATGACAAATTTATGTTCTGCAATCTTGTTAGCAAATTCTCATCCTTATTCACAAAAGACCATCTTGCCTGAACCAATCCTAATTCCTCATTATTCTGCAACATATAATCAAAAACAGCATTTCACTTCAACTAATCCTAAACACACCAATTCGAATAAAAAGTAGTTACATTTAGTTACCCTGAAATGGGGGATGGTTCGTCTGAGGAAATCGGGGGCCAGCTGGAAATCGGCATCCAAAATGGCAACATATTCACAGTCTTTAACATAACTACAATTCATTGCAGACTTAAGATTACCAGCTTTATAGCCATCTCTAATCACACGGTGCCTATACACAATTTGGTCACCTTTTTGTTGCCATTTATGAACATCCTCTTTAATAAGCAGCTGAGTTTTTGGATCATCTGAATCATCCAAGACTTGCATCAAAGATTTCCACTTTGGCCATTCCAAATTGCAAACTGCAGCCAGAGATTGTTGGTAAACCTGCAAAAAAATATTTAAAATATCAAATTTAAGCCATAATTAAAAATGGGATTCTTTTAAAAATGGCAAAAAAAATTCTTTGGGGTTTACCTCTCTTTCATTACACATAGAGATCTGAATGAGAACCATAGGGAAGAAAGTGTGTTCCCCAAGTTCAATATCTGCAACAGCTTCTTGCTTGGGGATTGGTTTGATTCTCTTGAACCGGATCCAAAAACAACCCAAACAAAGAATTAACGGATCCAAGCTTTGGACAAGGAAGAGAATTTTGCAGACATTGGCGAGAAACTGAAGAGGAGGGGGAGAGATAATCGACCCGAAACAAAACCCAACCGGCATAGAACCAATCGAACAAATCTTTAACACGAAGAGGAAACGCGAGGATGTATTGTAACTGAAGATGCGGGGAACCGAAATGCCAGCCTTTGAAATACACGGCAATCCCGAAACCGAATAGCAACAACGATAGCACGAGGAACACTGATGAAGTTATAGAAACATGTTCTAACGGTTTTGTTTTCGTCGGTTTCGATGTCGGTTCGTCCGGAGGCGACCCGACGACGTACGGCTGAGCCGAGTCTGACCAATGTGGAGCCAATGGAGGTTACGAAACCGGCGGCGCTTTGCGCTTTTAAGAGGAGGACCCAAGTGAGCTGCTTGGCGTTTTTGCTTTTCCCTTTTTCTTGGGAATTTGTTGGTAAGTTATCGACGAGGAAATCATCTTCCGATGGAACTTCCAGTTCCACAATTGACAAGTTTGGGTTTCCCATTTTGATGTCCACCGTGGTTCCTTTATGGCTGTCCTTCGGCCACCATGGCGCCATTGTCGAAAATTAAAAGCTTTTGATCAAATATAAGAAAAAAGGCTGAAACTCTAACAATATTATTATTATTATTATTAAGTATAAAAAATATATTTTGAAAATATTCCATAAGATATTAAAATAATTATTGTTAAATTTTAAAATTTTTAACTAAAAAAAACCAATGAGTTAATAATTGTGTGGAACAAAAAGAGTAATTTTTAATGAAAAACTAATTAATATACACGTATAAGTTAAGATTGTACATTTTATGGTTTAGAGATTTTAATTTTATGATTATGTTGATGTAAAAAGTGGGATTTTACTATATGTTGGCAATTCATTTCTTCTTATTTGGGTGGAAAGTTGCAGTTGATTGTTTCATTTAGAAGAGAAATATAGAATAGTGGTCTCAGAATGTTGAAAAACAATAGAGAGAGATATGTCGAGAGAGAGAGAAAGTCTGTCTATTTTCAATCTTGTATGATGGTTGCTATAAAGATCTTTAGTACTGATGTCGGGCCTACAAGATGGTTATGCTTACAAGATGAATAGACTTGTCTTGTTAGTAGATTATGTGGATTTGTTACTGATCATATCAAAAATATTATAGTTCTAAGAGGATATAGAATTCCATAGGTTTTATGGAACACCAGAGGCTTCAAAGTTTAATAGGTACAAAAATTATTGTAACTTTTGAAAGAAATATGAAAGAGGTACAACACTCGTTTACACACATCAAAGGGATGTTATAAAAGAAATTTGACTTAAGATTTGTGAAAATAAAAAATTTGACTTGTGAAAATTAAGTAAGAAAGCAAAAAGAGGGAGAAGATATAGACAATACTTAATAGAGGAGGATAAAATCATAAAAAAGGAAGGGGATGAAGGAGGAACAAGAAAATAAGAACATAAGAAAGTGAAAGCAAGGCCAGCAACGAACGATACTAATAATATAATTTTACTGACAATTTTTAATTTTTACCGTATGAGTCAGAATCATGCTTTTAAAATTTTAAAAAATATAAAGATTAAAAAATGATCAAATTAAAATATTTAGTTTAAATCTATAATTCACTCGCAGTACATAAAATAATAGAAGAATTTGACATGAAATTGCGTCAAAGAATTTCCGATTTTCCCTTCCATCGAATTAATAATGGTAACTCCGGCTATTATTGCCACAAACACAACGACGAAACCAACTGACAATGCTGATTATATAATTTAGCGGCTTTCTTTCTTTAAAAGAAGTAAAAAGTATAATTAAATAACATATATAAAATTATTAAATTAAAAATAAGATTAATATTTTAAAAATTAATATGAATTGTTTAAAAATGATACTGATTTATCTATTTACAAATTCAAATTGATTATATAAACTTTGAGGCTCATATCTTACGTTTGGCAAAATTTGGACAAATATGAACAGAGATGGATCAAAGATGGTTCATAGGGTGGTCACTTTCACAAAATATCAAAATCTCATATAATCTAGATTTTTTTTTATGTTTTATATTGATAAAATATTTTCGTTCTCTAATATAAAATCATATGCTTATCTCTATTATCTAATACACTATTAATGGAACAAATAATTTCATGAATAATATTAAAATATTATCAAACGTCGCATTGTTTTTCTTACCAATAGTATATAAAATAATAACTCGAATGATTAATGATGAAGTGATATGTTAAAAATCCAGCCCTTGTTATCATCAATCAAGCCTGTTTGGATCCCTACAAGAGTCGAACCCAATGCTTGGCATGCAGAGTTTTCAGCCACTTTGAACTCAGTTCTGTAGGGTCAAACAAATATAATTTTTTTTTAGTTTATCATAAATTTAATGGAAAATGCATATATAATATTAAATAAATAAATAAATAAAACTTTTACTAATTAATCACCTTCTGCCTTTGTACGTAACACTCCCCACAGAGGCAACTCCCACTGCAGTTCCAGTGCAAAAAACTTCATCAGCTTCCCTCAATTCGTTCACCCATATAGCTCTTTCCTCTACCTGATTCCGTTTTAATCAAATATGTTATTAGACCTTAGATGAATATCGGATACGAATATATGTTCGATAACATAAACGAAAGAACAGAAACAGTCACCTGATAACCGAGATCACGCGCAATTTCAATAATGCTTTTCCGAGTAATCCCGGGAAGAATTGTTCCACTTGTAGGAGGAGTTGAAATAACATTGCCCTGCAGAGTATACGTCGGACCAACTTCTTCGAGCATATTCGAATACGTATCGAACATAAATATTAAAAAAAAAAGAATTTGTACCTTCAAAATAAATATGTTGGAAGCAGAGACTTCCTCCAGATACTTTTTATTTACAGAGTCAAGGTACAAAACGTCAGAAAATCCCTGGCTTTTAGCCCTGAGAAGTGCTTGCATCACCGGTCCATAATTCGAAACGGTTTTCACTCCACCAACTCCACCCGGAAATGCACGAACCGAATCTTCTTCAACATATAAGTTCAATGGCGCTTTACCTTGCTGTTATGTCAACAAATTGTGTTAATCTCATGTGAAGTTAAAAGATGTTTAAATGAAGGAGCACCTTGAAATAGTTTCCAACAGGGGAAGCATATGTGAGGAACACGAATTCGGCCGCCGGACCGACACCCAGAACCGGTCCGCTTCCGAAGAGCAATGGTCTAATGTAAAGGGAACCTTTTCTTGGTGGAGGAACCTGTTCAATCATGCCAATTAAGGATAGAAAAGAAAAAAAAAGGTATTCAGAGATGAATTTTATATGTACGGAGTCGAATCAAGTTCGGGACGAATACCCATCGGTCATTCGCGATCACGGTTTGTTTCGCTGCGTGGATAAACTGATCAATGGAAGGAGATGGCAGACACATTCTTTCAGCACCAATCTTCATGCGAATGGCATGTTGATCAGGCCGGAAGAGAAGCAAGCTCCCATCTTCTTTCCTGTTTGCTTTTAAACCCTCAAATATACCCTGGGAGTTTCGATATATGATATTTTAGGAAAACGAACTTCGAACATAAACAATAAAACGAATACAAAAGACATACATTTACCTGTCCATAATTCAAGACACCTGCAAAAGGGCTGAGTTCAATGTTTGCATGGCGTGAAAGCTTTCCTTGTACAAAATTTCCATCTTGACAACATTTCATGATATACATAAAATCAGTTGGTCGGGGACTGAATCCTAGGTTGTCCCAATCCACGTCAGCATCATCTCCACTATATAAAACGCATAAATATAGATAAAATTACTAAACCCCAAACCTTACACCTCAAAATAACATAACTTTATACTCAAATAAGCTTGCTATGAACAAAATCTAACTTCAAAACTATACCAACATCAATGCTAAACAAAATAAACTAAGATTAGCAGAAAAAATATCTACTTGTACGAAGAAGGGTCGCTTGCTTGCTCCAAAGTCGACGACGACAAAGGCGTCGACACAAAAGAACGATAAGCTCGAACCTGAAAATAAACATCAGATGATGGTTGTAGAATCATAAAAAATGGTGAAATCGAACAAGATCAGTGTACCTTGGAAGGGCCAACAAAAGATTGAAGAAAACGGAGGAATAATGAAGTTCTCATATTTTTCCCACTACCTTATTGCTCTTACGAAATGTTACGTTCGAGGAAGAAGAGAAGGACGTTGTTGTGTTGTGAGAATATACAACTGCAACACGAAAGGAAGGGTTCGCCGCACTCTAAAATTCGAGTTTTGGTTAAATTAGATAAAATTGATAGCTTGCAATTTGTGAGAACAAAAATAATTATTTTGTTGGGTTTCTTGTTGTAGGCATTTTTGTAATTAGGTAAACATTTATCACGTGTTAATGTATCGACTATTAAAAGTTATAAAGTTATCTTCCGGCTATAGAGCATTAATTTGTTGAGTTATCCAACTATTAAAAATTATAAAATGGTCACTCAACTCTTCATTTGTTTCAATCTCATCCTTTTCCATTAAAAATTTTATGACAACCTGAGTTGAATGTTAACATGCTGATTGTGATATGATAAAATCCAATTCTAGATTCTCAAACGACTATCATATCTTAGTCAACATGTTAACATGCAACTCAGACGACCGTAACTATTTTAACGGAAAATGATGAGTTTTGAACATATGAACAGTCATGTGATCATTTTGTAACTTTTAATAGTCGATTGACTAAACAAAACAATGCCTATAGAATGATCATTTTATAACTTTTAATAGTCAGAGACTTAATAAAACAACATCCTATAGTCAGGACCATTTAAAAAATAGATGATTCATGAGTCTATGGTATTCATTAACTTAAAAGGCAAAAATCTATTTACTTAAAAATCATAAGAGAAAAAAAAAAGCAAGAATCCTTTTAGATATGATAAAATACACTTATCCTATCGTTTGAAAAATATACACTTTATCATATTTTAGTAGAGAATTTTTACAACACAATTTAGAGAATCTATTTACAATTTTTCTAAATTAAAACTTTTGAATAACTTAATTTAAAATTTTAAAAAATGTGGATGTAACAAAAATTCTCAAAAAATATTAAGATTTAATAAGAACTTTTAATTTTTTTAAGAGTAATTTAAAAAATTCAAAATTTTTGTTTTGGGAATAAAAATTAGTTTTATAAATTACGAGTTAATTAAAAAAAATTATTTTTAAAATTATTATTGTTAGAAAAGTTTAAAGAGATATCTAAAAACAACCATCTCATTCCATATTACTTAGACAAACCTTCTAACTATTATTTTTCTTTAATAGTTCGAGCTAATTACAAGAAAATAATTGTTTAAAATTTCCTCAACCTATTAACAATGCACACATCCCCTGCGGGTGCAATTGTTAAACTCAAAATTTATAGGAATAATAACATTCTATTTTAATGTCGAGACCAATTAATGGTTCCATAACCTAATTACTTGTGTGCACGGAAACTATGTATCTATTCATTGAATTTAATCAATCTAAAGAAATATTTAATTTTTATCCAATTCAAGACTTTAACTTCCTCCATTATCATCTTCTAGCCAAGTAAAGAGTTTACCTTCCTCCACTATCAGCTTCTCTTATTTATAGCCAATTCAAGAGTTTATCCTGCTCCACTATTATTCTAAATTCACCTAAAACGGTTAATTACATTCTTCATTGTTATTTTTATTATTATTATTATTATTAATTCACACATTATTAAATAGCAATAGTTTTATATGCATGCACTTCTTTTTTTAGTTACACGTTAACTTTATTTTTGTTTATATACACGTGAAGGTTTTATATACATGTGTGATTTCTTTATTTATTCTTACAATATACATTTATAATTTATTTATTTTTAATAGTATGAAGTGATTACACTGTAAAATCTATTTTTAAAAAAATTATTTATTTATTATGCATACACATCCTGCAGACACGATTATTCCAACCCAAGATTTCTAGAGAGGATAATCTTCCCTCTTACTACTGAGATCATTTGATAAGTTCGAAAATTTTGAAATCTTAACTTCAAGTCTCATTAAAATAATGTGGGTTTAGTTCAATTTTACTCTAATTATTAGTTCAGATTCGTAATAAATAAATAAATATGGTTTGGTGTCTGCTTGCAGCCAGATACGGAACCATATAGGTGCGGGGTAACGGCCACCAAACTTTGATGGTATAATTACCTTTTAAGTTGCTTGTAATTTTGAAACTATTATAATTTTGAAATTAAACCTTGAGCCCAAATTTATTTGACTTAATTACTTTTTAAGACTTTTAATTTTAAAATTAAAAAATGAAGCCCTTATTTTTTAATTTTTATGATTTAATTAATACTTAGACCCTATTTGTTTTAATGAACTCTTAAAAATTTTACAAATCTGGCCAATAGTAAGATGAAACAATCTTTAAAGAGGATTTTTATATTATTTGAAATTTGAAAACCCAAACTCGGCTCAAACTTTAAAGTAGAAATAAAAATTTGAGTTAACTCAAATAATATGGAATTCGATTTTTTTTTCTGAGTTGAATCAAATTTCATTTAACCCTACTTATATGTTTTTTTATTTATTATGAACCTGAATATTTGTGAATTAATAATTGGAATAAAATTGAACTAAACCCACATTTACTTGAATATGCCGAGTGTCGACCCTACAATAACTTTTACTTGAATATGCCTGGCTGGCTCTTTTATTAACATTCCAAATAGTGTCCCTTTTGAAGCACGACGCCCGCATCACTGGTGGTAGGTCGATCATGTTGCTGTAGGAAAGTAGGTGGTTCCTTTTATCTTGGTCATGGTATAATAGAAATCGAATTTATTAAGCAGTTTTAGTGATAAAAGAGAATATTGTTTTGTTTAGATGATTCAGATTCAAATAATTGTGTTTGTAAGGTCTATGTGTATCGTCAATAAATAAAAAAGACTCTGAATAAATATTATCTTATAACCACCTAAAATATTCAAAATAATAATAATAATAATAATAATATAAACAATATAGAAGTCCACGAATTCTATTATAGCTTCTCTTTGTCCCTTTACCAATATTTTGTTGGTTTTATTGCTCATGTTTTTTTTAATTAATTTAAGGTGATTACAAATAGTATTTGTTTTAAAGATTTTTAATCATTTGACAATGAGAACTCAAACATTCTCCCCGTCTCTAATGCTCGAACTTGAAACCTTTAGAGATAACAACTATACATTTGACCACTGAAATTACTTGGTCCATGCTCAAGTTAAAAATTTGTGATTATCTCAAAAATAAATTTATCTTTAAAATTTAAATCTATTTTTTTAAAATATAATATATCTTATTGCTATATTTAATACATATTAATCTCAAATGATAATATTAATAATTAAAAAGATATTTTACACATCATGTGTCACATATCCATGAGAAATCTAGATGTTCTCTTTAGGTACAAATGAAAAGATTTAGAGACCAATAATAATGATTATAGTGAAGCCAGTGACAATCAATAAGAATATATCTCCTCCGGATCTCCTCCTTAAATTGTATATTTGTTGTCAATCTTTAGTCTTCTAGTCTTCAGAGTTCTTAAAATTTTTTAGAGTTTGATATTCTTGGGATAACTCTATTTTCTCCCCCCAAATAATTTTCCATGCAAACTTGGTTGTGAAATGCAAGTTCCATGGTATGCATTGTGGAAGAAACAACCCGATGATGAAGTATATACCAATGAACCGATCAACTCAGAACCAAATCAACACCAACTTTCATTAATAGTATAAGAAGCCTTAATTGTCACTGAAGTTTGAACTAGCAAATTCATATCAAACGAGAAGAAAAAACTCAAATCTAATAAATACTAGTAATAAAACCTCAACGAAGCTCAACACTCAACACACAATCCCATTAACACATTGCAATCAATTCTTACGCATAGTATGATGAAAGAATGACTAATCCAGCCAGCGCAAACTGTGAAGATTTCTTCAATAAAGTTTTGCAACTAAGTATATTTAACAGTAAACAAGAGACGTGCAGAGCATGCATGAAAGATATATCAAATCGATAAATTCAACAAATCATTCATCCGCGATAGTGGTGACTTTTCAGACATCTATTTATTGTTGATGCTGACAGCAAGATGGTTCCAACTATTGAGATCCCAACAAGGAGACTCTTTCAAAGCCTTTAGAGAGTCTCTGGACACTACCCAGACAATTATTTGAAATTGATCAATTGGTGTGTCTGAGTTTGATAAGTTCGTTGCAGGCACCGAGGCGATTGCTAAGAAGCTTGTCGAGCTGGGAGCCTGGGAGTGACAACAATCACCTGAGGGGGCAATTTCGTTGTAGCTGTGGAGAAGGTTGGGCTTGTCGACAATATGAGCCATATCTTGATCGTTAGTAGTGTCAACTTAGAGTTTTTGATTAAGATTTAAGGTTTAGGGTTTTGAATTTAGAGTTTAGAGTTCAAAATTGATAAACGACAAATAAACGATTTAGGGAATTTCAAAATACTAATAAATATTAAAATACATAATTAAATTTAATTTTAGATAAGACAAAATTTGTCCCAAACTATATAAAAAAGTTTAAATTGATTTCATTGTCACCTTTGGCCTACCAGAAAGGTCCTAGAGAGTTAATTTGTTGAATGTTGATAAGATTTGAAGAGTCTTAATCTTTGCATTGACCAAAAACAAAGAAAGGAAGAAGTTCGGGAACTTCTAGAAAGAGGCATAGACTTGGACCATACCATTTTGAATTACCATATCTTATATTATCTACATCTTTAGTCAATTGAAGGAGAAAAGTGATAAAACATATTTTTTATTGTTTATTAATTTAATGAATTTTATTTGATGTAATAGTTTAAGTATTAAACATGTAATTTATTTTGTTATATATTTTGTTAATCATTTAAAGTTTAGATATTATAATTTAAGATTTTAGATAATAGGATTGATTCAACATTAAAATAGATAAGACTATGTGAATCTAATTTTACATGGTATATAATACGATATTCAGAAATAATATGATATTGGAAAGTAATTAATAGCGTAGCGTAGGATCCACAATTGGATCTACTCATATGTCATTTGACAAAAGAACAATAAAATAGAAATGGCTTAATTTTTCTAAGCCTTCCTTTTTCAATTTTAATAGGTAAGCCGCGACGTCAATTATGATGATAATTGTGGTAGTTGATACTTTTTTATTTTATTATTTTGTATCTTTAACTTTCTTTTGTTTCTAATAATTTTATTTTATGATATAATTTTCTTTGTTTTCAAGGTATATTTTTCTCTGTCTTTTGACATTTTTTTTAAATTTTTTCGATCGTTTGATCGTTCTTATCGTTTATTTTTTTAGGGTTAGATTTGACGTCGTCGCGACTGATCAAGATCTAGCTTATTTGTTATCTCGTTGATTTTTCATGTTTTGCACACTCGAATTGGATTTGGATACGCAACTTGCATTTGTAGATAATTTTCTCATGATGCTTGACTCCAATTTGTATTTGTCAGTATCTTTTAGTAGTTTAATCCTCTGTTGTGGTTCGCTTACCGTAGCAATCATATCTATTCGTATCTACCTATTGTTTGAGTTTTTTTAATATTATTTTTACTTTTTCCTTATATGGTCCTTATATGATCTTAAGTAACTAGTTTCTTGTGTTAATGATTATAAGATAGTATTCTAATTATGTATTTAATTTACTATTCTAATTGTAAAACCTTGTTATAATTTTAAATATTTTTATTTCTTAATAAAATTAACTGATTTTATTTTTTTTTTAAAATGGGCACTTGCATGGTTCTAATAAGACACATCATATTTTTAAATAAATAATTTAAATCTTAATCCTAAAAACAGTATTATTTTATTAACACTAACAAGAATTTTTTTTTAATAATTTAAGGTGATTATAAGTGATGATAACAAGGTGGTATCTATCTACCATTTGTTTTAACTTGTTATTAAAAAAAAACCTTGTAGACATGATTGTTCGAACTCAGGATTTCTAGGGAGAACAACATTTTTTTACCAGTAAGGCCACTTGATGAGTTAACATTAAAAAGAATTTTTTAAATAGTCATGGATAATTACAAGATAATGTTTGATTAGATTTTTTTTAATTAATCTAGGGTGATAGGTAGTATATGCTCTAAAGATTCTCAACCATTTGACAATGAAAGCTCAAACACCTTTACAATCTCTGATGCTCGAACCTGAGACTTCTATGAATAATAATCACCCATTTAATTATTGAGGTAATTTGATTCGTACCAATTAAAAACTTTCTTAATCATTTGATAACAAGTATATTATAAATATAATTATTGAAAATTAAAATTAAAAAAAACAATATTTTCTTTTTATCACAGCTAATTAATGACTTCACGAAACTTAATATTAACATCAATACAAACATGCAAGATACAAATAAAAATACTCGCATAAGTATCCAAACCCATCTTTCTACTTTTGTTTTGTAAAGCACGCTTTCATATGAGAAAGTTCCTTTCCCTGTTTTTTTTCTTTTTGTTTAAAGAAGAACAAAGATCATATGTTAATTGCTTGGCTTGAAGAATAATAAAATATCATTGCCTACGAAATTCACTTCATTTTTTTTTTAAATGGTTACTTTGTATTAGAATTCACAAAACATCTCTAATCCTAAATAGATGAAAAAAAGTAAACATTGAGATGGAAGAAGGTCCAACAAGAACCTTAGAAAACAAGAAACACCAGCCGGGAACAACCCGAAACAGACTACATCGATGTAGTTACACACTACCCTGAATGAGGTTCACGAAAGAACTACACACATAACAACAAACAGACCAAACCCCCACCCTACCACAATCCCCAATCCGACACAATATGGAACCAAGACAAGTTGACCGAACAAAATGAACAGAAAGCAGGGAACCAATCGCATACACTAAAGCCATCGGATGAAAATACCCGAGGTAGAAGGATCACACGACAAGAAGCGACTAACATGAAACACCGATTAAACAAAGAACTCCAAGCACACGAGCACCCTCTTCCTTGAGACACCAAACTGCACCACCGGACTCTAACAAGGCATTCACTTCATTTATTCAATAAGTTATTCAAAAAATTTAAATTTATTAGAAGATTTAAAAAAAAACTAAATTTATAGAAATCAAATATATAAATATATTCTAAAATTATGTATCCTTAATTTGGATTTAAAAAAATAAATGAAATTCGTAACAAAATTTAAAATAGTTAATGAAATTAAAAAAAAAATTCATTACCAACACATCGTAGAATAGTTTATAAAAATAATTAAACGTAATATGATATGAATATAAAATTAATAAAAAAATATCATGAAATGAATTTAAAAGTTGGCTCAAATAGTTTATAACATGAATTAATAATATGATAAATTCTATATAGATATATGATATTTTAAATATAATATAAACACAAACTGATAAATGAAAAATTAAAATAAATGGTTCGAGAATAATAAATTTGTAATGATTTTGAAAAAAAAGTAGCCGTCCGAGAGGACTTAAATATTTAAAGACAAAGAATTTCCAAGGATCGACGTGTCAATTTCTGTCTCTTTCTAGAACATAAACATGATTGAAGCACCAAACATTTACCAAGTATAGAATAAGCACAATCCCCATTTTGCCCTCAACTTTAGTTTCCAGGGGAAACAAATAGTCCGGTAATTAAACGTAAAAGTCAAGATTAATAACGGAAACACAAGAAAGTGGACCAGCGGGTCGCCCATTTAGCTAACAAACCCGTAACTACCAAAACCCCTATTCAGTTCTTTAAATCCTCGCCATAGTATCTTTGACTCCCTCCATTTTTCTCATAATCAAAATCCAACAATCTTCACGAAAATTTCGCTTAATACAGTACTTTTGATTGTTTCTTGTTGCGTTAGCTCTGTTTTCAGTTTCAATGGCGGATATGGAGGGAGATTCTAAAGGAGTGCCGGAGAAGGAAGTTGATGACGCAGAAGAGATCAAGGTTACAAACGAGGATAATACTAATAACGTAATGAATCATCAGAAGAAGCAGCATCGGGAGAAGAAGAATAAGAAGAAGAAGAGAAGATCGTTGAGTTTTCCGAGACTTGGATGCTTGAGAACGGAATCTGTTAAAAACGGAGGTGTCGATATGGAAGTCCAGTTCCCGGGAGAGCGGAATGATTCTACTCATCTAGTTATCATGGTTAATGGAATCATTGGAAGGTTAATCTCGGTCATAATCGTTTTTATTATTATTATTTATGTGTTTGAAACTGCTTGATTGATTTATTATTATTTTGATATTTTTTCAGTGCTCAGAATTGGAGATTTGCAGCAAAGCAGTTTTTGAAAAAGTATCCTGAGGATGTTATTGTTCATTGTGAGTTCTTCGATACTCCGTTTCTTTTCTTACGTTTAACATGTGATTATGTTAAAACCGTTTAATTATCTCGCCTGTTTCTTCTTAGTTTTTTATCTGTTTAACGATTCTTCTCCAATACAACTCAATCCAATGCAAATTTGAATTAATACAACCTGAACTTAGACTTTAGATCTATCAGTAGTTATAAGAAGATAAGTCTAACTGATGGCTGATCCACAATATTCAAATTTTGATTGTTAATTCATTAAGTAGTGCTATTTTCATATTTAATATTTTGCTGGATGATAGAGAAGTGAACGCAAGACCATTGCCATTCACTAAATGAATATTTGTGATAATCATATTGTTAATGGGTTTCAGGATGAAATAATTACTGAATGATTAATGACTTAATTTGCAATGCAGGCAGTGAGCGCAACTCTTCAACGTTGACATTTGATGGTGTCGATGTAATGGGTGACAGATTAGCAGAGGAGGTATCTGTGCTATGAATTCTGTTTATGTTAAAAAATCCTTTCATTATCCATGATTGCAACTCTTTATTTTTCAATTCTGCAATCTGCTGCCTACAGTTGGGATATAGTTACTGTTCTGTAGTTTGATATTGCCTGTACATCCTTTTTTACCATTAATATTAGTTAAGATTTCAGGTTGGCATACCGATAGTAGAACGCTGTTGTATCTTTTTCAGGTCAAAAATGTGATAAGCCGTCACCCAAGTGTTCAGAAAATTTCTTTTGTTGGTCATTCATTAGGTGGCCTTGTAGCAAGGTATGCCATTGCGCGGCTTTATGAACAAGAACAAACTCAAGAAACTTCTCAAACAAATGGAGATTGTGGAACTGACCATTTGGGAGATTCATTCCCCGAAGGGCAATCAAAAGACAAAATTGCTGGACTAGAGCCCATGAATTTCATTACATTTGCAAGTCCACACCTCGGTTCTCTGTGGCATAAGCAGGTAGTTCATCAACCTGAGCTTTTTTTATGTGATTAGTAGTTGCTTTCAAAATTATCAGATACATTTCTTTTCAACACTATGTTATGATAAAATACAATTTTTTCAAGTTAAGTGAAGTCTTCAAAGTTCTTATGGAGACTACTGATTCAGTTTTTGTGTAGGTATAAACGTTGAACAATGAAATCTTTTACTGTTGAGTAAAACAATTGCGTATACGTTAGCACTTGCTTTTTACATTACAGGCTGATAATATTTTTCCTTATGTGGCTTTGCATTATTCAGGTTCCATTGTTTGGTGGATCATATGCACTTGAAAAACTTGCTGCTCGAATATCATGGTTGCTTGGCAGAACTGGAAAACATTTGTTTCTGAAGGATGGAAAGAATGGAAAACCACCGCTTCTTCTCCGGATGGTCAGTGATTGCGAAGATCTTAAATTTATGTGAGTTTCTGTAAGGTTCCTTTGTTAATTTAAAGCATGTGAGAGCAGATGGTAAATTCAAGGCTTATAGTTGTATCTTTTTTTAAACTGCAGCTCTGCTCTGCAGTCCTTCAGGCGTCGTGTTGCATATGCAAATGTAGGTTTCGACCGTATCCTTTTATCATATCAGTTGATTCTGCAGTTATGTTTTCTCCGCATCACTAATTCTTCAAGGAATATTTAATGATGTGACTAGATGTTTTAGGTTCTAGGACATGATCTATTCACATCGAAACTTCTTCATATGTTTAAGAACTTGACCCCTTTTCTTAGATATTGTTGGGTGGAGTACCTCTTCCTTGCGTAGACGAAATGAGCTCCCAAAGGTAACCATCAATCATATTCGTGGAGGTTTTTCATTGCAAATGCCAACGTAAATTTCTGTCCATATCAGGTTAAACATCTTCCAAGAGTTGATAAATACCCACACATCATTAATGTGGAGGCAGCAAAACCAGCTACACTTGATGAAGTCCCTTCTGAGGTCGAAGTCGGTGGAGATAAGAAAATAAACATGGAAGGTATTCTTTTAAATCATCTTTTAAAATTAGCAATCAAATCATTTGCTGTAATTTCATTTCCTTTGCTATTTTCGGTTGTTGGAATCTTTCACTTTGCTAGAATTGGTCCGTAATATTTTCTTAATAGTCAATAAGAGATTTATTCATTTTGAATTAGGATTAGAAAATTTAATCATGATATCATCATACAATTTTCAATAGCTTATAATCTCCAAACTGTTCCCTTATAATAACAGATAGGTATATCTGGGTTACATCCTAATCTTTAAGTAGTTCTGCAAACCTAAAATCCGAAGTTCTGAAAAAGGAGTTGTAAATGATTAAATGGTGAAAGTTATTCTTTTGGTCTATGTTGTTTGGAGTCGGGAGTGAGCGTTGGGTATGGTTATATGTTCTACACATGTACCCATACCCAAAAATCTGTCATTGACACTGTAGACACGTATTTTAAGAAAAAAGAAGAGTCGGAATAACATAACTTTTCAGGATGGTTGACAACGATTTCTATTTATTTTCCTCTTGTGCAATGGATCACCTATGAGATTATTGCTAAATTGTCAAACATATATCAATTTGTGTTTCTTTTACCTTGATTTGGTATATATCGTTAATCATTGGGCGTACAATCATTTTATTCATGGAAGAAAATGAATTGTCTCGAGATTGACATTATTTTTTGCTGGGGGCAAACTCATCCATTACATTTTTAAAGCTACATACTGAGGAAACTAGTTATTATCCTGTGGGCTCAATTTCACTTGTGATTATCAATATTTCAGAGGAAATGCTCAAAGGTTTAACAAAACTCGGCTGGGAACGAGTTGATGTTTACTTCAAAGGAAGCCGACAAAGGTTTCTTGCACATAGTACTATTCAGGCAAGTTATGCTTTTACAAACTCATACTACCATTCGGGCAAAGTTATTCTTTACAAACTCATTGCCTAGCAGATTTTATTGAGTTTTAAACCAAACTGAAAATCGAATCGAACCGAACCGAAACGTAAAGATAAATTGATTGACCCGAAATTTGACTCAGATTAGTTCAATTCATCTAAAAAAGCATCTCACCTCACTGATAGTTTATCCAAACAAAAATCGAACCGAATTCAATAAAAACTTAATTGAAATAGTTTGTATGCAGTAAGAGGTTACCTCAGTGATAGATGCTGCTACCTAACTAAGCGGTACTATTTTATCACCTTATGCCTTTTCAGGTTAAAAACTACTGGACTAATTCGGATGGAGCTGACGTAGTGCAACACATGATCGACAATTTTCTCTTATGAGAGGTCCAGATTCTTTCTTTATTACTGTACTACAAAATGGAAAAAACTGTCGGCGTGATGTTGAAACATGGAAATTTTAGTTCACTTAGTAGTGGTAGCCATTAACGAACGCAGAAGCAGATCGAATACCCATTATGTCAAAATCATGAAGAAAGGTATTAGAACATGTACATGTAAATTTACTATTGGCATATATGTATAGGTATTTAATAGTCGTAGCTGTCTTATGTCTTCAAATATTGTAAACATTAGGCAAGTTGAGACTTGAGAGGCTCAACATGGCTTATTTTCAGTCAGAAAATAAGGTGACAGGTCAGAGTCCTGGCGTGGCAGATGGCAACGACCGGACACCACGTATGTGGGCGTTGGATTTTTGGTATGACCAGTTATAGAATGTCTTGTCGGTTGTGTTGGGCTTTAATGGAGAAAGTAACACTATCAGAATTATTTTTAATTATTTTTCTCAAGTTTTATTTATTTATTTATTTTTGGATTTGAGAATTCTCTACCGACAATATTGTTTCCCATGGAGACAATACTCTGTACAGTAACTTGGACATGTGACGCCGACACTAATGAAAACAATATCCGTAAATTTGAAACAATTACTTTTTAAATCATTTAAAGTTTTAAAATTATTACAATTAAATTTTTGTTCCTCTTAATTTTTTTTGTATAATTTTTTTAAGAAAATATTAATTTTTAAATTAATGAAATTAAATCTTGACTCCAAATTTATCTGGTTTAATTACTTTTTAAGACTTTTAAGTTTTAAAATTAATAAAATTAATTTTTTAATTTATATGGTTAAATTATTTTTTAGATCTTATTTATTTTAATAAGCAACTTGTCCCCTCATAATTCTATTTTGGCTCCTTCCTTATATCCATGGTAAGAAAGTTTGAAACGAAGTAAATTAGAAATTATTAGGTGAGTTCTGATTGAATGCCTTAAAATCACCCTTTTATGTTTAGGCAAACAAAATTATAAATTTGATAATATAAGAATAATCTCATTATCTTCAATTTATTAAATAATCTTATATTATTTTCGTAATATTAAGTTTGTGTTGATTACTAAGAAATTCAGGCAGAAGTACTTAAATATGTAATTTTTGGACAACAGTTATTGAAGACCTCGATATACGGAAATCAAGTCTGCGGTGGAGATTTAAAAGAGATATAAGAATAACCGAGTGTTCTTTATGATTAATTATCGGATAAATGTGATCATTAAAGATTAATTATTGTTAGACTGTTAAAAGATTACTGACATCAGTGAATATATAAAATTAAAAATTAAAATACATAAATAATTATTAATATTTGAAGAAGTTTTTATTTTTTCATCAAAGTTTTAAAAGTAACAAATCAGTCACTAAAGCTTTAGTATTGTTAAGTGTTACCAGCAATCGTAAAAGTTTTAGTATTGTTCTGAGAGAAAAAAAAACACAGGCTTCTTTGATTTGTTTCTTTCCATGAAACCATTGTTGTTTTTGCGGAGTAAGGTCTTGTTTCGTCACCCATTTTTAGTCCTTTCTTTGAAGTACTAAAACTGCACCCATTGCTTATTTTTTTTTCTCTAAGTTATGCTTCAAAAAGGTTGTTCCTTTAGCTTTATAAAACTGTTACTGAGATGACAGGGAGTGAGGACTAAGGAGCATAAAAGAATGATTTTGTCAAAGAAAATGTTAATAGCTATTGGTGTTGCTTGCTCTTCATGGGGTGTAATTATCTCTTTGTTGTTTGGTTTATGGATTTGTGACAAAAATAATTCACTTGAACCCGTCAAAAAATAATGCCAACAACTCAGATATATTCCCTTGAGCCAATGCCCTGTTCATTCTTTTGTTCACAGTTTCTGGGATTTTGAGAGTGCACTTAAGAGTTGATTCTTTTGTGGTTAGATGCTGAGAAAGGGATTGCTTTGACACCATTTTTGGTTAAATTCAAGTCTACGAGGATGGCTTCCAAGGAGGGTTTTGCTTCATTTATGGATTACAAGGTATTTGCGGAAACTACCAACAACATCAAAGTAATATTCTGGGAATTGGTGGATTTGGATGTGTTTACAAAGCTCAATTTGTTGATGGTTCTTCTGCTGCTGTCAAGAAGTTGGAATATTCAAGTGATGACTCAGAACAAGAGTTACTTTGGGAGAAGGAAAACTTATTCGGACGTTAATGACTATTTGTGGATTTTTTTAATTTTATATATTTAAATTAATTTTCAATGACCACATTTTAATTTTGTTAAATTGAAACAAAATGAAAGTATCAAATATTATATTTTTTTAAAAATTCAATGAAAAAATATATAAAACTTAAATGAAAATTATCATAATTTACTCTTAATTAATTATTGACCGAGAAAAACTAACATTTCAAATATTATCATTCCTACTATTACGTAAATTGTGCTAATATATTTTCAATGTTAACTTTCATTCTCAGCACAATTTAATAGGAGTAATTTTTCTGACATAAATTAAAAACAATTTTTGATTAATTGTGGACGAAAGTCTTGATGTAGAATAGTTGAATCCGCAAACTGTTCAAAGTAGTGAACCCCACGCGTTCAATGTAATGAAAAAAAACAAGTGCCATCAAGTTGTCGCCAAGTGTATTGTTTTGTTTTTGCCGTCAAGTGTATAATTCCTTTCACCCATTGTTGCTGCTCCTGCTCCTGCTTCTGCTTCTGAAACAACACACTCCAACATTCCAGGTTACAAAAACGGTACTGTTTTTCTCTTTCAAATTTACATTTTTTATGGATATGTTGCTCTTTGTTATATTCTCGAGAAAATACTGTGTTTTTCAATGGATTTGTCTGGTTTTTTTAAGTTGAAAGAGATAAAATGTGGGTGTCAATTTGTTTTGTATGTAAGGTTAAAAACAGTTAACCAGAGATGGATCGTAGTGTTGATGTGATGATAATCCTTAAAATTTTGAAATTCTCGTATAATTTAGATATGTTCATATAAGTATTTTCATCCGATTTATTTTTCTCTTATTCGGACAGATCAAGCTTTGCTTCTCGCATAGGATCGGAAACATATTCGAGGGTTGATCATGATAAAGCCATCGGGTACCAGAAACCAGAGGTGCAAAGGCGTCAAGGTAAAGCATGTGTTGCAGATATGTGGGATGCTTGCCCTTTGCATCTGGCTGCTGCATCAGTTTAGAAGCACTTACGATCATAATGCCATTGGACTTGTTCAAACTGTAATGAGTGGGAATGGGGCTTTGAAACTTGGGAGGAAGGACCTCGATCCTCGAATTCAAGTGTCGTCGACGATGGAGATCATCGAAACCGGAGAAGTTGAAGCCGAAGATGATAAAAGAGGGAGTGACCAAGAGAAATCTGAAGGAGAAGAAAGCGAAGAAGTTGAGGATCTCATTGATGAGGAAGATACACTCGAAAGTAGCGATTAAAATCTCGAGAAAATTGAGATACAAAGCATTTATGACGAGAAGTCGATGTGTACACTTCTGCTTCCTTTTCTTTCGATCGTGAGAAATTGGTTAAGATCGTAAATAATTAGGAAGGAACAAAATCAGTGTAGTGCTGTATCAATACGAGTTTTGACTTGTAAAAGTATGTATAATGGGATCGAAATATATATATATATAACTTAGTTCGGATTAAATACAAATATGTAAAACTTAAGATAAATTATACGTTTAGTATCTAAATTATTATTTTTATTTCAATTTGGTACCTAAACTTTATTTTTTTCAAAACCATACAAATAGGAGTAATTTGAAAGTTTGTAGATTACATTAAAAAAAATAAACTCCAATGACCAAAATAGAAGTGAGAAAATAGTTGAGTGATAAATGATGTTATTTACCCATGAAAAAAATGCCACATACGACATCTACGTTTTTAACGGCGGAGATGCTAAAATAAAACATAAATTAAATATTATGTATGATTTTGAAAGAAAAAATTTAGGTACTAAGCGTATAATTTACCATAAAACTTAAAACAAAGTACGAGCAGACATGAAAATATGATAATAAAATAAAATTAATTTGGTATTAGATTATTATTATGATATTGTTGTTTATTTTCTCAATGAAAAATTTAAGTCATGATGTTTCTTAAATATCATCGAAGCTGAATGATCTTATAAATCATTTATTCGAATTTAAAAATATTGATATGTGTGTGAAATTGTTCGAAATATAAATATATTGATTTTGAGTTGAAGAATAACTTTCGTGCGTCCTCATCTTCGATAATGTTCAATTTTAATCTGAAATGACATTTTTAAAATTAAAAATAGAGTCTAAACAATGATATACCAATCAAAAAGCTGAGAATATATAGAAAAAAACAAAAAAAAACAATTATTTTGTGTAACAATTAAGATATCTGATTTATTTTTTTATTTTTAAATAATTTAGATCAGATAATTAGAGAAAAACAGATAATCAAATCAGATACAAGCGTCTAACTTTTAATTTGATCAATAAATTAATTAATTATGATGGGTTTATATTTGGGGTTGGGTGCGTGGGTTAGGCTATATCATGAATTGGGCTGGGTTTTGTTATGTTTGTATAATAATATTGGATTTCTTAAAAAAAATCTGAAATTATTATTGTTTGAAACTCTTAAATTCGAAAACCGAATTAACTGAAAATTTTCAGTTTATGCCTTTTGATTTATTCGGTTTTGTTTGTTTAATCTACTGTTTTGCATACCCATAATCTTGCTTATTTTGATTTTTAAAGCAGTAAGAGAAGTTTATACAAAAACACATGAGAGGTATAGAGCGTCGATAACATCAGTTATGTCTGCATGGGTTTCTATTGTCAAAATTTTTAAAAAAAATTATAAACAAGATACTTTCTTATAATCACGTCAAATTATTAAAAAAAATATTCATTCGGTTGAAGGAAGAGTATGGGATATTTGATAGTGGAAAAATATATACGTTAATGGAATGAGTGGATAATGGTGATTTTCAAAGTGATGATGATTTGAGTTTTTGACGAGGTGATTTTAGGTATGTATTTTATCGTATTTTTTCATTTGACCGATATCAGACGAAACCAATCACGTCGGTTTTTAACCGCATCTCGGATACCACACAACAGAATAACCGAAGATGAAAAGGAAGGTCAGTCCAACCATTGAAGTATAGGATCTCTTCAATAATTTGACCCTTCATCTATCAATGTCAGGAAACAGGTTTGTTTTTTTTCTGGCAACTTGTGTTTGGTCCCCATATTTGCAAAAGGCATGCCATGTCCTACATTAACATATGTTTATCTAACAGCCCAAAAAAAGCTACAAACTAGAAGAAGAAGAAGAAGAAGAAACATATCCCGTACCTACCCGAGTTCGAGTAACAAAGATCTACATAGAATCAGATTGCGAACAAACGTAAACGATACTTCGACATACCGACTTCATCCTAGTCTAAGGTAAAGAAACCAGAAGCTGCAAAAGGAGCAATATCAGCAGAAATTGAAATCGAAAGAATACCGGTTCGTCTTAACTCTAATCTCAACAAAACTCAAGGAACTATAAGGCAATGAGAAAACAGAAGAAATCGATGAAATAAACTACAAAGGCAATCGTATATCAAGTCGAGTGATTACATTAGGAAGGGGGTTTTTCAATGGAAATTTACTTTGATCAGTTAAACAAGAAACATATGTAGATTTAACATAAAGTAGCAATGAGGACACAAGCATATCTACATGACCAAATCCATGTTTCGGTTGAAGATCTGTCCTCTATATGCAGACAGCATTCTCCGAGCCTTACATCCTTATTCCTTCATATAATGCCAGCAAGAAAAACCGCTCTAGAGACGGAAAACATGCAGGAGGATGTATGTAGCACGGTTCGAAAGTTATAGAACGAATTCAACCAACGGCCTACAGCACACAGAACTGAATATGTAATGCTTGATATAACATAACAAGGATTGACAAATATGAATGCTTACACAACTTGAAGATACATGATAAGTTCATACCGAGTGCAGAAGGCTGCCACTATAAGCAGGTCGTTTCCGAGGTTAGAAACACAAGGAACGTCTCCCAATGCAAAATCTTATCTAAATATTTGATTAAGATGTAATAACATTCATAACACATGAAGTTCTACTTACATATAACATATCAACATCCTTCCTTCACACAAAACCTCCTGAAACAGACTGATCATATTCGTATCGGAGTATAGAAAGGCCGAAAGACACCGAAATTCGGAATCCGAATAATGCATAGGTAAAAGATTAACACATTAGTATACCTAAACATTAATCAGCATACAGAGAAGAAGAATCCACCAACAATGATCATATCAAAGGCTATTACATGCATGGATCAGATACAAATTATGTGATTCTGCAATTGATTTTCTATGGAACAATGAGATACAAATGCAGGAATGAAAGTAAAATACAAACAAATTTATAGGACAAAAAGTGAATGTATGGGGAATTGGGAAAAACATACACATCGTACATCATCATCACCATCTTGGCCATTAAATACATTGAGACAACAATAGTAACAACATCATGAAAACTGCTTCTCAATCCCATTGTCTTGTTCCTCTGCATTTCAATGAGTGCTCCTCCTCCACCTTTAAAATCTCATCAAAGATAGAGAAAGACACAACCCCCCAACCCCCAAAAAAATCTAAAAGAAAATGGTGTAAGACTCTTTTTAAAAAAGAAAGAAACATATACATACACACATATATATAGCATTTATATTTGCCTGGCTCCATCCTGTCTGCCTAAAGGAGTGGGTTGAGTTTATTACAGAGGGAGAAACAGATATATATTGTACTTTGTCTCTCTCATGTGTGAATCCATGGAAGTGAGCTTCGATTTACAAAGGGAAGCTTGGTCGTAGAAGGCCATCACAGTAACAGGTTTAAGGTTTCGATGGTGGGTTTAAGTGGAAGGTGGAAATGAAACAGAGCTTTCCTCTCTTTTGAGGTCGTCTTGTCTGCGTCTTGATGTCAGAAAGAGAAGGTTAAAAAGCAAGAAGATAAAAGTGGGGTTCACGGCTAAAAAAAAGTATCGATTTTGTTAAGTAGTACCGATTTTATTATTATTGTGTATAATAAAATCGGTAAAAATTATTGAAAATACCATTATTTTTATTAATTTTGTTATTATTTAATATTTTATCAGGTAAAAATATATTGATTTTGTTATTTTTGTGCATAATAAAATCTGTAAAAATTATCGAAAATATTATTATTTTAACAAAACATGTAAAGCGTTATTGGTTTTGTTATTTTTTTATTGGTTTTGTTATTGTTGGGCATTTTACCGGAAATATTAAAAAATATTGATATTTTAGGTATAAATAATAATATTTTAAGTAATTTTTACCGATTTTATTAACCCAACAATAATAAAATCGGTAAAAATAAACTTTTTTAATGATAAAATTAGTAAACACAAATTATACAATTTTTTTAAAAAAAATTTATTATAAACATCAAATACAATAAAATAATATTATTTATTAACAAAATAATAATATTATTTATTAACAAAATAATAATATTATTTTTAAAATATTAGAATAATTTATTTAATATTATTTATGTCAATATTACTATTAAAATATTATATCTATAATTTTATAAATAAAAAATTATGATTATTATATTTTATTAAAATAAAATTATTATAAATTATATTTATTAATTATTATGATAAGAATAATATATCATTAATTATATTATAATGAGATAATAGTGAAACATATGTGTCGATACATTTTCAAAAAGTATCGACACATATGTTACATCAAAATCGATAATTATAATATAATATGTAAATTTACAATATAACCGGTATAAATATACTGATTTTATGAGAGAATATGTCAACATAATGTATCGACACAAATTTAAAAAGTGTTGATACTTTTTTCCAGAATGAATGCCCAACGAGTTGCACGCATAAAGTGTCGATACATTTAAAATTGTATCGATCCCAAAATCATCGAAATCGATAATTATAATATAATAGATAAATTTGCAATGTTTATTTTTAAAATAATATTATTATTTTGTTAATAAATAATATTATTTTATTGTTATCATTGGTAACATTTTAAGTATTTACCTAATATGTTGTAATAACAAATTAAGTAATTAACAAAATAATATTATATAAGCGGTTATTACTTAACTTGTACGTTATAAAAAGTATTAATGAATTTTTATGTCATTAAAAACAAAAGAATCCTTATAATAAATAAATAATCTTTGCAAGTCATTTACAAATTACGTTAATATGTATGTAATAATTAGATAATAAATATTTTTTACAATTCATAAATAATATATTTTCAAATAATATTCTTATTATATTACAATGTAAACTTAATTACAAGATGCAATTATTTTTTCGTTAATAAATGAATATAAAAAATATTATAATCAATTAACGTAGCTTCTTTTTATAACGTACAAGTTAAGTAATAACAAAATAATGTTATTACATTATAATAAACGTACAAGTTATTTTAAAATAACAAAATAATAATTAACCAGTTATGTTATCCTTAGTAACATTTTAAGTGTTTACCTAATATGTTGTAATAACAAATTAAGTAATTAATCTATTTTACTATATAAGCGCTACATATTACGTTATATAAGCGCAACCTAATATGTTATTGTGTTTGATAATGTTTCCAGTAATTAACCTATTTTATTATATAAGTGTTACATATTACATTATATAAGTGGTACCTAATATGTTATTGTGATTGATAATATTTCCAATAACTAACTTATTTTATTATATAAACGCTACCTATTACATTATATAAGCGCTACCTAATATGTTATTGTGTTTGATAATGTTTTCAGTAATTAACTTATTTTATTATATAAGTGATACCTATTACATTATATAAGTGATACCTATTACATTATATAAGTGGTACCTAATATGTTATTGTGCTTGATAATATTTCCAGTAATTAACTTATTTTATTATATAAACGCTACCTATTACATTATATAAGCGCTACCTAATATGTTATTGTGTTTGATAATGTTTTCAGTAATGAACTTATTTTATTATATAAGTGATACTTATTACATTATATAAGCAGTACCTAATATATTATTGTGCTTGATAATGTTTCCAGTAATTAACCTATTTTATTATATAAGCTCTATCTATTACATTATATAAGCGGTACCTAATATGTTATTGTACTTGGTAATATTTCCGGTTAAATGATATAACATAACCGGTCTAAATTTTAACCGGCCACTTGTTTAACCGGTCACACCATTTTTTAGCCGTTTTTTAAACGCCGCATAGCAGAACTTCCCTGTCTAAATAGATGAGTCAAAGTTCTTTGTTTTATTCTTTAAAGATTAATTTGGTTTTTTTTACACATCAATTTTGATTGGGTAAAGTACACAACAAGTCCCTCAACTATAGGGTATTTTTAGTTGAGTCCTTCAACTATTGAAAGTTAACAAATGGTGTCTTGAGTATAAAGTATTTATTTGTTAAGTCATCATACTATTAAAAGTTACAAAACAGTCACTCGACTATTCATATGTTTCAAACTCATCATCTTCCGTTAAAAAAAATTGACGTTGACTTGCTCACCAAGATATGATAAAATATGATTCAAGAACTGTTTGGGTTATCTTTTTGTATCGAGTCTCTATTTATATTATGTCATCGAGACAATACTTAAAAGTAACGATGGTGCTAGTAGACATCATTAAAATATGATTTTATCTTATCTCAATCAACATATTAACGTCCACCTCTAACGACCATCAATTTTTTAACAAAAAATGATGAGTTTGAAACATATGAATAGTCAGGTGATCATTTTGTAACTTTTAATAGTAATGGGACGTAACAAAACATTGTTTTATAGTTGAGGGGCCATTTTGTAACTTTTAATAGTTGAAGGACTAAAAAATAGTATCCTATAGTTGAGAGACCATTTGTGTACTTTACCAATTTTTTTTAGAATTTTTTGTTTTAAAGTTATAAGTATAATTACAAGTAAACTAATTGTAGTAATATATATTAATTAAAATACAATTATTAGTAGATTAATTTATAATTTTATAAACATTAAGTATATATTTTTATTTTAAGAAATTAAATATAATTTTATTATGTATTATTAATTTACAGTTTTATATATTTTAAGGGGATATGTTATAATTTTATTATTTTAAGGTGAGACATTGCTTGATTCGTTGAAATAACATATAATAAGTAAAATTTATTTTAAATAATAAAATAAAAAATTTAACTGGAAATTCGTAAAAATGTAATAAAGAGAGGTTACATTATTAAAGTAATATTCTTTCAATTTTTTTTATTAAAATAATACTTAAAAATATTTAATTCTCAAAATAATACTCATTTTTATGTAGGATGAAGATGTGTCTATGTAATAGCATCTTTTGAAAAGTTTTTTCCTCAAGGAAGCATAGTTGCTTATGTGGCAGTTCATCTCGGTATGAATATACTTTGTGAAACACCAAGGAGAAGAAAAAAATTCAAAATAATATTTAAAATCTAGAAACACCTTAGAAGAATTTTTTTTCTTCTCCTTTATTTTTCGGCGCAGGTACAAACAAGGGTATAGTTCGTGATCTCTGTAGTTGTGTTTCTATAGATAATCATATAGTTGTTATATCATAAGAGACAGATGATCGACGATCTCAAGCATCAAAGAGTAATCGAAAATTTATCTTAAGAAAATTGTATAACTACAGACCTTAACTCGTTTCAAATAAGTTGTTCAATCGAAATCAAGTATTTATTTATATATTATTATCTTTCAATTATTTAATTATAATTTTATTTTTATTTGTATCATCTCATATTGTTATAACAATCTTAAGACAAAAGAAATTAAAACTTGAAATTTATCTTTTAACTTTTACGATAATATTTGAAAAATATTATTATTATTATTCTACTATTTTATTTTCAGATTAACAGTTTATCTAACAGTAGGCATATCATTATTTTATATGATAGAAATGGATGTTATTTTAAAAAATATTTTTTTAGTGTTATTTTAATAAAAAAATATTATTTTAATAATTTAGCCACAAAGAGGAGTAGATGTGGGAGAGCATGATTGTAGCGTGAGCAAAGCCAAAACATCAGTGAACACAGCCAGTGGGAGGTCAGGCAAACGGCAGAGGGAGCAGTAGCAGCAGGATCTTTGTTTTCTTTCACTTCAAAACGACGTCACATCTTTTTGTTCCCTATTTTTTTTGGAGTTAATTGTATCACATGTGCTCAAAGTATGATATTCATTTTAAATTGATCCTTAAACTTTTAAATATTTCATTTTAATCCCTAAACTATGATTATGATTCTAAATTAGTCCTCAAAATTTTGAACATTTCAATTTCATCCCCAAACTATGAATTTCATTCTAATTTGGCCCCTAAACTTTTTGAACATTCCAATTTCATCCGAAACTATATATATACTAATCACATCCCTTGTTAATAAAATCGTTAGGCCAAGTTATTATTATATGTTTAAAAAAACAAAATTTAAATTAACTTTGGTTGAAACTAATTATATATTTGGATGAATTTTGAGATGAAATTGGAATTCAAAGTATGATATTCATTTTAAATTGATCCTTAAACTTTTAAATATTTCATTTTAATCCCTAAACTATGATTATGATTCTAAATTAGTCCTCAAAATTTTGAACATTTCAATCTCATCCCCAAACTATGAATTTCATTCTAATTTGGCCCCTAAACTTTTTGAACATTCCAATTTCATCCGAAACTATATATATACTAATCACATCCCTTGTTAATAAAACTGTTAGGCCAAGTTATTATTATATGTTTAAAAAAACAAAATTTAAATTAACTATGGTTGAAACTAATTATATATTTGGATGAATTTGGAGATGAAATTGGAATATTCAAAGTTTAGGGACTAATTTTGAAAGAGTCATAATTTAGGGATGAAATTAGAATGGAGGAATAGTTTGAGTATGGATTTAGAATATTCAAAAATTTAGGGACGAATTTAAAATGAGGGTCATGGTTTTGGTGAAATAACTCTTTTTGTTTTCACCAAAACTACTCTTACTATTTATTCATGTAATTTTGAGGTCAAAAGAGGGAGATACTGTGAATTAATTTTTTAAATATAAATAATAAAAAACATTTAAATAAATAAAATAAATATTATATCAATAAGTAAAGTCGATAATTGTTTGCAATTGTATTTTTTTTACAATTTTGAAATTAAATTATAAGACAATCAAAGTATATAGATTAAAATTATTTATTTAAGTGAAATTATGAGTTTAAGAAAATTAGTATTTTTGATATTTGAATTATGAAAAATTCTATAACCCACGTCGCATATCGCAAAATACTACTAAAACAACGTACCAAAATACACCACAAGCAAATTTGTCATTATTATGCAAATATTAAAAAGTATAAGGATTTATTTAAAATTAATTTTTATTAAAAAAATTAAATTTTAATTTTAATTTTAATAGAATTATAATTAATTATATTTTTTAGGGTAAACTACATGTTTAGTACCTAAACTATCACTTTTGTTCCGATTTAATACCTCGACTTTCATTTTTTTCAAAATCATACTTAATGTTTATTTTTTTTATTTCATTTGAGTATCCCACCGTTAAAAAGTTAATGTCATAACTAACATGGTATTTTTTATTTAGGTAAATTACACGATTCATCACTCAATTATCTTTTCACTTCTATTTTGGTCACTAAAATTTAAAAAAAAATCAATTTAATAATTAAACTTTCAAATTACTTGCATTTTGATCTCTCTTAATGACGTGGATTATTTATTATTTTTTAGTATGACATGAAAAATTTATTATTAATGTCAAATAAAATTTAAAATCAAAATTCTTAATCATAATCTTAATCTTAATCATAATCTTAAATCCCCAAACCCCAATGTCGATCTAAACTCATCCTTAACTTTATCTTCATGAAACAAAGAATACCAAAAAACTCAGACTAGCCCTTGATTTTTCTTCCATTCCCTTATTTTCCTTTGCATGAGGCAGTGCTACGATTGAGTGAAACTACACACAAAATAAAAAATAACCTTGTAGTCCATACCTATCTTCATTAAGTTATTGTTATTATTTTTTTATTCTTTTCATTTTGATTTTATGATTAGGTATGTGAAAGTAAAGAAAAAGGGTAAGGCTACTATTGGTTGGTTGGTGATCTAGTGAAATGGGTTATCTTTATTTTGCCTGGAAAATGAGAGAAAGTGCAAGAAAACAAGTATAAACAGAAACCTAAATTTTTTATTTTGTTTTTATTTCATACTCTTTATATATTCTTTATTTTAGTTTTACTTATTCTAGAATTGTAACATTTTAAGAGGAAGTGATGAAGCATGGATGGCAACTTCCTTCTCATCCACTTCATGCGCTTTCCCTTTTATTGTTGATGTTTTTGTTTTTATATAAAAAATTATGAGTTTTTTGTTGTTTCAATTATAGGTATTGAGCAATGTTTATATTTTTCTTAACTTGTCTTTGTGAAGGTGATGGTAGTTATTGTATTCTTGACACTTAAATTTATTTTTCTGCGTTCATTTGTTTCTGGTTCACAAACGATTTTTGAAATGATTCTTATGTGGTGGTCGGAGGGTGATGTCGGTGGGATTGAGGTTTGGATCAATGATTGGGCTTTGTGGATTAAGGGTTGTATTAAAGTTATAAATTTTTATTTTTATTTTAAATCTTATTTGATATTAAATATTAATTAATTTATCTTGTCATACTAAAAATAATAATAATATAGTTCAAGATGATCAAAATAGAAACAATTCAAAAGTTTAATGATTAAATTCAAATTTTTTGAACTTTAGTGATCAAAATAAGAGTGAGAAGTTAGTTGAGTGATGAACCGTGTAGTTTAACTAAATAAAAAAATATCACCTCAGATGTACCATTAACTTTTTAACGATGAAGTACTAAAATGAAACAAAAAGTAAAAGTTATGTATGATTTTGAAAAAAATTAAAAGTTGAGGTACTAAAATAAAATAAAGTAATAGTTTAGGTACTAAACATGTAGTTTACACATTTTTTTATTAAAAATAACAGAAGCAGTTGATTTTTGAGAAAAATGAAGCACCGGATGTTGTAACAGTTGATTTTTCGACGAGTGAAGGTAGTCACCAACCGTGACTGATGCTAATGGACGATTCAAACTTATATAATTTGAAAATATTAATTCTAAACAAATAAAATTACCTAAATTAATTATTATTTTTAATAAAAATTATAATTGAATTATATTTTTATTAAAATTATAATTAAATTATAATAAATTATTATTTTTAAATAAATCCTTATACTTTTTAATATTTACATAATAAAGATAAATTTATTTGTGGTGTATTTCGATACATCATTTTAATGGTACATTGTCTTGTGCAACGTGCGTTGTATACTTATCCTTTGAATTATAAGTATAGTCTAAAATTTTGATAGGCCATAATTTTGTATTCAAGTGTTTAGTTGAAGCATTTTTTAATCTATATAACTTTTTGATATTTATGCACTAATACAGAGCTGAATTCTTTTTTTTGTCTCGATAACATCATTTTAACTTTTAATTTTAAATTTTAAGGTTTAATCAATATTTTTAAATCTTCGATTTGTTTTTTTGTTATGTTTGACTTTAAGAATTTGATTTTTTACATAAATATATAATTATTTATAAATATTTGATACATGTAATTGTATTGTAAAATTTCTAAAATTTTATTTGAATTTTTTTATATTCAAGTTAAGTTTATGAAATTTGAGTTAATCTGAATCTAGTTACTCAAATTTTTATTCAAATTTAATTATAAATAATTATAATACTATAGTACTAATTTATTCTAATTTAAACAATTATCTACTATATACTCGTATATTTTTTCATATTTTATCATACATAATATACATATATCATGCAAAATTAAGAAATCCGACTTAAACTTAAAAATCAATTTTTTTATTACTAAACATTTTGAATTATTCAAGTCTTATTTTATAATTTAATTTTTATTTATTTTTAAATTAGATTAAATTTATAAAATTATGAGGCTAATCAAATAAAATAAAATTTTTAACATCAATTTGAATTAAAAAAATCAATTTTTTTTCTAATCGTATCAAATTTCCTTCATCCCTTCATTATAGGTTATTATATATTTTAAGCTGCCATAATGATTGGACTGTGGAGTGGGGGTAAATGTAAATTAAAATCCTCATCGATAGAGACAAAAATTAAAAAGACAGGAAAACCTCATGGGGTCATCAAAGATTCTTTACAGAATTGTTGTCTAAAGCTGTAGATTGGTTTGTTTTGAAGGTTGTCCGTAATTTAAAAGCCTTGCTACATGTTCAAAATGGGATAATTCTAGAGTAAATGTCATATTCATCATATCGATATATACATTATTATATATATATTGAAAAAAATTAAAACGTAATTAATTATATTTAAAATTAAATTTCAATTAATATAAATTTTCATGTCCCATTTTCATTTATTTATTTTATTATAAAGTAACACTTTATAATGAAATTTTCTCCAATAAATGCTTGCTCCCATCATCATCTTCTCCATACCAAACCGCAGCCACTACATGGTACAGGAATGTGCACATTCTCCAATCCATGCTAGTTGGAAATGCACTCGCATTTGCGTTCCGGAACGAAGATGTTTTTGGAGATGCAACAATGGTCGAACCTCTCATTTTATAACCATTTCTCATGGATTTAAACACATTATCTATAGGGACGGAGCTAAGATCAAATATTAAAAGAGATAAATTATTTAAATTTAAAATAATAAAGTTAATTAAATATTTAATCTATAAAATTAAAAGGAATAGAAATATAATTTTACTTAATTTTAAATTAATAAGGATCTAGAATGTTATTAAACCAAATATTTTAGGAGGGGCAAGAGCCCCTCCCACTCTCCATATAGCTCCGTCTATGCTCGTCGGTCCAATCTGTAAATTCATTAACACCGAGCTATATACTTTTGGGTGGTATCAGTTTTATGGGATTCAGTATATTCCACATTTTTCTTGAATATCTGGAATCATTTATCCTTCTCAGAAGCATCCTAGTAAGCTCGATTATAAGTGGTCACCATTGGTCAAACTTGTCCGACACGGATAACTTCGGAATAGGGATGGGTACAGGTTGTGACCCGATTCAATGTTATTGGGTTTGTTTGTTTTTTTTATAAAAAAATTAAGTTAAGGTCTGGTCGAAATTTTTAGATTATAAGTTTGAGTCGGTTCAGATTTAAGAAAAAAATGCTCAATTCGAAAAATAATGTAATAATACCTTATATATTTAAAGATAATTGTAGCAATACCTCTCTCTATGTTATTTTGTTTTCAATTAAATCCTTATTTTATTGACTATAATTAATATTTTTTTATAAATATATTTGTTTTGGGTTCAGGTTCGGGATTTATCTCAAAAGGTGGGTTGGGTTTTGAGTCGGGTGAAGTCACCCTAAATTCGAGTTGGGTTAAATTTTGAATGAAAGAAATATATTTTTGAATTGGATTGGGTTGGTCAAAATGTTACCCATCCCTACTCAGGAACCGAACGAGACCTTTATTTGACACTTTATCCTAGGGGCGTTTGTAATTCAGTTAAAAGAATTAACAGACCAAATCGAAATTTTGGACAGTTAATCGGTAGGTTAATTTTGGGTTCAGTCGATTAAGGGTTTATGGTCTTTTTCAAACTTCGGTTAATTCGGTTCGAAATCAGTTAATTAACCGAAATATTTAACATATTGTATATATTATTTAGCTTTAGGGGTGTTTAAAACTTCGGTTAATTCGGTTTCGAAATCAGTTAATTAACCGAAATATTTAACATATTGTATATATTATTTAGCATTTTTCTTCAAAGTACTTGAATATATGAATACTCATGTAATAAAATAATAATATTTTATCATTTTAAACCGTTCGATAAAATCGAATATATTCATATATAAAATATCTTAAATCCGTAAAAATCAGTTATTCACATATACGAAAAAAAATCATATTGATTTCATAAATCGATATTTGAACAATCTACCTTGCTAAAAAATCTGCTCTGTGGAGCGAGGAGGGGGCCAGGGACGCATAGAACTCCAACTTGGTGTGCGTGGGATCCAACCTACCTGTTGGGCTGAATTAAATATGGGCCGCCTTGGGTACAGGTAAGCTTGGTGTAATTTGGGTCCTTTGTATTCGGCCATAGGTTTGTAAAAAAGAATGGGTTTTTATTTATTTATTAGTTTTTGGTCTTTCAGTTTTTCCTTTGAACTCCCGAACAAAAATGATGACTACAAGTCTGTTTTTATTTACTGTAAGAAGTTTAAAAAGAGTTAATGTATATGACCTTTAATGTAAATAGTCATTAAAAAGTTTATACATAAAATAAAATTATTAAATTTAATGATACGAAGAAAAATAAAATTTCCTTTTGAGGATAACGTCTAACATTAAAAAAAATTCAGTGGTCGACATAAAACTCATTGTCTATATCGAACGATGCACTTTACGAAGTGATAAAGGAGTGGTGAGTGAACCAAACTATCTGACAAGTTGTTTCGCTACGTAATTCTGTTTATATTGACAAACAACTTTTTATCAAAGAGAGATTATGATTATATGTAATCACCAATAAATCAATCAAAAAATAAATATCGTGAGGATCTTTATGCGAGCACCAAAACAACCACAGAAGCATATGAAAAATGCATAAAAAATCATAAGAAACGTGCTATAAGAATAAGAAAAAACGTACCATTAGAGTAGAAAAAAAATTAAAAAACGTACCACTAAAATAGAAAAAACGTACTACAAAGATATAAATTCTTATTAAGATTAAAAAAAATAAAAACAAAAGATATAGTACGAAAAAAGAAAAGAAATAATATAATGTCATTTTTTGGTATTGCAAACATCATAGTCTAACTTAATTTCCTTCCCCCTTTACTAGGTGTCAATATAGTTTAGCTCCACGCTTACCAATTTACAACCTCTGCTTTTTATCCTTTGAGGCTCCGAGTGGCAACTCAACTCAGTGATCCATCATTGTTGATAACTTTATTTTGCTGTCCAATTAAATTAGGTAAAATTCATTATTGGGTACTTTTTGCTTTGGTCTGCTATACAACATTATTTTCTGACCGAATGGAATACTACTGTTATAAAGTTTACACGTTGAAAGAATTTATTAGAATATCTCCAAGTAAAGAAGATGTGGTCCCTTGATTCTTGTTCTACGTTGCAAAAAGTACAATAATTTGTCTCTAATTCCAAGTGTTGCTATAAGGAAAAGAGAGTTGACAAAGGTGTATCCCTCTAATAATGTGCCATCTATGCAGTCCAAAGTGATCTTCAATTCATTAACACACCCCATAAGCAGTGATGAAAATAGAATTCTACGGGGTGAATTTATAAAATTTTAGGAAGGCTCGTATTTTTAATTTTAGGATTGAAAATAAATTATTAGTTAAAAATATAAATAATTTTTTTTTAAAATATATGATAGTTTGAAATTTTTAAGGAGAGAGTGATTAGACCTAACAAATTTGACTCGTACTCGGTTGTCTGAACCGATTTAGCAATTCGAGATCCGATATATATCCAAACAAGATGACCCAAAATTGATCTGAAACTTAAAATAACTCAAATCGAACAAAACCGACTATAATTTTAGTTGGACCAAAAGCAACCCGAATCAAATTAACCCGAACCGAAAGTAATCAGAATTTAGTTTACCCATATCCGATCCGAACCGAATTTTGACCCGATTTAACCCAATAATTATGTCTGAGTGAACGAATTATTTATTATTATTATTATTATATTATCTATTTTTAGCATTGATAAATAGTAAAATGATGTATGTTTTATTTGCATTTTTTTATTATACTACTAATTAACCACCACTTCTAGTAATAGTTTAATGGTTCAATATAATATTTTCTCAGTTAAAATATCAATTTTATATATGATGCAATAACTTTTAACTTTGAATTTGAACTCATGAAAATATATATCCAGATAAAATTTTTGATTTTAAAGATTTATTAATTCAATTGATTTAAGGTAAAACTTCTAGCTCTCAACTTGAATGTGACAATATATATTTACATAAAATTATTGAATTATAAATAGTATAAAACACCACCAAAAGTTGTGTCGAAAAAGTGAGACAACGATTGACTTAAAAATCTAAAGGTTGACTCGAACTGAATTAAATCCATATTATATTGAGTTAGATCAGATCATATTTTTTATCCTAAATACAAATCTGATATGACCACAGCCAAAAAATTTAACTCGATTCAAATATGAAATTTTAAAATAAAAAACCAAACCGGCAGAATTTGGATCGCTGAACGTTGTTTCTTTATTTTATTTTTGGTGGAAGGAATAGCCAAAGCCTGCTTTTGATATAATGTCCTTTTGGTTGAGAACAATTCTCATTGAGAGGTTCTACTTTTTCCTTTTTTTCTTTCTAATATGGACTCTCCATCATTGCCTAAATGCCAAAAGACAACTATTTTTCCTTCAATGAATCTCATTCTGCCTTTATGGGGGACCCCTCAAACTCAATTCCCCAAGCATTGATGCATGTAACCCAAATGATTTCATGGACAATATCTACTTACTATTCCTATGCACTATTATTATTATCATGATGCCCCCTTAGTTCAATTTTCCTATAATATTTATCATATAAAGTTTTCAAAAATGATTTCATAGTATTCATGAAATTTTCCATTATACATGTTATATAATTAATTGAACTCATCGAGTGACATCAACAGTTATAAGGAGTGTTGTTCTCTCTTGAGGTTTTGGGTTCGAAAAGATGTGCTTGCAGGGTGTGTGTACGTTATCGATGGTTAATAAAGATCATGAACATATATACTGTCTTATAATCATTCTAGACTATTAAAAAATAATTAATACCCTCATTAGACAATGGAGGAATCCTGTTTCTTCCCATCAAATACCTTTAATAAACATATAAAAGGTGATCCAACTTGTGAGTGGATTTTTCATGGCTCACTATCAACGGTTAAGCAAGCAAGCAAGCACATGAGCCTTTGAATAATCCTCAACTAATACCCTAGTACATGAACAACATAATGCATTTTTTGTTTGACTTTTAAATTTTCGTATTCGGATTCGAAGGTAGATCTTCTCTAATGAGTACGTATTCAATTTTTGTTATTATGTTCAATTCGTACTTATATTTAAAAATACATCAAATTTGAATGTTTCTTCGGTTTCAGGGTGATATGCAATGATTTCATAAGGCAGGTATATGATTAAATTCCTGGTCCTTACAAGAGCTAAAAACAAAATAAAAAGAAGAAAAAAAGATGGAGAGAATCTACATGCCACTTATTTGTTCTTTATGGCTGGTTTCTCAATCATCTACCATTGATTCTGGCATGAAACATTTGATTGGTTCTTTATTTTGCCGACATTCGGTTCTTCTTTCATCTTACTTGAGTACTTGCAAGAATCTAATCTGCAAGGATCCGCCTCGATCAGCAGCTGAACAACCTCATTCATGGTTGGACGTGCGGTTGGATTCTTGCATGTACAACGCATTGCTATCCTCAGAGCTTGAACCGTTTCATCCATGAATGTATTGGACAACTTCTTGTCTAAAACCTCCATGATCCCTTCCTTTGTCTCGAGTTTCGTCGATATCCAATACACGATGTTCTTGTTTTCTCCGAAATCCGCCTCCACCGGCTTCTTTCCGGTTATTAGTTCCATCAGAACGACCCCGAAACTATACACATCGCACTTGGTTGTCGCTTTATTTGAATATGCATATTCTGCATAATCCAAACAATTAAAACATTTCGATAAAGAACATAGACTAGATTTATATGGATTAACGAGATATAATTTCGAGTTGAGTCGAAATGTTACCGGGTGCTAAGTAGCCATACGTGCCTGCAATGACAGTGGTGGTGGAATCTTTGCCTCCTCTGGCTTGCAATACCTTGGCTATTCCGAAATCTGCAACTTTGGGACGGTAATCGACGTCGAGTAGGATGTTGGTCGACTTAATGTCTCGGTGAATAATCGGTGGCAAAATATCATGGTGAAGGTATGCCAAACCCTGTGCAACCCCGAGTGCGATTCGATGTCGGATCGGCCAATCCAGATCGAACCTTCCTTTATGAAGAGCATCCCAAAGGTTTCCATTCAACATGTACTCATAAACCAACAGGTCACAATCCAAGCTCGAGAAGCAACTATAAAGCTTGACTATGTTCTTGTGCCTTATGCTTCCTAGTGTATCGACTTCAGTCTTCAATCCTTTATCTAAAATCAACTGATCATCCGAACCCGAATCTTTCGATGCTTTATTCCATAGTTTCTTGACTGCAACAACATTACCGCTCCGCAATTCGATTCGATACACTGTCCCGGATCCTCCATGCCCCACGATGTTCTTATCAACCATTGCTTCAATGATCTCATGGTGGTCGAAACATATCCTATGGAAGCTTTTCACATTATACGAAAAGAACGATGAAGACGAAGTCTCATCGTGTTCCATTACAGCTCTCTGTGTACTCAAACGACGTTTGAGGACAAAAAGAGCTACGATTGTAATGACAATGACAGAAACTATGACTGCCCACATGGATTTTAGTCTGTTTTGGTTGTAAATGTGTGAACATATGGGGAAATTTCGGACATGAGTTGAAACACAAAGACCTGGGTTGTCTGAAAAGCTTTCAACCAACCCTCCTTCAATCAATGACGGAGGGATTGGTCCAGAAAGTTGATTGTTCGAAAAGTTCATGGAGTTTGGCAAAAGGTCACTGAGACACTCTGGGATGTTACCAGTCAAGTGATTGTTGGAAATATCAAGAACATTGAGAGATTTCAGCGAACAAAACGATGTCGGGATCGAAGAACTGAGATTGTTACCTTGCAACAAAAGTAAATTCAGTTTCTTCAGATTCCCAATTTCTGAAGGAATTGAACCAGATAAAAGATTGTTTCTGAAATCAATTTTCACCAGGTTGACAGCACCAGAGATTCCAGGAGGTAAAAAACCAGACACTTTATTGTTCTGTAACAACAGTTCGGACAAATTCCGAGCATTTCCAAATGAATTCGGGAAACCACCCGAGAAATTATTGTCAGCCAAATCAATGATCGAAACATGAGGCAGAACGAAGAGTCCACCAGGAATCGATCCCTCTAAATAGTTATTAGAAACCCGAAATCTTAGAAGAGTTTTGCAGTTGGCATAACTTTCAGGCAAGTTTCCAGAAAACTTGTTGTCTAACAGAAGCAAGTACGACAATTTACCTCCTCGACAAACCTCGGCTGGCAACGGACCTGAAATATTGTTCTCCGACAAGTCGAGAACGATCATAGGGGACGAAAACCCGAGATTTTGAGGAACATGCCCCGACAAGAAGTTTCTATAGAGTGAAAGGATGCTCAAAGTTGTTGACTCTGCAATTTCACCAGGGATTTCTCCTGTAAGACTGTTGTTATAAAGCTGAAGAGATCGTAGTTTCGGAACTCGACAGATAGACCCTGGAATGCTTCCACTCAAAGCATTGACCGATATGTCCAAATCTCTGAGCTCTGTCAGGTTTCCAAGTTCTTCGGGTATTGTCCCAGATAACTGGTTGTAATACAATTCAAGTTGCTGCAAGTTTTTGAGCAAACCGAGCTCCCTCGGAATCCGACCAGATAGGTAATTCCCATCCAATTCAAGATCAACAAGTGATGTCATGTTCCCAATTGATGCTGGAATCCGACCATACAACATGCATGTCGTGAACACCATAACTCTGAGCTTCGAAAGCCTCGAAATGTTCTCCGGGAGTTTCCAAGGCTTTAATTTATCGTTTTCGTTGAAGTAGAGCACTTCAAGATTGGTAAGGTTAGTTATGGACATGGGGAAATCGCCAGTGAAGTGATTGTACGACAAGTCGAGAACACGTAAAGAGACGAGTTTCGAGAAATCCGGAAGCTTTGTTCTTATATAAATAGAACTCATATTGAACTCTTCCAGGGAAGAACAATTCAACACCCCGTTCAGAAAGTTTCCGTGGATATAGTTACGGCTGATATCGATAACATGAAGCTCCGGCAGGTAAGAGCACACGTCGTCCGGAAAGTTTCCGGTGAGCCACCAGCCGGAGATATTAAGAGCATCAACATACCCTCGATTGTTGCAGTTAACTCCCGTGAAATTGCAGTAACTTTTCCCACCATTAACATCCCAATCAGACAAGGCCTGTCCCGATAACGAGGTTTTCATCAACTCAAAAAACTCAGACTGATCATGTTTCCTAGCCCGACAAGAACAAAACACAGAACCAAACAACACTAGAAGGACAAAATCAGCTTTTGGTGCCATAATTTAAAGAAAGAAAAACGAAAGAGTGGTTAAAACTGGTGTTGCAGAGAAGAAGGTGAAGAAGAGAGTATATAAATGAGTTGATTAATGCCTAGACATCATTACTGTGAATGTTAAGAAATACGATCGGCATCACCGTGCGTTTTCTTCGGCATAAAGAAGCACATATAGAGGTCAGATGTTGGGAATAATGTGGAGTTGATGTTTGATCTACGATCATCATCGCATGTTGTCTTCCATGAGGACCCTCTTTGATTCGATCAGTACAAAGGTAGTAGAAAGCCGAAGGTAGGCTACCAATATTGCCATTTACATTAATATTATAGTACTAATTTTATTAAAGTTTGCAATGTTCCAAAAGCAAATTTTGTTTCTGGCATTACATGACAGATAGTATGATTCGCCTTTATGCTGTACTTGGTGCGATTACATATATTTTGAAGGGTATTATATATAATTTAATCCTTAATATTTATATCTTTTATTAATTTAATTTTTATTCAATTACTGAATTAAATATGACTTTACAATTTTTAGTTAAATTATTTCAATTTTAAACCAAATGATGATGAGATTATTAATTTTTTTTCAGAATTTTAACAAGATAATTAATGAGGCAATTTACGTATTCTACAATATTAACCTAATAATTCATATGTAATTTTTTTGTCCTCCTGGTTCCAAGGTTTCGTCTTGATTAATCTAGACCGACTTATGTTGCACACATGATTTTGGTGGATTAGTCTCCCAACAGGAATTTTCTGTATACATAATGACTCGAACTCGAGACCTTATTTAAGTAATATCAAATTACTTACCATTTGAACTAACTTGATTTAGTTCATACGTATTTCATTGTTAAATAATATAACATCACATCAATAATGAAATATTAGTCATGTCAATAATGAAATAAATGTGATCATAAATTATCATGCTAACACCGTAGAAATTTTATGGCCTACTCGTCTTAATTGAGGGTTAAGTACCCTCCATGTTTGGGCAAGCACCAACACTTTCAAACAAAGAATAATTGACTCATCTTAATTGCACCACTATGTTTGGGTGCTAATTTTGACCGATTAACATGAAAAAACCCAGACCAAGAATCATTTGTCGTCTCTAATCAAAGATTGTGTTGACCAATTGAGCCAATGGGATAATGTCAGCATCTAGCAATTATTAACGTTTTGATTTAAACCTTCCCACCCGGCCAATTCTTTTATTTCTACTCATTTCTTCATCATGGTAAAAGCTTCTAAGTACTGAGGATTTGATTTCCAGGATAATGGTTCAATACAATATTTTATATCAAATGTACTAATCTAAAAAGTCGTATTAAAATAAAAGTAAATTATGTTTTTAGTACATAAACTATCAGTTTGATCCGTTTTAGTTATTAAACTTTCATTTTTTTAAAAATCATACATAACATTTAGTTTTTGTTTCATTTTAATATTCCGCCGTTAAAAACTTAACAGACGGGCTGACATGGTATAACTCTGGTGGACGGACGACCAATTTGAATGGTGGACTATGAGAGAATGACGAGTCGACCAACATAGTTCAGTTTCAGGCCCATCAGATGGTGAACCATGAAGATCGAACAATGAAAAAATCGAAGGTTCTATCGTCAATTTGGGGAGATTGAGACGTTCCCCGATGAAATGAAGGCCGAAATGGCATTTAGGGGGTCGAAAATGTGAGGGCTGAAAAGTTTAAGCTTCATCGACTGATGAATACGATGGCTGATAATTGTAGATGCGGCGGCCGACGAGTACGTCCATTAAGTTTTTAATGGCGGGATACTAACATGAAACAAAAACTAAACGTTGTGCATGATTTTGAAGAAGAAAAAATAAGTACTAAAATAAATCAAAACTAATAGTTTAAGTACTAAACATGTAATTTACCCTATTAAAAATTCAGTGAAGGTGAAATTGATAAATTTTAAGAGTACATGATCAATTAAAAATTTATTTAATATTGTTAGAGAGATACAATCGTACCTTCAACATATCAATGTCGACCCTTGATTAGATAAGTAGAGGAATATTATACATATAATGTTGTTGGGGAATTTTACATTATATAAAAGAGTTAATTAAGGTACAGAGGGAGTACAGTAATGCGGTTGTGTTTGCTTACTCTAGAAAAAGACAATTATGCCATTGAATGTTATTTGGGAATCTGTGTGATTGATAAAGCAAAGATGCCCACTCTTTCCAAAAATGTTGTTTTAGCAATATTATTACTTTTTGATTAGGGTGTTCAAATAATCGAATTAATTCGGTTAATCGATCGAATTTAATTAGTTTGGTTAATTTGATTCGGTTACCGAATTAGTTCGGTCGGTTAACGGTTAAGAAATTTTTTAGAATTCGATTAACGGTTAATTTGGTTCAAAATCGGTTAATTAATCGAATTAACCAAAATTAAATTTTAAATATTAAATATATTATATATAACATATGAGCTCAGCTCAAACCATTTAAAACCCAATTAATAATTTAATATCTAATAACTTTTAAACCTAAATCAATATTAATTAATTAAAAAATTTATATAAAATTTTTATTTTATAATTATATATTATTTAAATTAATTGTAAACTATTTTTTTAATTAAAAATATTATATATATTATATATAACATATAGGTTCAGCCCAAACCATTTAAAACCCAATTAATAATTTAAAATCCAATAACTTTTAAACCTAAATCAATATTAATTAATTAAAAAATTTATCTAAAATTTTTATTTTATAATTATATATTATTTAAATTAATTATAAACTTTTTTTGAATTAAAAAATATTTAATTTTTATATAAATTAGAAAATTTGTAAATTTTTCGGTTAATTCAAAAATTAACTGAAATTGATTCGGTTCGGTTAATATTTTCAAAAAAAAGTTCAATTCGGTTAACGGTTAAAAAAAGTTCGATTAATTCGGTTATGATTAATTTAATTCGATTCGATTCGATTTTAACCAAATGAACAACCCTATTTTTGATTACTCAGTTGCAATATTAAAATATTCAATTAGGAGCTTAAAAGATGCCCACTCTTTATATATTTACTTATCTCTTTATTTATATTTTAATTATTAGATGCACTAATCAAGCACTTCAATGATTAAAATTCTTAAAGATTTTAAGTTCGAGCATCAAAAATTGTAAGAGTATTTGTATTTTCATTATCAAATAATTGAGAATTTTTAAAACATATATTACCTTATAATCATCTTATATTAATTAAAAAACTAATCATTATATTTTATTCACATAAATTATATATACTAAATTACATGTAAATCAAAAATATTTGTCTATTAAATATGTGATGTAACTGTAAAAAAAATATTTTAAATTATTATATATTTCGATAATAATAGTGTTTTTGATTGATGTAATTGATATATCATATCATAATAAAATTTTTCGTGTACAATAATTGTAATTATTTTGATAAAATTCAACGCGTGAACTGTAGCTAAACATTAATAGAAAATTATGTTGAAAATTGAATTATTAATTTTTATTAGCTCGATTTCGTGAAACCTTAATAAAAGAAAAAGTTATTTTTTAAGAAAATGTTATTTGTCTATCAGTGTTGGTCGTCAACTATATTTGAAATATTTGTATTTAACCTACGTATTCAATACATATTCAAATGTAAATACGATACATATTTTTTTAAAATATAAATTATAATCATCGAATAATTAAATTCTAAATTTATGAAAGTCTTTCGTGAAAACTAATGGTTTTTGCATCCAACTCGTATCCTACATGGTTATTCAACTAACTTCAGCTCAACACGTATTTCATGTATTAAACACAAATAATAACATCGTTAACTGAACGCAATGAAATTTTGCCTTCTCTGAGAAATGTTTAAGATTGTTTGGAAGGATAGAAAATCCTCCATTGTTTGAGCAGAATAATGGTGGTATCTTCTTACACGGGTGAAGAGTGCTGTCATCACAAAGACCATATATGCTACTTGTACGTAACTTATGCCATATTTGTTGTGGCCATCATCCTCTGCAACTTCACTTGTTCCGATCACCATCATCGGCTTTTCTTTTTCTGTCGAACAATCTTCGCCCACGCTTTCCTCTATCGCAGCCATCTCTGCTAGTTTTTTCAGGCAAAGTTAAGGTTTTGGGTTAGTTTCTTTGTCTTCGATTTTGACTTTGAACCAAAAAGTAGGGTTCTTGAAGATGCTTTAGAGAGTTTTTAGCCTTTTATTTTATTTTTTTAAGCATGACAACTGAATTTCATTAATAAAAATAATAGAATGAATCAAAATGACAATGCACCTAAAAAGAAAATCAGGGACAATAGTCGCAAAAAATACTCATACATAAAACAAAATATTAAACTCGGAAAACGAAACATTCCATTGAGAATGACGTCTAACATCAAAAGAATCTAGTAACTTTATAAAACTCATTGTCTCTATCGAATGAGAGTTTTATGAAGTGGTAAAGGAGTAGTGAGTGAACCAAACAATTTGACAGACTACTTCGTTATACAATTCTGATTATATCGACGAACAACCTTTTACTAAAGAGGAGATCTGACAGCCAATTAGAAAATAAATGTCGTGGGGATTTTTGTGCGAACACCCAGGCGATCGCAGAGGTATGTGAAAAACATACCAAAAGCCATAGGGAATATGTCGCAAGAGCATAGAAAAAACATGTCACAATAATAGAGAAAAAAGTGTCATAAGGACAAAGATTCTTGTTTAAAATTGAAAAAATTCGAAAAACAAAAGACAAAATATGAAAAAGAATAAAATAATAATAATCACTAATGGTCGGCAATCAATAGTAGTGAAAAATTTATTGTTATGGTTTAATTATAAAGAAATTTAAAAGGTTTTAGGCTAGATTTATGGAATTCGAAGTATTGTTGTGGCATTAAATTTCATTTGGAAGACAGTTTTAAATAGAGTTCCAACGCTTGTAGAACTGTCGAAAAGGGGCGTGGTGAGCTCGGATACTGCCCCGTGTGTGCTATGTAAAAAAGAACCGAAGACGATTATTCACTTATGCCATTGTTCAGTTTCGTGGAGACTATGGCAAGATGGGTGTCGAAATGGAGCAGTCATTTCATTTGTCCAGGTAACATTAAAGTATTTCTACATATGTGGATAGATCAACCTCTAAATAGATGGTGTAAACAATTTTGGCACCTAGCATTTTTTGAAATCTCTTGGTCCATTTGGGTATGCAGAAACGAGGTTATTTTCAATCATAAATTGTTTTGCGAGGAGCAATTGTATAATTCGGCTATGCTGAGAATAGGGTTCTGGTGTAAAGGTTTGTGGCCTATGTTATGTCCATCGGTCCTGGATAATTTTAGATGTTTAGATTCCATTGATAAGCGTAGTTAACAGTGTGGTGTTGTGGGGAATTTTGGCGTGGAGGTATCGGTTACTGCTTTTGAGTGTTTTGTTTTGTGGCTCGGTTAGTAGGGAATGGAAGTTTTTTGTAGGGGTTGCTTTTTCCTGCACGTGGAGTTGATCTTGTGGTTCTGGGGTTGTAGTGCTTCTGTGTTTTCTTTATCCGAGTGCCCGGGCTTTCGTTCATTGTTATTTTCTGCTTTCTTGTCGGGTTTGATTGTTTTCATGGTGAGTGAGGGCTTCCCATTGGTTTATTCGTAGGTGCTTCCTGGATTTGATATATGCCATAGTGTTTTGCGTTTGCTGTTGATTGTTCTCCTGGAGAGTGTTTTTCGTTGTTGGTTGGTTATGGAACTCTTTAGCAGGTGATTGTTGGCATGTATCATTGCTGGTATGTATCATTGAGGTTCAATGGTCATCGCTGATGAAGACTGATGATAACCGGACGGTGTGAGATTTTATCTAGATTTGGAGTCAATTTAATATTTTATCTAAACTTTAATAATCAAATTAGTATTTTATCTAAAGTTCATAGATCAAATTAATATTTTATCTAAAATTTAGAATAAATTAATAATTAAATCTTTTTACTAATGTGCCACTCAATTAAACTAACAAGGTTTAATGGCTTATTGACTCAAATAATATAAGCTAAAAATAGAAGTGATCATAACATAATTTTTTCAAAACCAATGAACAAAATAAGACAAATCGTAAAAAAGTGACCATCTGTGTAGTTTACCCTATTAATATTCTTTTGAAACATGTGGGACATTGCTATAAAGTGTTTAAGCTATTTCAAAAGAACCCCACATCCTTTGTATAAATATTTTGGTTCTGGTTCTGGTTCTGGTTCAAATTTAAACATTTTTTGCTAAACTTGTAAGAGAAAAATTAGAAGGTAATCTAGGTGCACAAAATTAGGGGCGTTCAAATTTTGGTTTTAACCGATTTAACCGATCGAATAGAAGTTATTTTTGGTTGATTTAACCGATTTAGTTTGACCAGTTAACTGAACCGACCGATTGAACACCACTTCACAAAATTTAAGTTCAAAATCTAGATCAATTCAAATTGATCGATTTTCTCCATGTGTGCAAACACAAGAGACATGATCCAGTTTTTTTTATTTTTGAAACTAGTCAAATATTTTATAAAAAAAATCTTATATTTCATGCTTTGTTATTCGATCAAGTGTTCTCGAAATATCTCAAATTCCACAACGGTTAAATCACTAATGTGCATTCGTAATTTTAAGCATGCATGTTACTATAAATACCATGCGAATTTTACCTTCAAATGCATCTCTCGACACATTTTTCTTCTCTCTCTCAATTGTTCCTCCCCTTTAGAAGACTATGCGCTAGTTCTCCCAGCCCTTAGTTTGGGGTAATGGAATTTATATGCTTTTTCTAAATGCAATATAATATTTTCAATTACTTAAGGTTCATGTTTGAGTTCTAGTTATAGTTTGAGTTTCAATCAAATTAAGTCTGAGAATGTTTAGTTATTTAGAGTCGAGCTTCAATTTTTGATTTCAAGTTCGAGTCGAGTTTGACAATTTTAAGCTCGCAAACTTTCAAGTTGAGTCAAATTCAAATATAAACTTTTTGAGTCGAGTCGAACTCACCAATACTCGAGCTCGACTGAACTCACCAATACTCGAGCTCGATTGAACTCACCAATACTCGAGTTCGACTGAACTCACCAATACAGGAACAATCATACTATTTAAATACGAGGTTTACCTATAGTGTGAATCTAATTTAGACATTCAAAATCTTAAAGCTTTAACCTTTGTCAACTCTGCTAAAGCCTAATTGGTTATAGTGATTTTAATTGGAGAAAACAACTACAGAAATGGTTGTTTATATACTTGAAAAGTTCAATTATTTATATACTATTTTATTTTATAACTATATATATTGGCAAGTGAATCAATTTACATCAAATTCAATCATGCATTTAACAATAATAACAATAATAAAGATAAAAATATAATGTAAAATTTTATAACAAAGCAGTCTAAATAAACATGACATGAGAACTTTGTCGAAATTTATTCTGATATTTAAATTCAAATAAATGTTCCAATTATCTCAGCAATAGTGAAAAACAAAATTTAACTTTTTTGTTGGTTCATTTATATAAATTTCAACTTTTTAAAACCTTTTTGTGTAAGGCTGCATTTTAACTTTTTTTAGAACCTTTTTGCCCAATGCAACAAGTAGAACTCACTAAATGGAATTGACCATCCTATCTAGGACCACTTTTACAATTATTACTAGAGGCCAAATTGTTACTACTTATAATCGCAAAATTTTTTGTGGGCAGAAATAAATTATCAATAGAAAATATAAAAAAAATATAAAATATGATAATTTAAAATTTTTAAAGAATGACTGGCCCACCAATCCCTCATTCATCCATGCTGAGACTTAGTTAATCCGTCCGTCTATCCTGTTAAAACTTATTCAAGTCCTACTGTAAACTTCAAAACTACGGTAAAAGGACAGTCTTATCAAAGGACATTGTGGTGTACCGGTGGCTCAATTCTCTAGGTCAATCCTCCATCAATTTTGTGCCCAAAGTACACCATTCGTAGTTGACCAAGCACATTGGCCTTAACCTCAATGGTCCCCCCCCCCCCCAATTTACATTATTTATTCCGAGAAAACTCGACAATAATGCAGTCTCTCACATGCTTTGCTGGGGCTACTCCCCGACAACAATATCTAGAGGGCTGCCATCATCTCTATTAGTTTTATATGGCAAGCCTTGAAGTTCAAACCAAACAAAATCATTTTTTTAACAGAGGGTATATTCCTAAATTATGCCGGACTTGGTCGGAATTTCCGGCAGTTTACTTTGGATCGGTTAAATTTAACAAAAGTAAGGAAGCATACCAAAAAAAATGCAAAACAATGGTTACAAGCAGAACAACACATCATACCAGTATCATTACCAACACACAAGAGTTGATACAAATCAAGGTTTACAGATAATGTGGATGTCTTTCACCATAGAGAACACACATGACTTGGTTCGGACTAAATCAATGGAATCGTAAAATTACTTGCAAACATTTAAGTCTTGATGTTTTTTTAATATAATTTTAGTACACTAAAAACAGGCTTACTTGTTTTGAATCCCCTCGGCAAACGAAGATATATGTTGCAACAATAGATGAATGTGATCTCCAATCCGCTGCAGCATCCTTTCATCTGATCGAAATAATCACGAAAGTGCTTCCACATCTTCTCCATGAAGGCTGCTGCAGTGGTTAGCAAAATCATCTATGGTGCTAGCTAGCTCCGATCCCTGCATTTTTTCCCCATGGAATTACATTCATACAGCATTAGTGTTTCTTAAGTCTTCAAGATCTGAACACTCCACTATAATTTACATGTCATGAAATACTGCCAAAATTTTGCGTGACAGTTTAGAACATTAGATGTCAAACTTGAAGGTTGAAGGCACAAAAAATGCTTATGTCAACATTAGAATAATAGTAGGAGAACTCTCGACACTACCATCATGTATATATCTAGGCATTTCACAGAACAATATGTAAATTATAAAAATGGCTTCCATACTAGCTGATGCCAAGACAAACAGTTGATGTTTAAACATATAAAAATAATTACCAAGTCCGATGGCATCAGAGCTTTTCATAATCCTTAGCCTATTACAGGTATCAATAAACATCCTGAAACAAATGCCAAATTTGAATTAGGCAGCAGTTAACTGCCGTTGATCCAGTTGAAATTTGAGAAATAAATGCTAATAAGCTGAATTTCCTAATGCAGCAACATGTTCAGATTTGGATTAATGCAGACAAACGGTAACATAACTGGAGCATTAAGAGTCCGAGTAAAGAAAAAGAATGATAGAGAAACATTGGAATCTATTTTGAATTTTTGCAGGTCAAGCAACATGAATTTTAATTTTCCCTATCTTGAGAAAAGTTAAGCATACATGTCTGGCCGATGGAATGGTTTTAACATCCCTTTTCTGGCTGATGGTCAGCTAAATAAAGGGGGAAACAAATAAATTAGTTGTCCAACCAATGATACATGGATGCATGCATCATCATAAGAGAGTTTTTCTCTAGAGCTAATGAACAAGGGTTCCTTTCTGTTTAAAAGGGCTCTCACAAAAATCTTATATATAATATATCAAGCAGAGCTCACACTTTGTAATCATCCTAACTGATTCAGAGATGTTCTTACTTCTTAGCATTTCTTTACAAGCTCAAGAAAAACCCAAAAGCTTGAAAGTAGATTGCTATGTGACAGAAACAATTTCTGTTTTCGAATCTTATGAGCGCATTTTGTAAACCATACCATGAGTTAATTTTTACTTCTACGGAAGTGAAACGCTGACATTTCCCTGATAACTTAAAAATAGATTCTAACAGTGACTCAATATTTAAAGTAGCGATATTGTGTTATTATTATTGGTTTGGTAGGAAGGACACAACTAGAAGCAAAACTATGAAAAGGGACTTAGAGCTCACTCCCATGGGACATCACCCACAAGCATCCAGTCACCATCTTTATCCTCATAAGTAAGAACATATTCTGATCCATGCAGCAGATCCTCCAGCTTGCTTTTGCTCATTAGCTCCCTACCCGGGGTTCCATGAGATCCACATTGATCTGAAATCATAGTAAAATAGCAGTAACTGGGTCCATACAAATCAATTCTACTGTCTTTGTATCAATCACAGCTGCGCAGCACAACGTACATATGAAGTCCACTGCCTAAAATCTTTATAATGAAATAACTCACTTAGGATAAAACATCTGAACATCTTCTCGAGAGCAGAAGATAACTCCTGATATTTATAGTAGTTTCTCAAATCTACTTTCCTTAAGTAAGGAGCACCATCCATGCTGACCTTAACAAACAGAGCACTAGGCCCTACCTTTCCATCTACTTCATCAGTGTTCTTGGAATTACAGGCCAATGAGTTCTTCCTGAATGATCTAATAGGAGGCCAGCCTACAACCTGTGCCCTGCAAACGAAAGATGATCAGAGAATCTTATAAATGTTAAACCCAAATTTATAACAAGAAACCAAGCACGCGTACTTGCTAGCTGGTGCTTCACTGTTATTATTTGAAGTCACATTAGGATCGGGCACGGTATTCTTAGCAGCATAAGGTCTATCCTGTGCCACGTTCTGGTTCGTGATCTCATTGGTTTTTGTTGGTTGATACCCAAGGTTCTCAAGCACATAACCTGATTTCAGTCCCAAGTTTGAAGATGGCCTGGATGATGGCATCACACTTACTTTTGAATTTGAAAGAAATTTACCCTGCAACATAGATTATGTACTTTGCAGGTTAGATTTGTTAACATTAGTCTTGGTATTCATAAATCGCAATAGTTTCTACCTCAGAGAACTCATCCATTGCATCGGAGAACCCTCTTTTGTTGCCTGAAACTACAACAGTCTTCTTCAATGCAGTGCAGTGATCATCACTTGAAGAATGCAAAGGGAAAAGGGGTTTCTCATCGAGTTGAGCTGTGCTTAGCAAGCAAAGATCCTGATTTATTTCGAGCAACTGGGATCCAGGAAGCCCAAGACTAAGCTCGGTTGCCTTCAGATTCAAACTAGACTTGCTTTCCTCGGATGCAAGGGAGACAATAGAGCTATCCATGGGAGAACAATCAGACAAGCCCATGTAGTTGCGTTCCTTCAATTCAGCACTATTCTGGCACGCACTATCCACCGAGCCTGGAGAATCCAGTAAAGTTATTTTACTCAGACCCCCTTCCCCCTCCACACCGAGCAGCGGCGGAGACATCGGAATTAACACAGTTAACACTTGACAGCCTGCTATATTCAAAGATAACAGAATTTATTCTTTGAAGATGTAAAGAAGCTAAAGCTGCATATTTAAAACAATAGCTGGCAACAGGAACCTATGAGTAATTATAAACTATCCCCAAACAGATTAAACAACAGAGTTTCAAGTAGATACTTAATGAAATTAGAGAAATAAGGTGATAAGATCAAATAAAACAGCGTGGATCTTAAGTATGAGAAGCCTTACCTCTTCAAATGTTAAAAACAAAAACTCCTATGAAATTATTGAGCGAGAAAACAAATATATATAAATTTTAATTATCATATAAAATATCAAACAAATTGTTTCACTGGAAATTATAGAGCCGCATTTAAAGTATTTTTTGCTTGGCAAATGTAAATGCATGCAATGATGCAATAAAAAGAAGCAATAAACCAGCACGCGCCTAAAGAAGAGAGGTAAAAGGAAAGCTTTCTTTATATTTCTTTTGACGAGCAAAATGATAATACATAAAAGATGCAAATAGTTGTAGCATGTTTGGTTACTGAGAAAATTGGATTTTAAACTAAAGCTCCTAAAGCTCAAGACCAACAATCAAGAGCTGAGCTTAACTCTTCAACTTACGAAGAAGATAACTAACTAAAAAGAAATTCCTGCATTCTTTACACTTTTCCTTTAGTTTCTCGTCAGCTTCTCATGAAACAAACATCACTAACTAGAAAAAAGAAACATAAGCTAAAATAACAAAAAGAAAAGAAAAAAGCTGTAACAAAATTATCTGTTAGAAACATGAAAGGGAAAAAGAAAGATTAACTGATGGGATTGGTGGATCGGAAAGTAAGGAGAAGATCAAAATCAAAATCAAAATCAAAATCAAAATCAAAATCAAAATCAAAATCCTTTTGTATTTTCGTTTGATTTTCACTTAGAACTCAAATGGAAGCAAAAGAAGAGGAGAAAGTACAGTGTTTTTTTAAGAGAGAGAGAAACCGAAGGACCCTCCATTGCACATACACAAAGTAACAATCAAATGATTTTAATAATTAAAAAATTAATTTTATTTTTTCAGATTTTATTTTCAAACTTTTTTTGTATGCAGATACTATCTTATATTACACTAATAAAAGATAGGCGAGACATTAAATTTTTTTAATTATAATTAAAAATATTATTTTTACAATAAAATTTAGTTAAATTAATTAATTAATAAATCATTCAACATACTTCAAAATTTATAATATATATTACTCTTAAAATGATTTTTTCACAATTTACAAAACAATTAAATCATGACTTAATTTATAACTAAATTCATTTGTAAACGTATTTTAATTTGATACAATACAATTTTATTCATTTTATTTTATTATTGGTGTGTTTGAATTCGGAATTTCAATTTTTTTTCAAGAAAAATAGAGAAACAAAAAGTAATATATAAATGGGATTTTACAAAATTCAAAAACTAATGAGAAGAAATTGCTTAGCTAAATATAACAAATTCAACCACCCTACACTGCACTCAGTGCTTAGCTTATTATATATTCTTTCTATTTTAACAAACAGAGATTCCCATTCACATCACATTAATGTATTAAAAAAAGTAAATTAGTTTTTTATTTCTCAAAGAAAAATACCCTATTATGCTTTTTTATTTAATTTTTTAAACATTATTTATTTATTTATTTATTTCTTAAAGGTATATTTATTAGAGAAATGTGGGGTTCTTACTTATTTTTCGTTTTTATTTTCTTAATAATATAAAAAAGTAAATAAATTAAAAATACCTTCAAATAAAAATAATCATAAAAATGGTGTTTTCATTGATTAAAAAAAGTTGAAAACAATGATATTTTAACTTAATAAATTTGCCTAAATTCAATTTAAGTAAATAAAAAATTATTTTTAACAAATTATAAATATTAGATATATAATTCCGATTCGAATTTATATAAATACATACATTTTATCATATTTTTATTATCAGAGAATACATAATCAAACACATTTTCATATTTTTGTTGCTAAAAATATTTTTTATTTATATTTTCCAATTTTTAAAAATTAATTTTCAAAAATGAAACTGTTTTCGGAAATCAAACTCAATATAATCATTTAAATAAATAAACAACAAAAGAATAAGAAAAATAGAGAGAAAGAAATTGTGTAAATACATAGGGAGGTCATCGAGAAGGTTTGGTTGTAGGATGATTGCGAATCAAATATTTATATTTTTATAATATTTAAATAATTATTTAAAAACGAAATTTATTTACTATTACATAAAATCAATATTTTCTTTGAATCATAAAAAAATTATCAATCGGGTATTTGTATTCACTAAATAATTGAATTTAGCAAATAGAAATAAATTTAACAAAAAATGTCTAAAGTAAAACAAATAATAATCAGTTGTTATTTATTAAGGTCATGGGTTGAGCACCAAGAATACTAGAAGTGTGAGCGTTTAATATCAAATGATTAGAAGTTATCTTCGAATAGATACTACATTATATTTACCCTCGATTGACATATTATAATCAGTGGAGTGGAACATCCCCCAAAACAAGCAATATGCATCAGTCACTAAGTTTGAAAATATAATCAGGTCCTCAACTTTTTAGAAATTAAATTTAACTCCAAAACTTTTAACTGATAATTAAACTATTATTAACTATAATGTAAGCTCCTTCATCAAAGGTTAGCGATAAACGTAAAACAAAAAGATCAATAGTAAAATTGAAAAATTAAAAAACTAGTGATCAAATTAAAATTTCCAATAATTAAATGGTTAAGGGTATAGTTTACCCAAAATATAATTAGAAAATGCAAAATCACACAATTAATTGAAAGGGGACAAAGAAAAACAGAAATGAAGCGATATTATCCAAACAAGCTGTGTTAGGGGACAAGAAAGCGGCTTTTCATTTTAATTTTGCCGGCATTTAACTAACCTACGCACATGTTTTTCTTCCCCACCTTCCACCTTCACGCGCCTTTGCCCCTCATCCGCAACACACGTACCAATCAATAAGCAGCATGCATGGGGAATGTGTTACTGACTGAGATTGTTGTGGGCTCCCCCAGCTTCAACCAAGTTTGATGATAATGTCCGAAGAGGACGGCACGCGCGTTCATGTGCTTATTTTAAGGGTGAACTATACTATTGATCATCTAACTATTACATCTTTTCATTTTGACCATTATTTTTTAAATTTTATCAACTCCAGTCATCCAACTATTTTTTAATCTAAGATATTTACGATGTAATAATTTTTTTCTAAAAATTCTCAACAACTTGACAATAAAAGCTAAATACTTTTGTATTATCTCCAACTTAAGACTTCTAAAAGTAAAAACTATCACTTTAATCACTAAAATATTCATTGTGTCATCATTTGCCGTAAACATTTTACAAAGAAGCTAACACGACAATTAAAGAATTTGATATAATTACATATTTAGACATGGTTACTTACATATTCTATAAAATTGAACTTAAATTTAATAAATTAAAATAAAATTAATATTCAAATCAAATTGTGTCAAGTGTCATAACACGGTTTTTTTTAAAAATTTAGTTAACACATAACACTTCTATTAAAGGGTTAACGACCAAGAGATAAAATTGAATGGATTCAATAATGTAAAAGATGAAACACACTTATTTTTAAAGTGATGACCAAAGTAAATCAAACCCAGAAATGAAAAGGACTGCCCTCATAATTTACCCTATTTTCTTTGAATTTTCTATTGAGAATTTGTTAACGCCCCTCAAAATTTTATAAATTTACACCTAATATAAAATTCTATGTGCATACATTTTTGTAAAGTTAAAAAAAGAAACCTGATCCATAATCAGTACTTTTCATGTTATGTGTGTGTGTGTATCCAATTTCACCCTGATGGACCATATTCATATCTCGTCTTAGAATCAGATCGGCATCGTCTCGTTCCCTTTGCCTAGCACAACCAACCTGCCTACAATTTGTATCCGAATGTGTTGCCAAGCAGATCTGGCAGTTCTAAACACCAGATATAATCATACAACACAACCATAACACGAATGTTTCAATACAATATGAATCATTTAATGCATCAAAAATTACATAAATACAAAATACTAAAACAATTATGACATGATGAAATATACAATTCCGACATTATGAATTACCATGTCTTTTCATTCAAAGGTGTTGAGGGTAATTATTCATTTAGAATCAGACACTGTTCATACATGTGCAAAGTTTGGGTTAAAACTTTAGATTTTGCTATTTAGAAAAGAGAAAAGAAAAAAGAAAAACTGTGAGCTGAGAGTTGGTAATACAAAAGAATTGAAATCTAACCTATATCGGTAAAATATTGTACACATTCTGTTCCAGTTCCTTGTAAACTCAAAGAAAATTGAATTTCTAAAAAGTTTGCATATCATACCTCCCCATTTCTTACGGTTACAAAATGGATAAGAATCCTGTTTGTTGGATAGTAATATAACACTTGGACTCGGATGATGCCGACGAAAAGAAATAATCTGCAATCTTCATCTCCATGCGCTAAAAATCTAGAAATGGAGGAATGAATACAAATTTCAAATGCATTCCTGTGAAAGATGGGAAAAACAAAAGAAATTGATGAAAACATAGCAAAGGGATGCCAGATATTTGTTGAAATAAAAGTTGAACAAATTGATTGTTTGCTGTTTACCAGTTGTACCTTAAAATAAAAACCAAACGGTCGGGAGCAGAATATTGAGCTCAAATTTAGAAATTATATACTTCTAAATTATTTTCAGGCAAAGATTTAGCATTTTAGGTCGCAGGAATGAAGCAAATCCAACTATCCATTTTATTCTTTGATTTTAGACTTTTGCTAAGCAAAGACTAAAGGCAGTCTCCTGACCACAATTGCCAATGTGTAATACTGATAAGCAATGAACGTCTATTCATACTGATAAGCAGGTCTAAAAATACATAGAAATATTTTCAAGAAAAATCACTTTTATTTGCTATGATGCCATTTTCTGAATGCATACAAATATAAGGTATTAATATGAGCATATTTCACTTTTAAAGCTTACTTGGCGAAACAAGGTGGTATAGGCATATTTAAAATATTTATTCTATATTTTTCAAAAAGTATATACTTTTAAAAACATTTGAGGACTTAAACAAAGATGTTGCTATAGGTGTCTTTCTGTATACGCACGTATAAGGCTAGCATCTTACTATAATGCAGGCTATCTCATATGGGGGAGAGGTAGTGTGTGTGGGTATTATTAGTATATATAGGAGGTCAAGCTTGTTAAAATTATCAGATTTTATAGGCCAAAAGAAGAAACGAACAACAAACAACTTCAAAACGTGATGCAAAAACAGAGACATCAATATTGGACCAAGAAAGGACACACGAACCACAAAGAAGCTTTGATCTTACATGCTGGAAATGGTCGCCACTACATTCAAGTAGCAGCAGATTAATATTTTTAAAGAATTAAGTCATTCACTTACGTTTATTAAAACGAATGAAAGGACTCCAAATACAAATAACTACAAGAGAGCAGAATACCTGAGATCAGTGTCACCAATCAAACCGTAATTGTCAAGCCAGTCACTCCAACCCTGAGTCGTAGTTTAGCCTGTAAAAGAAACACTGGTTTTCTGATTCAAGGAGACACTACCTTTGCGTACTTGAGGGTTTTCTATAGAATACACAAGAAGACTTCCATCTTTTGTCCCGGCCAAGAAACATTCTTCTGGAGTTACAATTAGGGATGTTATTATCTTCCCTACCCCGTTATATCTTTGAACAACATCAAGTGTGTTCATAGAGCGAACAACAATTTGTCCTTGGTCACCAGCGCAAACCAAAAACTCACCGCACGCACTGAGTTCAACACAGTTAAGGCGACCATTGGATTCTGAAGAGGCAAGATGTTTTCCATTAATAGAGTAGAGGTTTAAACTCAGATCACCGTCGGAATAAAGTACAATCTGTCCGTGCCGAGAAGCTACAAGTTTTGACAATGCACTTCGAGATGGATGTAGTAAAGATCGGACATATCTTCCTTCTCTCAAGGTATGGAAAACACAAGTTCCATCTTTTGACCCACTAATAACTACGTCAAGTTCCACACTGACATACAGGCATGTAATGATGTCATCATGACCACAGAGAATATGGAAGGGGGTTTCAGCAATGATAGACTCAGTCTGCAAATTCCGAACTCTCTTTTCTGGGACTCTGACACGTACCCACACCATGACTGTAGTATCATGACTTCCAGTAGCAAGAATGCTTCCATCAGCTGTAACTGCAGTAGGTTATCAACTCTCGGTTAGAAAACAGACTCCAATAAGCACTTATAACACAAACAATTCATAAGAAAGAACATTTAGCAAATACAGAGCATCCTCATCTAGACTCGTAAGATGATACAATTCAAATTTTATGTTCATGTATGTTTTTCTTTCTTTCCTTCTATGCATCAATAGGCTATGAAGCTTGAATTACAACACCATCTTAGCATCAATAATTGAATCCCATTTCTCATTATTGCTAATGTGGCCCACTTTTAAGAAGAAACATTGTTGGGAAAAGAAGAAAATGAAAACAGAAAGCTTGACATTCCTTTTGTCAGCAGAATTACAAGATCTTTTAAAAGTAAATACCTGCAACACAGCTGACAACATCTTTGTGATGTCGAACGCTCTGAACCATTCTTCCATCACTCAAAGATATGACTTGAAAGCTGTTTTCCCAATTGCCACATGAGATTAGAAAATTCTCAGTGAGTGTTTGCATTGTGGCAAAGCATTGTGCTCCAAATTCAACATTTTCTGCCAGAGGGCTCGCAATTTTACGAGGGGAAATAATATCAGAACCAACTCCAAAGAAAGGATCCTGCAGATTTTAAAAACTAGCTTAAACAAAATACATCTAACGTAATCTGAAGCACATTCGAATGATCAAATTTAATTAAAAAAGCATATAACTAAGAACTAACCTGAGAACCTGAGAAGGTAAAATTTCCACCAGAATGAAGTTGGGTTGTCAACCACATCTTAACAGATAAGGTGAGACCCTGGTTCACAATGACGATGTTCGAGTCCAGCAATCCAACAAACATAACAGCTGATGGTGGATAAGTTATACAAGAAACAACAGATGTCAAACTGATAGAAGCGGGTGCAAAATACAAAGGATGAGCAATAGGAATTGGCGGCCCTCTTCTAGGGTGTCTTTTACGGAAAATCTGTATTGGTGTCTGACCAAAATTTGCAATTTGATCTACAATTGCTGATCTCTGCAGCTCATCATCCAGAGAGTCCAGATCAACAGCACCTTCATAAGTTAAATAATAGAAGACATTTCCAGCCTGCAATACACGTTTATTTTAATAGAGATCTGCTTGGAACCAAAAGGAAAAAACAAAAGGAAAATCAAATTCGGCTGTTGAACGATGCTATTTCTATAGAATACCTCCACTGCTGGTTTTCCACGCTGCTTGTAACCAAACACCAAATCAATCCAGTGATGGAGATTTGAGCTAACATACTCGCTTTCAAGGGCCTCCCTATTTTTACAAATGAATAATTCAGGCGAACCCTACAAAAAAAAAGGCAAACACAAGTTTTTCAGCATGACATCTAGGGTTTTACCACATCCATCTCTGTAAGACATTCAACTCTGTAAGGTTACGTCTATATTCATGTTGCAGTCCCAGAATAGAAATAATTCCATCTTCCCTATGAATTTCATTAGTTTATTTCTGTATTTTTCTGTTCAAAAACTGCACGGTTATCTTTCCTCTTCATTTTCAAATGGTCTTTCTGTCCTGCTGGAAAAGGAGCCACATCTTAGACTTAATATTCTTACTTTCTAAAACACCTCCATTGCAAGATTTCACCATTATCCTAACTTAGTCAGTCATTGTTAAGCTACGCATCTCCATTGTTTTCATCCATTTATGTGGCTCTTTACACTTGCAAAAGGATGACCACTAATATTTAATCTTTTACATTTTTTTATACATCATCTCATCCACATCTTTATCAGAAAATCAAACAATAGAAACAAATTTCATTATGGAATATCTAGGATTGCATTAGAGCCATGATAATTGTTATTTTTCTATATTTTTCATGATACGGACCCTGTATGAACAATATAAATCTAACTACACAGTTAAAATCACAATCCTAATGGAGGTGTTAATGAATGTGATAGGATAATAACCCTTAAACAATCAAGCACGTGAAACATATTAAAAATGATATTGTTAGAATATTTTACAGAAATCTTTATCGCCTTGACTTAATTTAGAGACATTTTTCCTCGTAACCAACCATCATACTAGGTTATTCCTCTTAGAAGAATCAAATAACCTTTCTGACGACCAAATAATTACCAAGCAACATAAGAACAATCATAAACCCCAAAAAGTTCTTGAAGCTGAAACAGCCTATTGACAAACAAAATTGTCCCAATATAATTTATGAAACATGACATCCTCAATGGGAATTCACATACCTTAGCCCAGGGAGGGAGAGAAACATCATTTATAGGTTCACCATCTTGTTTCACCCCAAGATGATAAGAGTTTGAATTGATAAGAAACTCGGGCATGTAATAGAACTCAGGAACCAACTCCTTCACATCACTTGTATTAGAGAGGCAATTACTATATGTACTTTCAATGCTTTGAAAAAGACGATCTGCATGATCAAATTTACCGCCCTGATAAAAAATGATAAATTAGTAGAGATTGTAAACTAAGAAGTGATACATAACAAGTGATAAACAAGGAAAGAAAACCATATTGCATTAGAGCCTTGATAATAGCTAAAGTTCGCACATAACTCTAGCATTTATGATGCTCACGCTATCATCTATCTCATGACATTTATTCATAAAAATCATTGCAGTATTTTTTCCAGGAAAAAACCTAAGATTATGGAGTTTCCCACCTTGGTTAAGCATTTAGGTGAAGGGGTATCTTTGTCATTTACACTACTTAATATTCTAACATTAATACAAAGGAGACTACCACATTGGTCGACTCCTGCAATTAAACTTTTCCAGTAATGTAATTTCCTTGCATCAACATTCCTCCATATGGAAGACCCAACAAAAGAGTATTCCTTTGCATCAGTTAGACATAATGGTGTTTTTTGGGAGGAAGTGTATATGGAGCAACCACCTGGTTTTATTGTTCAGGGAATGTATGTCTTTTTTAAAAATCTCAATATGGCTTGAAACAGAATCCTCGGGCTTGGTTTGGGAAAGGAGGTGTATATGGAGCAACCACCTGGTTTTATTATTCAGGGAAAGTATGTCTTTTTTAAAAATCTCAATATAGCTTGAAACAGAATCCTTGGGCTTGATTTGGGAAGTTTAGCCAAGCTATTGAGAAGTTTGGGATGCAAAAGAGCAAGTCAGATCATTATGTTTTCTATAAAAAGTAAGATAAGGGCATTATTTTGTTAGTTGTATATGCGGATGATATTGTAACCATTATGATAACTTTAGCAGAATTTCATCACTAAAGTCTTCTCCATCCTCAGTTTCATGACAGACTTGGGGATGTTAAAATATTTCTTAGGAGTTGAAGTTAGCATAAGTAAAAATGGAATCTTCCTATCCAGAGGAAGAATGTACTTGATTTACTATTGGAGATAGGAAAATTGTGTGCTAAACCATGTAGTACTTGATGGTTCCTGAGAGTTACTAATGACTTATTGGAAAGTTGAATTATCCTACTGTGACACATCCTTATATCACCTATCTGATAAGTGTGTTGAGCTTAGGGCTGTAAATGAGACGAGACAGATCGCGAGCTACTCGAGATCGACTCGATCAAGGATCGATAAATACTCGGATCGAATGGACTCGACTCGAGCTTGAGCTCGACTCGAGTTCTTAACGAGCCCGAAACGAGCTACTCGATATTCGACTCGAAAAGCTCCTGAGCAGCTCGAAAATATAATATATTAAGATTTTATTTTTAAAAAAATAAATTATTAATAATATTAATATTTATGTATTGATTTTTTTTAAAAATACAGTAAGATTTCATGTATTTAAGGTTCATGTTCGAGTTTGAATTTTGGGCTTCAATCGAGTTAAGTTTAAGAATTTTTTTTTTCATTTCGAGCCTTTTCGAGCTGCTCACGAGCTTCAGTTCAGGATTTCGAGTTCGAGTCGAGTTTGAAAATTTTAAGCTCACGAGTTTTCGAGTCGAGTCGAGCTCCATTTCAGAGTTTTCGAGTCGAGCTCAGCAATACTCGCTCGACTCGGCTCGGCTCGTTTACACCCCTAGTTGAGCTAGTATATGTCATCACCAACTCTCAATCATTGGAAGGCAGTTGAACCAATATAAGTGTGTTGATAATCAAGTTGTGCTTCATATAGCTTCTAATCCAGTCTTTCATGAATTAACTAAACACATTGAGATTGATTGTCATTTTCATTCGCGAAAGATCCAACAAGGTTTAATCACTACCTGCTAGGTCAAAACTGGAGAACTCAACATTTTTTCACAAAGGCTCTTAACGGAGTCCAGATTGATTATCTATGTAACGAACTCAACTTGAGGGGGTGTTACAGATTTATAGGTTAAATATTAGGGTTGATGTAAGTTCTACGAAATAGAATTCGTTGCTTTTCTATTTCTTAACTCAGTTACAGAAAAGAGAATCCTATCCTTTTTAAAGGACCTCTTGTACAAGAATTCTAACCTAGGTAAAAGTCTATTTAAAATTTAAACTAAAGATAAACTAGAAGCTGATGCCTTAGCTAAAGAAGGTATTGGCTGATTTAGTGTTCTTTAGTTTGGGTGTTTTGAGCTTATTTGATTCTGTTGGAGGTGTTTTGTTGGTTGTATCTTATGTAATTTTATTGTTCAACAAAATCCTAAGGCACTCTTTTTCTCCTTCCGGTGATTAAGGAGCTTCCCTACAAGCTCCATTAATCAAGAAGGGGGTTTTTAACGAGGTCTGAAATTCTTATAAAAAAAAGAGACTTGTCCTAAACTAACTAATTATTTACAATCAGTAATACACGTCTTATCTACAATCGACATTTTGCCTCAAGCTGGTGAGTATGTTATAGAGTCTCAGCTTGGATGTAAACTTGTCAAAGGTGGTTCTAGGAAGTGCCTTGGTGAGTACATCGGCTAGCTGCTAACGAGTAGAGACGAAATTAAGCTTAACTGTTCCATTTGTAACCTTCTCAGAGATAAAATCACAATCTAACTCCACATGCTTTGTTCGGTCATGATGTACTGGATTTTTGGCAATGCTAATTGCTGATTGATTATCACAATTAAGTTCAAAATCTTCACTGTGATTGATTTTAAGTTCTGCCTGAAACTCAGCTTCTGCACTGCTTCTTGACACTACATTATGTTTTTTGCTTCTCCAAGTCACCAAATTACCCCCGACTCGAGTGCAATACCCACTGGTGGACCTTCAGGATGTGAGTTCTTCTGCCCAGCTTGCATTGACGAAGACTTCTACCTTTCTACTCTCGTTCTTAGTGAAAAACCTCCATGTCCTGGTGTCATTTTAAGGTATCGCAAGATTCTAGTTACTGCTGCTAGATGCTCCTCTCTAGGATCATGCATAAATTGACTTACAATGCTAACTAAAAAAGCAATATCTGGCCTTGTAAGGCATTTCAGTAGCTACCTTGCTTGGACTAGAGTTTGTTTTTAATCCAGGAGGTTGTTGCATATATACCTCCTCCTTCAGATTTCCATTAAGAAAGGCGTTCTTAATGTCAAGTTGATGAAGCGGCCATTCCAGATTTGCCGCAAGTGATATGTATTACGTGGTTAATATAGGATATTATTTTACATATTATAGGACCTTTATTCTTGTATATATACTCATAATGTTGATGAATAAAATACAAGAAAGTATTCTCTTGCTAATATTTTATAACTTGCTATCAGTCCAAAAAAGTGGATTTTGCAAAGATCACACCAAAAAAATTGATTTTGAAACTATTTTATGAAAGGTTATCAGTCATTGCACCAAAGAAACAGTCCATACCCCTGATATTCTTTCCTCCTTTCCTATCATAAATCATTATCAGACAAGGGGATTAGGATCCAATCCTAACTTTCACATCCATTAACATCCAATGCGGAGTTGTAAAGAAGATACGGTAGTTAGAGTTTGTTATTTCCTGTAGATAAATCTAATTAGTTAAGATTAGTTTTATCCCTAGTTTAAAAGATAAGCGTAGTATAGCTATAGGACTCCTTACGGGAATGAAATTCTCGATGCTGAAGTCTTTTAAAAATACTCACTTTGTAAAGTTTTATTTAATGTGAAATACTGAGAAAACAAATCAGATTTTCATCAGATTCTATACAATGTACTGATCATCACCATTCAATTGTACGGGTCTCATTTATTAAACGTCAAAATTAAGTTGAGTGGTGATTAAACAAGTATTGGAAAATAATGGACAAAAAAATACAGGAGGATAGCCAAAACCCAGACCAGTAGTTCCATTTATTTACACACCATGCATCATATAATACCTAAATGTGTGAATCCATGAAGAAGATACCTGTAAATTACGGTGGAGAGACGTAAAAGGTTCTAACCGAAGGAGGTAATAAAGCACAATCCCCATGCTTGAGTAATGAGAGCCATAATAGAAACTGTACCATGAAATAGAAGTACAGCAGAACATTAGACAAATTGATCAATCAGATTCTATAGGAAAGAACTACTTAATGTATGGAAACTATGAAGATTACCTAGGTATATCAGGATCACAGAAGTTCCTATACCTATCTTCAAACACCTGAACCGTGAAGCATAAAATTGAAATTTTTGGAAACGAAAGAAGCGGTGTAGAGGAATCAGTATTAAGTATGCCATTCATTAAACAAAGCCAAATAAACTGACCTCAAACCGTTTAGAGTCCAGTGCTCCAACAGGCTTGGAGAGATCCCTAAAAGTTGATGACTTGTTAAAATCAAGAAACTCAGATGAGTAATCAGCCAAAACCCAAGGAAAAACAGGATACTGAGTCAAATCATTATAGGATCTTCCAGCAAGTGTGTTGAGAATCATCAAATACTCAAAGTTCGTTATATCTCTTCTCCTCCATCTCTCCCTAGCAGTTTCTGCCATTTCCAGTGCCACACGTCTATCGACAAATGAAATAAGGTCATTCCTGTCCCTATTGCTTCCTCTTTGAAACAACAGCTCATTTCTGGTAGAAACTATCAGGGTTCCAATCTGCTTCGCATCTTTCTGTGATGAGAAGTTCATAAATACGGGAGCAATTGAATCACTGAAGAAAATCTCGATAGCAGTGTATCTAAGCAAATACCGAGTCCAAAGAACAGCTTTAATCTAGGGTCAGCAAAGTAAACAAGAAGATGTCAAATTAAAGTTAAGAGATACAAGCAATACTGCACAAATGAAACAACTATAACTCCCTACCTTTCCAATACTCCATCTCCTATGACGCTTTACATTTTTTAATTGTTCTTTATGCAAATTTTCTGCCTCTACATTGTCAGAAGTCCCCTTCTCAGAAATCTTTAGATCACCCCTCTCAAAATTGCCTGATGCATTTAAGTTCTTGAAAACTGAAGACCCTACGGTACCTTCAACTAAAAATTCACCAAAGAAACGCAAGACATCTTTCATGACGGCCAATTGACCTGCCAACTTTCTTTTTGGTGTCACAAGCACACATGGAAGTGACATAACAACCTGCAACATCAAACCACAAAATTAACAAAGACTTCTAGATGTTTGGATGAGAAAAAAACACAGTTTGATTGCTATCCCACCAATAAGATGTACCTCACTAGTTTCTGTTTCAGGTGAAGGTTCCAAAATATCTTTTCTATCTTGAACAATATCCATCTTATCACTGATGCTTTTAACAGCTTCCACACTGTGACAGTCTGAAGGATCCTCAGGAATATCTGACTCTCCGCTTGGTTCAGTACTGCTCTCAACAGGTTCTGAGCTCCCCTCATCAGTTATCCTGCAGGCACTTTTGAGCAGAAACTGCTTCATTTGCTCAGGAATGTGCCCAACAAAACTAGATTTGCTCTCACTACTGGTGAGAGAAGCCTCATTAGAAGGAGAAGCAGAAGGAGGAAAACATATCTTTTTATCAAAATGATAATTCCGTCTTAACTTCAGTCTGCGCCGCCATGAATCTTCTGTCTTGTCAAGTTTCCAGTGTATCACAGATATATTTGGAAATGGATTAGCAGACCAAGGACCCCTTTCATCAATTAAAGTGCGTAACATGTGCATCCATTTTTCCTGTTAGAGAAAATTTCATTATTTACCCACATGAGCAGAAATGAAATAAAAAGAAACAAAGACAATGAGCCTATTAAAGAGGCTAAGAACCAAAAGAAAGGGCACGTTCCAGAAACAGAAAATTCTTTCAACATACATTAACATTTTGCTGGTGCTCCTCATGGGCAAGCAGGAACGCAGCCCTTCTCCTATCATCTGACGCAAGAATAGTATGTAAACTACTTTGTATCTCGTCTTCAAATGCCTTCTGGTTATGAATTTCTAAAGAGGAAATTTCACTCATCTTAGCACGAAGGTCCTGCAACTGTCTGCTACGGTCGGATTCCAACATAGTTACATACTTACACTCATCAAAAACCTGAATCAAGAAACTACAGAACTGAATGGGGGATAACCTGGAAGGAAAGTGACAGCAGAAAAAGCATATGGCAAGCCAGTTGAAAAATAATACATAAAACATGCCATAAGATTCAGTGTTAGGATTACATTGCCTGCGGTTTTCAATGACATCAATAAAACGTACAATGCTCATATACAATATCTCCAAGAGGTTATTTGCACTGACCACTAGAGACACGCCAAAAGAGTTTTCTCAATTATGAAAACCAAATGCTCATAAGAGTAAACATCAAAGAAGAATTCGCCATCTCTCATCTCTCATTTTATTTCTTCCATCAAAGCGAGATTTAATGGACTATCAAAGGGGTTAAAAATCAAAATATCACTTAAAACCATATTTTCCATCATATGGGGTTAAACATTAAAATATCAACTGAAACCAGTGTTGTCAAGGGCGCTAGGCACACGCAAGTCACAAAGTCCTCTACATAACTTGAGGCACAAGGCGCAAAAAAAGCGCTGCCCGAGTAAAATAAGGCACATATATATAGATATATATTACATATATATAATGCGTGAAAAATATGCAGTACTTAATAATAAATAAAAAAGTAGTTAAGATAAGTTTTAATATAATACATTAAATAAATTAAAATTATTGTTAAAAATAATTACTGAAAATTTATGGTAAAAACATAAAAATAGAAAGGAAAAAAAAGGATTTAAAAGGAAAAATAGTAGAATAGGCAGAGAATATTTTTAAAAAAAAAAAAGTTTACATCAGAGATTGAGCGTTTAAGAAAGGTTGAAGTTTTGAGTTTTTATGATTTAACAAAATTTGATATCATAAATGACTAGTACCCAGTAGATTTATAATTAACAAAATTAAAAAAATAATGATATTTTGAGTTTTAGAATTTATATATAATTAATAAAAAAGGTTAAAAGTGGACATAAGGGAATAATGGTATTTAAGGTAAAAAAGAAGAAACTTGAAAGATAAAATAAGCATCAGCAGATATTTGAGTTTTAAAATAAAAAAGGGAGGCTTAAAAGCTGACACCACCACCAAGAAAGAGAGAAAAAACTTAAAAGTTGGCTCAAAGCAAAATAAAGCATCTATAGGCGAGCACCCAATCAAAATAGCCTCTCCAGGGAAGGTATAAAGTGAAATCTTTTGTTTTTCCTGTGCCTTAGTGGCTAGACGAGTGCCTTAGCAACATTGATTGAAACCATGTTTTTATCTTTAGTAGTAGCCATGCAGGATATAAACAAAAGAAATTGGAAAAAGAGATTGGGAACCGTTTGATATCTAACGGAACTTTTGTATGAAAAAAGATTCATGGAACTACCTAATTACAGGATATTGTCAACCATTTGAAATCTAATCGAACTTTTCTATAGCAAAACATTCATGGAACTTCCTAACTTCAGGATATTGTCAACCATTTGAAATATAAGTAGAGAAAACAAATATAAGATGAGATTTCCATCTGACTAAAACAGCTAAACAACAACCCTCAATGAAACAAAAGATGATAAATTTGGAGTTCAGAACAAACCGCAGAAGCCACTCGGTCCTTCTGAATTAGATTGTGAATGGAGCCTGTTTCCTTTGAGTAGGTGCTTGAATCGAATGAGTCATCCCTGCCAACCATGCTAGTAGCAAGGATTGACTTTCCGGAGTTTACAGTTTCTTGAATTACATGTGCTATTATATGGAAACGAGCACCATTATCTAACATTCCATACTGGGATCGTACAATGAGAAGAGACCTGAGCACCAATGTTATTTTATGTCACATTTCATGGAACAAGCGTAAGGCAATAGAAAGAGCACTAATCCATATCCTTTCTTAAAACTAAAGATTTGCATGACACACAAGATAAGAAAACATGGGGATAAAATACATTAACATACCAGATGAAGAGCTGCAATCGACTCTTGCTTTGCTCATCATCAGTGGCACAAAAGCAAGGCAAAAGTGCGATGAATTGTTGAACACAGTGCAAGGCTCTTTCCAGAGATGATCTGCAGAGATATAGGATTAAAAGCCGAAAGACAATTCTTGGACACCTTTCACCCCTTAAAGCCATGGCTTTATCAACGGTTTTATATTTGGTTTTCCACTCAATGCATTGCCAATGCCTACAGAGACAACAGCAGCCATTTCTGCAGCAGGAATATTAAGAGATTCTACCAAGCCACGAGCTCTTTGGCCTAAAGAAGGACCAACAGATGCTGAATTTCTGAGCCCCCTCTTGCTTGGACCCACTCCGTTCATCTCACTAATAACAACCCATAAATTGTCAAATAAGTTCCACCAATTAACACCAGGTAGGTCATCTTCACTTGTCACTGAGTGTCTGTCCGCTTCCAGATTTCTGAGAATGGAAGATTCACAAGATTACTTTCTACTGGACATCATATTGAGTGACAGAATATTTTCATAAATCTCCATACGATGATGTGTACAATATATCTCAAAGTAAAACTAACAGAGCAATATTCCTCACACTATTTTGGATGGTGTACAAAGGGAATAAGCAGCAACTACTATCCCAATGCACTGTACTCATGGAAGTCATGAACATCGTACTTTAAGACAAACATCCAACTTTTACTTATTCTGTTTCATGAAAGAACAACATGCTAACTTTCTTAAAATTCTAAGCTTATACAAACTTTTTTAAAATTGTGTAAAAGTAAATACTTGCTTCTAATTCTCCTAGTCATATCAATCAATATTCCCATAGACTGAAAATTCTATAGTGAATTGTGGAATTTATATTAGGATAACAATGCAGAATCTTATATATCCTGCTGAAAGCAAAGAGGCAAATCTTTTTCACCTGAAAATTGGTACTCGTGCCTTCTAAAACAAAACTATTCCATTGTCTTGAACTAGGAAAGCAAAACAAGACTATTTTCTTTTGACTAGATCACTAGAAAAAGAAAAGATAAAAGAACAATTCCAAAGAGGTTTTATTAAGCAAAACACAACGCATCAACTAGACAAACAGATTTGACAATAGATGGAAAAGTTATTGTCAATAACCCACATAGATTTCATCACAATTAAGGGACAAACAGATAACACAATGTATCAGTTTCAGAGATAATGAGTGAAGATCAGACTGGCAGTACCCAGATACTTTATCATCAAATTCTCCCCGCAAGACCTCATGCAACAAAGTGTTATAATCTTTCTTGCTATCAAACTCCAAAGAATCCAGATAAGACTCAGAGCTATTAGCCGGAAACTGTAGGAAACAGAGATAACAAATTAGTATCATCCTTAAGTTAAGAAAAACGAACTACATAAGTAGAAAAGACAAGCCAATTCATAGACATACTTTAATGCAGTAAGATGTTTGTATACGAGGGGATCCAGAAATGTTAACCATTTCTAATTCTCAAATGTTTGAAGGCCAAAATTTCAAGTAAAATAACCATAATTAGAATCAATTGCCTCCCACTTAGTTTTTTCGAACCATACACAGAAAATCTAGTGAAATAATCCAGTTAAATTCTCAAGTAAGTCCGTACCGGAAGTTTATTGCCAACTGCAGAGATAAGCATCTCATCAACAAGTTGCAGAAGATATAATGTATTGTCCCGACAAGGCTGTGAACTGAAAATATTCTCCTCAGCAGATAAATCTACCAGCCTTTTTTAATCAAGTTGTCATAAATGTCACAAAGCATGTATCGGAATGATATCCCCTCCTACCAAGGAAAAGAAATTAAAGCAAATTATTCATCGATGGAAAAATAATTCACAAAAACAGAGTAGATTAATGTAAATACGTTTAATAAAGTAAAATAAGGAGTTCAGCATACTTGCTCACAGTGCAGAAGTAGAAAATTCAGAGTCTCATCTAATTGTTGCCAGCCACCTTTTGTAAATTGTATATAGTGACAAAGAACAACTGAAAAAACCGTCATCACAAGATTTTTCTCATTTATATCATAGTCACCTTGATATCTTGAATCAGACATATAGTTTTTAACCACGTCAAGTTTCACAGAAGCAGTTAACCAAGCATTCCAACCATATTCCTAAAGGAAAAATTTGGAACAATTAGATCACACTTTTAAAAGCATACACAACATACATATGACATCAAATATTAATTGTATGCAGTAGTGCAGTACCACCAACGCTTCTATGTTCAGAGGATTTGAATCAAGAAGGTCAAGTAGATCACTAATTATTTTCATTCTTGCAGATGCATCTCCACAGCTGGATAGGTATTTAAAAATCAAAAGCAAAATCTGAGGAACGACAAAGTGAGAATTATTCCCTCTGCTCTTCTGCTTGTCAACAAGGTTATTTTTCTGTAACACCTGTAAAACAAAAATTTTCAAGAGGGGTATGTTGGAAAATGATCAAAATAAAGAATGGCAGGAAAATAGTTAACAAAAAATGAGGGAAAATCCATAATCGGATGACCACCTGTCTGGGGCTGGCACCACCTAGAAGAACATCAAACAAGGTGGCACACAAACTATCCGTTTGTGGAAAGTTGAACAACCTATCAGATATAGCTGAGAAAAGAAGTTGCACCCTGGAGCTGACTTTCTTGTTGTTTTCTGAAAAAGATCTTGATCTTCCAACAGCAAGATTGAAAAAGCTTGGCCCCTTTTTCTCTGATGGTAAACCAACCAAAAGTCTTCCTAGAAACTGCAAGCTAAGCAATCTGATAGGCTCGTGTTCCCTATGAAAAACAAGTCATAGGGTGACTAAAGAGACATTGAGTCTTAACCACTGATTTAAAACATATCATTTTTTCCTATTTCAGTCAATGCAATTCAACATTCACTGGAAGGAAACCACATCTATTTATGAAACTATAAGCAAATTAATGGTGTAAACTATCAAAAAAAAATTAATGGTGTAAAAAAAATACTAAATTAGCATTTGAAGTAATAAAAAATGGTTATAAAGTTCCTATCAAAACACGAGTGCACGGCATTGTGTCAGACCATAGCAGAAAAAAAAGAAACATATATTAAAGAGAGCATGTGGTTTTAAATTTGAAACTAAGAGGAGCAAAATTCTAAGACTCGAAAGAAACACAGAAGCAGGATAGATCACATAACCACTCCCTCTCTCCACAAAAACCCCAAAAGACAGTTTAAGTCTTGAAATTTCTCCTCGGAGAGAGAGACAATAGCCAAAAAGGCCGACATTATTTAAGAAAAATCAACCTTAGAAGAGAAACATAATTGTAAAGTAAATACATTTCATGAGGATTAAGGTTAAGGGAATATACAACAAAAGAAACCATTAGTATAAGAACGCTGGAAGTCATTCTTCAATGAAACAGAGGCCATTGTTATCTCCCACGAATCACATTTAACTCTTTCAATATAGAAGGCCTACCTCTTTAGGAGATTGACAAAAATGTGACAGCCACCTAATAGATTCACTTGTTCGATGAAGGATAGAAGCAATGGTTTATGAGAAACAGCACGGATAACCATGTGCAAAACATCCTCAATGCATGTCATATCATGGCTTGTTTCAAAGAATGATACAAGAGCTTTTATATCTGTTGAAGCAATGTTTTGCCTGTACAACATGCAACAGTTTCGTTAAAAAAATATCATAATCAGCTATGTATGTCTATAAAAAATGGAACTGCTGATTCAATACTTCACATCTGGCAACATCAGATGCCCGCACAAGTTGACAATGCATACCTGAGGCTCATTTCGCCAAGACTTAACAGAAGAAGGCGAATTTTGTGTATTTCATCTCTACCAGGTCTTTTTCCAATCACTTGTTTAGTAATAGGATGTAAAAGTGGTTGACCTCCAATAGAAAACCGAGATTTCACGCTATCCCAATAACATTGTCGTATTATGTCAATAACACGTGGAAGCTGGCATAAACTTAGAAGCAGCTTTGGATTATTGTCAAATTGTTCAATGACAAACATGTACAGCTCACGCTGCACTGTGTAAGTTGTGTACAGCCAGATATGGGGATCAAAAAAAATGGAAGATATGGCTTCTTTCATTAGCAGCTCTGCCAATCCTAAAGAGGAGACACAAAAACATCTAAAGGAATGAGATATATCTTTAAACAGGTATGAACATAACAATAAAAGTCAAAAAGAAAATTTAGGATGAATAATTCCAACAAAGAAACAACTCAATGTGGTCCATCATGCATACCAAAGGATGATGATACAACATTGAACAATTTCTTCAATGCAGAGAGTGTTTCAATATTGAGTTGCTGAGGTGGGACTGATTGCAATAAGAATCCCAGTACTGAAAATCCAGAAAGAAGATGCATTTGTTGCTGATTTGCTAAATTCTCATCTAAGACAGAAGTAATAAGATCTATAACTTCAGCGGTCAGACGTTCTTTGGCAACTGGAAAGAGCAGTCTGCTTTCTAAAACTCCACTTTCATGATTTTGGTGTCTATCAGACTGAGTGATAAGAGGGAAAAACACAGATATGCCTCCAACACAGTAAATTATCTCTTGGAGCAAGCGTCTAGAGCACAACTGTGTACCAACCATTATAGTAGCTTCAAATAGAGTCTTATCTGATACTGAATCCAATACAGGTGAGACATTAAACAACATCTTGCCATTACTTGCCTGAAAAGTAGAATCAACACCTTAAATTCAGTTAACAAAAACAGAACAAACTCTTATAGATATGCATGTGTTTACTTGTGTGAATGTTTCAATAAGAGAAAACAACCTGTGCATTGAGTCCGAAAACAATTTTTGATGCGAGGCCATCTTTTGTGCCCAGAATACCACTAGGCATACGGTTATCACCAAATGCAGTAGTTTCACTATCTAGGAATGAGTACATATAACTTGGTCCAAGGGAATGTATAGCCTTGATTTGCTCAGAAGAAATGGCATCCCCAAACAAATAAAGTGGACCAATCTGCCCAAGAAAAGGAAACGAACCCTGAATGGTTTCCACATGATTATCTTCATTTGGAGGCAAGACAATTTTTGTACCAATAGAGCAGCTAGTCAATAACTCACTGACTTTTGCATAACTGAAACGCGAAATGAAAAGGTCAGGTAGGAACTTAATTGTGTTGAGAATATTGATCTAGAAATGTTACTAATGATAAGTAAAATGCAAACTCAGAATGATTAAAGGAGGCATTTTACCTGCATCTTTCAGAGGATACGAGATCACCGTCAAGATAACATCTCAACAGGCTACCCCCAGAAAAGGCTCTTCCAATGGTATGAGTAATACAAAGAAAGTGCCATTTCTTCCTGACTAGATTTAACATGCATCTGAAGACATTGTTGTTTCATATTGATGGACTGTGTAGGGCATGAGAAAAATTAATAAGTGCATGTAATTGGCAGCACACCAAAGACAGTAAAAGTAAAACAAAAACAAGCTGTTTTTGATATATCTGTTTGTGTGACTGTTTGGGGGAGGGGGGAGGGGGAAGGAGGCACTACTTTTCTATTTAATAGTCAATAAAATATGCAATTCACTTTTTGTTGGAATAAGAGTTGCTTTGGAAGAAAGTTCCTAGAGACAAACATATTACATATTTTTTACCTTATAAATAAGCTTATCTTCAGCTACTGTTGCCACGCATCCTCTTCCATTTTCAGACAGAAATTTGAAGAGGCCCATTGTTCCATTCCTGGGGAAATCCTCCACCCGAAGCCAACATGAAAAAGAGAAACCCTTGTTGAGAGGCCATTGCACGGGTGTTTTAATCAGGATACCCTACAAAAAGTAATTACAACATGATTACCAGGTTTCAATTATGGTCATATGACAACAATTCAATGCAACAAGTTCCAGAAGAACTAAAACGAATATGGGTACAGGACAAAATTGTTTCAGAAATTCTCACAAAGACGCCACAAGGACTCACAGAATCATCCCCCATTGAGATCAAAGAAGGCAGTCGGTCCCTTCTCATTTAGCATTGACAAAACACTGGTCAATAATAGTGAGCAGTACTGCTGTTGAGTCCCCACTCTCTCACTTCGGAGGAGAGCAAAGATTTTGCGAATATCCTTCCCGGATATGCTATGGCCACCAATAACCTGAATCAGTTGTGCAATTTTCAAAATGACACTGTCATCACCTTCTTGGACAAACCAATCAAGAAGAAAATTAAGCATTCCTGCTGCAACACATGAAGCTCGATTGGAAAGGGAATCCTTAAGCAGCTGCTGAAACACACTGAGACCATAATGCCTCAAAGACTCACTGCTCTGGCCAATCAAAAAAGTAGAAAATAACGACATCAATATTTAAATGATTATTGTGCAAGAATCAGCTATAATTGATTCAGGGAAAATTTATCATCATCAAATAGAGTAGAATCAACAAAGAAAATGAATTACTAACCTTCTGAAGAACACTCAAATACAGTATAACCACATCTTCATTCTGAACAAAAATAGGAACGAACAATTCAGGGACAACAAGCAACAAGCACAACGAAAAAAAATGGCAAAAGATCATAGAATCAGTACACATGACTAGACAGAGAGGATGTGACAGTGGATCAAAGAGGCTTCTCAGGAGATTAAATCACCTTTATAAGAGGGCTCCCACTTATTTCAAACTTTCCATCAACAAGCATATCAAGAAGTGCATTTAAAAGTGCTTCACTTGGATGCCATTGACAGAAATCTAACAACAAACTTTGCAATGTCTGATAACCCCTGCCGACAAGAGCTCTAAATACTGCCTGTAAAATTAATTATTTAACTTAATATATAGAAATGGGAGTAATAAAAGAATAATTTAAAATTCTTAATACTGCAAGAATATAGGAAATTTCAACAAATTTTAGATTGGTGTGCTCTAAAAGCAAAACATAATTTCCTAAAATGACCCATAGCAACAATTGTGAATTAAAAGATCTGATCATGAACACTAGAAATCTTTAAAATACAATATTGGACTCAATCCACTACCTCTTCCAGATGTCTCAAATATAATATATTGACATCCAACAAAACCTAACTCTAGTTCTAAAACTTATTGTCCTGCCATTTATCATCTCAAGCTCAACCAAGCAGTTCCTGGCTACACACACTACAAAAGCTCAAGAATTACAATGAGTTAGTACACATTAATTCCACAATAAAGCAAACCGGACTCTGTGTTCCTGTAAACATGCATTTTGTTGAACATTAAACTACATTTTCGGAAAAGTCATACCAGCACCAACTACAAAGTTCCTTAGTGTTCTCATGTATTAGGGCATAGACAAATAAAGACGAATGATACTGGAGCAAATTTCTTTCCCAAAAAATATTAATTGTTTGCACTATTCAGGATAAGCATAGATAAAGCATTCAACTACTAAAGAAAAGCTAAAGAGAGTGAAAACAAAGGAAAAAGGAAATGAAAATTACCTTTGAAGCATCATTCTTTGCAAGGAGGCAGGTAAGAGTTTGTAAAACAACCAAAACCAACCTCTCATCGTTTTCTTCATCAAGATTGCCATTTAGTAAAGAGACAACATGCAAAAAGCATTCTCCATCTCGAAATAAACCCTGGTAATGCTGATGAAACATTAAATGCATAAGATACTTCATAAAATCCAATGACCAAGCTGCCAAAGACACGCAACTTGAGAGGAAGGCAAGTCAAGATGAGCAGTTCATGGAACATACCACTGGATCAGTCTGGAGTATATCTATCATTCCACCCAACAACTTAATATACAGCTCAGCAAAGCATTTTTCACGCTCCTTTACAACGGTGAAGGTTTCTAAGTATTTTGAACATACATATGACACTGCTTTTCGATCTTCTTCAAGTAGTGATGCAATCTAAAATGATGTGGGAAAAAAGAACATTCTGCTTTTTAACAAGCTAATAATTGAAAAGACCAGAAAAAGCTTTCTAACAGCCAAAAAAACATACCTTCATGATATCAAGAATGTATCTGAAAACTTTGTTTCTCAAACTTTCTTCCCAAAACAATTCAAACAAACAATCAATGCAGGTAGAATCATGCAAAATCAAAGTTCTAGCATCATCTGCTACCGAGAAAAATTCAACAAAGAGTTCCATGCATGTTTCCATGCACTGAATCCAGCTTTGTGAAGTTCCACTAGAATCAAGAATCTGGTGGCCATGAGCTAGAACCCCTTCAAAATAATCATTATCAATCACAGCGCCCGTATCCAACCTCTTAGATTCATTGGCTAGAAAGCAAGCAACTTTAAGAACTCTGGAAACTGCATTTAGTGTCTTAAAGGAAGCAATAGATTTCTCGGATGAAAGCTGTAATATTCGAAGCAAACTCTTTGCAACAACAGTATCAGTCTCAGGATTACAAGCAGATTGTTCAAGAGCTTCTAGTAAAGCAGACACTTCAGGCTGTGACAATATGAGGTGAAAGTAAAAAAGTGAAGTCCCAAGCACAAAAAGATAGAAGCATTTACAATCAAAACAAGGTTCAACAACAAAAAAATCCTTTTAAATTATGGGTAGGATCATTGAACTAGAACATTCATGAGAATAACACCCACAAGCACAAATATCTAAAACATTAAACGTATATCCACATAAACATCAAGAGCTATCATATGATTCAACTAAAATACAAAACCATATGAAAGGTATCAACTTAATATTTATAGTTTTATTAAAATCAATTATAGGAAAATGAAATTAACAGCATACGCAAGAGAAAAGGAAAGACACTGAGTTGAAGAACATCATATATATAGAATATTCCTAATTGGCAGAAAGCATTAAGGTAAATTCCCAGCACTATCATTGTTTGGGCAACATCAACCATTGTGATCTCAGCATTTTGGTATCCACATTGGACATACCAACTGACATGAAACCCACAAAAAAAATGCAAATGTATAATCATTGACGAATAGTTAAAGAGCAGTACTGAAGACTTCTGATAATGCCCAAAACAACTCTGATTTGCCCGTTCTCACTCTTGATATTCACTCGTGTCAATGTCAAACTTAAATCTAAATTATCACAACATTCCAAGCAATTTATTGCAACAAGATTAAAAAGTTAAGAATTATGTATTCGTGCATAAATCATAATGGAGATGTTACAGGAGCGTTTTTATGTCTTACGTATTTTGAAGGAGTGTTTTTAAGTTTTATGTAATTGCTTTATCTTCAATAAAATGATATACTCTTTTCCTCCTTCCGCTAGTTGGTTCTTGCCTTAGGGTTGAGGACTACTAAGAGGGAGGTTTTTAATGAGGCATCCTATTCCTATAAAAAAAATCATAATGGCGATAAACTGTTCACAAGAATAATTCTTCCTCGAGACGAGAACATACCAAGTTATGGACACTCCCATTAGAAGTTGCAGCTAACTCCACAAATGAAATTGCTTCTATCTGAATAATCTGAATCCCAGCATTGCTCCTAGCATCAGAACATTTTTCAAGCTTTTTTGGAGAGCCTTCAGGGTATGAAGTAAACTCTTCAGAAAATTCCTCTGCAGCTGATCCAAAATAGAAAACGTTCTCAGAGAAGATAAGGTCCCATATTCCCTCCTTGCGAAACACCTCAAGCAACACAGCTGATGAAATCAGAACCTTCCTGAATGCATTGAGAACAGAATGCTGCAAGGTACTAACAAAGACCCTACAGGAAACAAAATAACAGGGAAAGGGGGAAATACGTTACAAATGCACAGAAGAGGACGAAATTCTAAAGGGAAACAGAATCATAACTTGCAGGAAAATGCACATTGCTTTTGAGACGCTGAAAATATAATAAAAGACAGAAAGGAATAAAATAACCTTACCATAAATGGTTCGGAAATTCTGTTTGATTGAAACAAGCCCTAATCCATGGGAAAACTTGAAGAAGAACCCTCATGACCCATTTAATAGAAAGTTCAATATAAACTGATGAAATTGACGCAGGAATCCGACCAGGAGTTGCTTGGCCATGATGGAAGTTAACATCTTCTGGAGCAAGAAGGAATGAGCAAAGTACTCTGCTCAACTTGACAACGCAATCATTCCAGATCCGATGATAAGGGACTTTATTAGGTAAAGGAGCAGAAGAATCCACCAAAAAACTTTGAGCATTGTCATTTTTTAAGTCAAAAATGGATGTTCCACTACCTTCCTGCAGAACTGAATCCTTCATCTGCTGTTTGTACTCTTGAAACAAAAAAGCAGGTGAACAAAAGCTATTTGCAAATTTATGAACTCTTCCATTCTCACATAGAAACTGCAGATTATTCACATTCCCAAAGCTGATGACTTGTTAAGGTCATTAAAACATGTTCAGTGATACTGACAGCATAAATTGTTAAATTTGGTAAATAAATTCAGACCAGAAACCACTATTCTCGCTTATTTGATTTGATGTAATAAGATCCACTTTACAGAACAAAGTACATTTTTATTGCAGCACTAAACAAAATCATCTTGAAATTTCAAACAACATGCTCAATCTAAAAGCATCCTTCATCTCAAAAAGGAAGATGATGCAAGTAACAAGTACAGCATGCTAGCAGAAATGCACTTCAGGAGATTGATATAATTCCAATAGCACACAAGGTTTACAAATTTCAGTTTCACAAAGAAACAATTAAAGCATTGAATTGCAAAAAACTAACTGCAATATTTGAATACAAGTCATGTATAGGATACACAGCTTCCCGAAGAACTTCCAAAGAAAGAATATGGAGCTCAAAAATTTTCAGCAAGGTATATTGCTCTCTGCATAAAAGTTAACCACCAGATTATAAGATCAAGAAAGAGTAGAATAATGAAGAAAATTCACCTCTATATTCATAGACAAATTAATTTTTTCACACAGTCAAAGACGACAAAACTGAAAATTAAACTTCAAGACTTCCGAGCTGGAATGAATCGACGGGAAAAAGTTGTAAGATCATTGTGCATTGGCTTCCCAGAGAAGCTAAAAGATTCCAAGGTAAGCCAACCAGAAATTAACACAACCTACCAGACTATCACCAGGTGCAAACCCAAGTTTAGCAATCCCAAACCCGCTTGGATCATATGAGATAAGATACCAAACAGAGTACTTCTCAAATAAAAGAATCAATCAAACAAACCAATTATTCTAATCACAGTTCTTTCTCACTGTTCATAGAGGTTCTTGAATAACTTGAAGAAAATGCCAACACAAAATCGAAACCAATACTCAAAGCAAAGAGCCTACGGATAGGATATCTTAGCCATTAGTTTGGCTCTAGCCACCGCATTTAGCAAGTATTAAGAAAAATCTTCTAGGAAGTAGCCTAATAATATAATATGCACACAACTTCACATGGCATGTATCCATATAATTCAAGTAAAAGGTTCGATAAGTTTTGAACATTGGAGGTGGGGGGCAAGAAAGGACCGAAATTGCCAGAAAATTATCCATACATGCCTAGCATAGTTATTGTGAATCATCCAACCTAAAACCAATTGGTTACAGGTGTAACGGCCCAACTTTAAGGCAAGGCCACAAGAAACTCAATACATAACAGCAGTGGGATAACACCACTAAACAGTTATGTAGTCAACTGAAAGAAAAACGGTAGTGTGGAAATGAAGCTGAGGGGAACTTAAAAGGTGATCAAATGCATACCAGAAAATGTTGTACTTCTCTTAAATAATCAAACAAAATGGTACCAAATGTTTTTCAACTAGCACTCTCAATATAAAAGTTCATACATAGGTGTTTAATATAGTTTGAAGACAAGCGGATTTGCAAAACAATTCAGGAAAAGTACCTTTGCCTATCATGTGAAGCACTCTTTAAGAGTAGCATATTAATTGATGGAAGTGAAAGTCCATCCAACAGAACTTCAAGCCCCCCAATACTTTTGAAGTGATTTTGACCACGTGGATTATCACATAATGCAAAAGAAAGGGTTCTCAAAGTCAAGAACTGAAGTGACATATCTGTCCACTGTTCTTTGATACTCAACCTCCTGATAACACGCAACAACTCTGAAAAACAAGAAGCTTCCGTGAACAGAAAATAAAATGCAAAGACATAATGGCTAATAAGAGAGGGGGAGACATATCAAATCAAAAAGCACCACCAAAGAAGTATTATTGAACACATAAGCATTACGCAGGAAAAATCCAATGATAAAGAAGTGTACTAATTGATCAAATTCACAAACCAACAATTACAGGTTTATCTTTGCTTTCCGCTGCTTTTCATTTATCAAACAAAAGAAAAGGCATATTGTCCAAATAGAAAATGGCTCACATATTAGCAGCTTATGTATGATGATAAACAAAAATGCCCTACCTTACCTACTAACCAGTTAAGGCCACCAGCTTCCATTACTGAGACAACAGCCTTCCGATGCCATTGTAGCCTTCTTTCAGAAAGAGAATCTTTTAAACTATTAGAGGGGTCACTTGAAGATGAAGAACCAATTTCAGAAAAATCTTCAGTAATACTATACATCTGAGCTTTCTCATATACATTTGAATTCAAATCAATAAAGCAATATATGATTGAAACCACATATACAAGTACTCTCTGTAAGAACCCCGTTTTCTCTTCTATTAAATTGGAAAAACTTTCATCAGCCGAAAGTGCACCAACCACTGTTTTGAGTTGGATAACTGCCCCTGAGAAAAAAGAAAAAAGACTTAATGATAAGTTCATATCAGAATTAATGGGGAAACCAATTTAAAAGTAGAATCAAGTTAAAAAATCCATAATTTCTGTAGTTACCTAATTGAAACAAGAAGTCTTAACTAATTGCATTTAAGCTTCAAAACAATCCAAGACCTGATGAACAATGTTCTATAAACTACGGTACATAACCAGAAACTCCGATACTACAAAAAGCACCCCACCTCCAATCATGTACAACTCGAATTACATATCTAAAAACCAGAACATAAGTGCCAGCTACTTAAATACCAATATAGACATCGATAATATTAACCATACCTTTCATTAATGCCGTAAGTTTCTGAATTCCACCATAGTAACCAAAAACTCTGCAATTATGCAACGAACGGGTAATAATTTTTAAAGCATCCAAAACAGGTAATCCTTCAGAAGTGAAGCTTATGGAAACTGCTGGAAAATCGTTTCCTGTGCGTCCCACGCCAGTATTTACTGGATTCAAAACAAAAGAAATAAAGGACATAAAAGTGCACATTAGAGAATTTATGTTAACCATTCAATCAAAGTATGCATATGAAGAGAGAATCCTAAAAAATAGGAAGATTTAAGTGACAGCATATAAACAATAGGAAGAAGGATGAGTGAGAGATAGAGACGTAGAGAGAGAAAAATTGAAAGGAAGGTTTTTTTCCGAGAAAGTATGGTCGGCGTTCGTTGATAATCTAAGCAGAAGAGTGTCTCGACTAGAGTTAAGGGAATTGTTCTCAACTCAGGGTCCGGTAGTAAGAGTGTTCATTCCAAGAGAAACAAGGAATCCGAAATACAAATTCTCCACATTCGCCTTTGTTCATTTTGGTAATGAGGAAAGTCTAAAAAGGGCTATAAACAAGATGAATGGCTCACTGATTGATGGTTGGAGAATTACAGTTGGTGATGCAAGGTACAAGGAAGCTCGGAAGAGGTCAGTAGGGCAGAATAGTTCATTGGCGATGACTTCAAAGCTAATCTCAGTTGATACTTCAAGGTCAAAAGAGAAAGTTGTTATTAACAGGAGTTTAAGGGATGAAAGATCTTATAAGGATGCCTTACTATCTAATAGATTGAAGAGTTATGTATCAGACCAAAGGGAAATGGCAAATGAAGGTTTCAACAGGAGGAAAGGAATAAAAAACATTTGGGAAATGCATATTCCTTCAGAGAGCTCCAATTGGGTGAAGAGGTCATTAACGGGGATCATTAAACATTCTTTTGAGCTAGAATTAGTCTAGAAGTCTCAAGTTAATGAAGGCTTTGAAGTCCAGATTACCAGATGGGGTTATGTTTGGAATTCATGTGTTGTAACTTTTAAGTCGAATGAAGAAATGATGGATGCATGGTTGATGAAAAAAGATGAATTATTTTCCTGGTTCGATAGGTTGGCACCTTTATTGAATGATGATGGTATTCCAATGGCCTTTTGCCTCATAGAGCTATTTAGGGTTCCATTATTATGTTGGCATAACTCCTTCCTGGAACGATTAGCAAGGAGGTGAGGAATGGTGGAAGACATCCATGAAGATACAAAAAATAGAGAAGACCTCTCGAAGGTGAAGATTCTGATCAGGGTGGCGAGCCCTTATGATGTCCTTGAGGTGATAACACTTGGAGCTTATGGAAGATCTTATACAGTTAAGATAAGGCGGGGTTCGGTGCTTGAGTATAACTCAGTTTTTTCTAGCAAGTTGCTGGTGGGAGGTTCCGATGAAATTCAAATTGGTGAGAAGATTGCTGGAGAAGAAGATGACAGGAGTGTGTCAGAAAGCATGGAAAGTGCTGAACATTCAGAAGAACACAGCAGACAAAAGGTAGACACATGGTTTGACCAAGGAGCTTGCACGGGTATTGTTGGGGTAGGTGGGGAAATTCATATCTCAATGCTTAACAGAGAAGGGAAAAGCATTAATTGTGAGGTGTCAGACTGTCAAGATCTTGGGAGAAACAACTTGGTTGAATATGTCGGTTTGGGATGCAGATTTTCAAATTTTTCGACTGATGGGTCTGTAACCCAGTCAGCAGAAAATGGGCAGCCTGGTTCTACAGATTTAAAAATAATTCCAGTTGGGCCAGTTATTAAGTTGGATAGTTTTGGGAAAATGGACCAGAACCAATTTATAGTTCAATCAGCCAACATAGAGGAAGCTAATAATGGAGGTATGTCTCATTCCAGTTCGATGCAGCACAGTGGGGGAGTAGAGTTAACAGCAGATTTTAAGAGGTTTGACTCTAATGCACATTCTAGAAAAATGATTTCTAGGGGAAGATCGCTTTATCAATCTAATTCATCATTATCTACAAAGAGTGAGCCGTTGGAAAGGAGAAAAACTGCTAGTTATAAAAGGGTGTATAAAAGATCAAGGGAGAGAAGACATTGGCCATTTCCTGGAGAAGAGGAAGCTCTAGAAAAGCTAAAGGGGAAGGATTTCGAGCTAAATTCAATTCTGCCAGTCAGTGTAGTTGCAGAAGTTAATATGGATGGTTGTGTGGAGTCTACTTTGGAGAGGCAAATTGCTGACAGTAGTTTGGTTAATATGTGTGAAGGGTGGTTTTCAGAAGGAGATGACTGATTTCAATTCCAAGACATTTATTAGAAGAGCCAAAAGATTGTTGATAAGGGAGGCATTGGATCAAGTTAGCACTACAACAGTTTCTTCTTCAGCTTTTTCGGTTCTCTTGGAGGAAGCTTTAGCTACTTGGGAAATTAGTAAGCTATTAGGGGTGTCTTTCAAGGAAGGGAAGTCAACTTTTTTGGAAAAAATTATAAAGTTGGAGGAAGATTCGAGGCTGGTCTGAGCTTCTGTTTTCTTGGCAGTTCTGGTACTTATTTTTTTGATAAATAACCAATTAGCCATTATTTCATGGAACTTTAGGGGATTGGGAAGAAAGGAAAAACAAAGATCTGTTCAAAATTTAGTTTTAAAGAAACGCCCTATTTTACTTTTGCTTCAAGAAACGAAAATGGAGAAGATTCAGAGAAATTTTTTAAGGAGTGGTTTGAATACCCTGCAAGGGTTCACAGAATCTCTAGCAGTGGGTTCTTCTGGAGGTTTATTGAGTTGTTGGGGTGAGTGTATGTTTGAAGTGGAAAATTATGTTATAAACAGAAGGTTCGTTGCTACTTTTGGGAAATTTCGAACTTCATAATTTAGGTGTGGTTTTATTAATGTTTATGGGCCAACTATTGAAGAAGAAAAAGCTTGCTTTTTTGAAGAGTTAGATGCTTTATTTGTGGACAGAGTATTCCTCTGTGTGGGTGGTGATTTTAATGTGTACCTTTCAGAAGAAGAGAAGATTGGAAGAGCCCAAAATAGAAATTCAATAAGAATTTTCAGTCATTTTATCCAGCAGACAAGTTTAATTGATTTACCGTTACATGGGAGTAGGTAACGCTTGAAAGATCTTTGTTAGACTGGATAGGTTCCTAGTTGATGTCCATTTCTTAGAAGCATTTCCTGAAACTAAACAGTATTTGTTACCTAAGTCTGTATCAGATCACAATGCCATTTTTCTTGAGAATGGTGGAGTTAGTTGGGGCAAAAAACCATTCAGGCTTTTTAATTATTTGATGGCTGAAGAAGGTTTTCGGAACTTAGTTGGTTCAGCTGTTCAAAACTGCAAGAGTAAACACAACATAGCTGGAATTCTATCTATCCTGAAATCAACGAAATTGGCGATCAAGGAATGGGCGGGGAATAGAAACCAATATCCAGCTGTAGAAATTGCAGAATTATAAAGGAATATTCACTGGGCAGAGGAAAATTTCCAACAAATGCAAGACTCTAATGGTAGAGAAAAAACAGCAAAATTGAGGGCTATGAGAACAGAATTATGGAAGCTTTATAAAATTGAAGAACATATATGGTTTCAAAAATCGAGATCAAAATGGGTGGAAGCAGGGGATCGTAATACAAGATTTTTTCACGCATGTGCTTCAGTCAGGAGGAAGAGGAATTTATTGAATGTTCTAAATGTCAATGGTGAGATTACTCAAGATCCGGCTATCATCAAAGCTTCTGTCAATGACCATTTTTTTGGAATTTATAACACTAGGTCTACCTTGGAAGTTGAAGATTTGAAGCTGAATTTTTCCAGAATTTCAGTGGAGCAAAGTGTGTTTTTGGAAAAAGAATTTACGGAGGAAGAAATTTGGGAAACTTTACAATCGTGTGATAGCAACAAAGCTCCCGAACCGGATGGATTAAATATGGGCCTTTTTAAGAGATTTTGGTCTGTTCTAAAGGTCGATATTCTGAAATTCTTTCATAATTTTTATATGGGGAAAGATTGGGAACATGGAGTAAATCATACTTTCATTACTCTTATTCCCAAGGTGTCTAATATTGATGGATTAGATTATTTTAGACCTATAAGCCTTGTAGGAGGGTTGTACAAAATCCTTTCAAAATGTCTATCGAGGAGATTAAGGAATTGTATTACTGATTTGATAAGTCCTACGCAGTTTGCATTCATTCCAGGTCGTCAAATACTGGATTGCTCTCTTATAGCTAATGAGAGAGTCGACTTTTGGAGGAAAAAAGGACTTAAAGGTTGTGTGTTTAAGGTGGACTTTAGAAAGGCCTATGATAATGTGGATTGGTCTATTCTTTTTACAGTTATGGAGAAAATGGGATTTGGCATCAAATGGAGGAGTTGGATCAGACACTGTGTAACAACAGCCTCAATTTCAGTTTTGGTCTCAGGAATTTCCTATGGCAAGGGGTCTTCGTCAGGGTTGTTCTCTGTCTCCTATGCTTTTCAACTTAGTTGGGGAACTTCTAAACTTACTGCTTTTAAAGGCAGTCTCTGAGGGATTGTTTTATGGACTGCAAATTGGAAGGAATGAGACGGCTATTAATTTATCTCATCTGCAATTTGCAGATGACCTAATTATTTTCTGTGGGGTTTCGAAGAAACATATTTTAAATGTTAAGAGGATCCTAAGAGTGTTTGAACTCATATCTGGTCTTCAATTGAATTTGAAGAAAAGCATGTTTTTTTTTTATAAAAAAGAAAAGCATGTTATTTGGTGTTAATACGGCTGCAGAGGAGTGGGCCTCGTCTATTGGTTGTGCAGTTGGAAATTTTCCTTCTGAATATCTAGGCTTGCCTTTCGGTGCAACTAGGAAATCTTCCTCTCTTTAGGATCTGGTGGTTTTAAATTTTAACAAGAAGCTTGCAGGTTGGAAAGCTACCACTCTTTCATTGGTAGGGAGGTTAGTCTTAATTAAATCGGTTCTTTTGTTCACTTCCAACTTACTACTTGTCTCTTTTTAAAATTCCCTCCTCGGTTAATTCCAAACTCAATTACATAATGTCTAAATTCCTATGGGGTGGAATGGATAGAAACAAGATTCATTGGGTTAGTTGGTCTAATGTGTGCAAATCTAAGGAGGAGGGAGGTTTGGGAGTGTTGAATATTATAAATATGAACAGAGCTCTTCTGGGGAAATGGTCTTGGAGGTTTGCTAATGAAAGGAATGTTGTTTGGAGGAGGTTGATATGTTCTAAATACAATCTGGATCCTTACTCATTATGGTTCAACGGCAAGATACCAGCTCTATCTTCTTGGATTTGGAGCTCAGTGGTTAATACTCATTTCAGAGAAGACTCTTTTGGCTCAAAGTTTCGAAGTATGTGCAGAATTCAAGTTGGTAGTGGACAGTTTATTCGTTTTTTGGCAGGACGAATGGGCAATGGACTGCCCTCTTAAGGTCTCTTTTCCAAGGCTATTTGCTATCTCTTCAAATCAGAGTGGTAAATTGCTTGATTTCGGCGAGTTTAGTTCTTTAGGATGGATTTGGAATATTCAATTGAGGAGGAGTTTGGCAGACTGGGAATTTGAACAGTGGACTAATATGATGACAATCATTTCTAATTTTTGTTTGTCTAAAAAGACCAGCGATGCTCTGATCTAGAAAGGGAACGGGACAGGTGTCTATTCTGTGAATCCATGTGTGAAGATTTGTTCCCCGACTTCACAAGCGAATTCTTTTTGGAAGAAAATTTTGTGGAAAGGATTGGTGCCACCAAGAATTGAGGTTTTTATGTGGCAGGTGGTTCTTCAAAAACTACCAGTGAGGACTGAACTGGTTAAAAGAGGGGTTACGGATATTGTAGATCTCTCTTGTCCTCTATGTAATTTGGTTGATAAATCCTCTTCTCATTTATTTTTCTCTTGTTCTGTCTTGTGGTCTCTGTGGAATAAATTTTTGCAGTATTGGAGTATTAGTTCGGTCTTTCATGGTAATGCGCATAACTTCCTTCTAGCTTGGGAAGAACTAAATTCCAGCTCTGCTATTTGGAACTTTATTCCTACTGTTGTTATTTGGACTGTTTGGAAAGTTAGAAATGATATCGTTTTCGAAAGAGGGAAGTTAGATCACACTAACTTATTTTTCTTAGCAAGAGTTAGGCTTGCATCTTGGTTCTTAGCTAAGTTTGTTGATTCCGTCATTTCTTTGGATTCAAGTTGTAAATTACCCTTCCCTTGGGGATACATGTTTCTCTCTCAACAACTCGATTGTCTCTACCATCCCTTGGTCCCCCCTCCTAAGGGCTTTGTCAAAATTAATGTGGATGCAGCTACCAGTTCTGATTGGAAGAACAGTGGAATTGCGGGTATTCTAAGAGATGAAGAAGGTCTACTTTTAGGTTCTTTTAAGAAGGCTACTAGTCCGGGTCAACCTATTTTGATGGATTTAAAGGCTGTTAATGAGGGATTATATTTCTTTGATTCAGTGAGAGGAAGTATTAAGGGTCGGTTGATTATAGAATCAGATTGTAAAATGGTAGTGGAATGGGTCAAGAATGGAACTATGTGTCCTGTTTTTTATGCCTCCATTGTCAAGCATATAGCAGTTAAACTTAAAGAAGTGGAGGGAGTTATTAGATGGGTGGCTAGGACAACCAATATAGAGGCTGATGGGTTGGCCAAGTCTGGTATTGGTTAATTTTACTTTGTTTTTGGGGTATTTTATTTTGGGTTTGTAGGTTTGTTTGTAAGGGTTTTATCTTGATGTTGTAAATCTTATGTATCTTTTATTAATAAAGTATAAGGCACTTTTTTCCTCCTTCCTCTAATTAAGGAATTCAATCTGAGTTCCTTAATCATGAAGGGGGTTTTTAATGAGGCCTTCAATTCCTATCCAAAAAAAAAAGACAGCATATAAACAATCTCTACTTATAATCATTTCCAAAATATAATGCCCCCTGATTCATTTAACTTTACAAACAATTTACAAAATGCTTTTCAGGATTCAATAGAGAACGTGACAGTAACGCCGAGTACCATAGAGAAGAGTTTTATCAATTACAAGAGATCCATCCAATAAAAGTAACCATGAAGAAAGATTTAAAGTTGAACTAATACATAGCAAATTTTAGTTGCATATGGAACTTTTTAATTTTTTTTAAAATCTAGTTAAATTTTTTTATCATTTTGCATAATGGACAAATATTTGAGAATAACGGGAATCCACTTTTTTCGATTTATTTTTGGATTTTCCAATTTCTGTGTTTTTTCCTAATATTGTCTTAAAAGCTAAAAGTTCTTCCTATCAACAAAAGACAGAGTTTGCCCAAATGAAAGAAACTCCAACAGACGATATAAATCAACTTACAATCGGAGACCACAGTGGTTAATTTCCCAATCTCTTCAATCAAAGTCAAAATGATTTCAGCGGGATGCCCAGCAGAGCAGCCAAAAACAACATCATTAACTCCTGTGGAATACCCGGAAAGTGGAACAGTAGTTGAAGCAGCTTCTGGCAGCTGGCCACCATTAACAGGCTCCCAGTTCTTGAATACTGTCAGAAACTGCTTTAGGAAAACATGAAACAACCTTTTCTTTTCCACCTAAAATCAAGCAAATCAGGGACATAAATCCATTAGCAACAATACCCATCAACAAAAAAGAACCTAAAAGATGAAAATTAATCCTTTAACATTAAATTTTTAACCGAAGGAAACTATTTTGATAAAAAAAAACTTACTTAGAAAGATCTGAATTTAAGAAGGGAAAAATAATGAATTGATAAAAAAATTGCCATAGCCTAAAGTGAGAAAACACGTAAAACAGCATAGTGAAATTTTCTTGTTCAGCAACATTGAAAATCCCCTAAAAATTGAGAGTAGTTAAGCATACTACATGATTGCAAACAAGCTTCCAATGCTCAATGACTCAAGACAGGTTTCTTGTCTAACTTATTTAGAAGAATAAAAGCACATCCTTTAAAGTTAGCCAAATCGTAGTTTAGATTATATCTCATTGTCTAGAAAAGTTTCTTCTCTAGACCTTATAAATTATTTAGCAGGATGAACACACTTACTTTAAAATGTGGCTGAATTTCAGTCTAGATTATTATCACGTCCTTCTAAGTTGCTACCACAACATTTTTTCTCTTGGATTAAATCTAGAAAAGAAAATGCATGACACATCTGAACTGATACAAATGGGTAAATAAATTCTATAAAGATTTACTGAAACTACAATAAATAAATAGAATTTTGAAAACTTTCAGACATAAGGGCATACCTTATCAACAGTGTTCTCATATCTCTCCCACAATGAACTCAAAACTGCCTCATCATCTACTTCACTGGAAGGCAATACCAAAAGAGTAAGAATAAAAAATAAAAATAGAACACCAACAACAACAAAACCTAATAAAGTTCAACTTGAATAAAAGGAGGTTAAGGAGCACCAACAAAATCTAATAAGTAACTAATCAAACTTGTTAAACAGTAAGTCTAAACTAAAGTGCTAGAGCATGTCCAAATTTTTCTCACTCAAACACTCGGTCGTATGCCACATAAAATGAGAATTTGTAAATTTAAAAAAGAAAAAAGGAAAAAAAGTATCAAGCACTAGTACCTGAAGCGAATCCTTGGAGTAGGAGGAGACAACCTCTCCCCTTGTGCCCCTGAATCCCCAGTTTGGCCACTAGATGTACGACGAATAAGGTCGGCCACACCTTTCACAATATTCATGTTGGCCGCAAAGATTTGCAGTAACTACAGCTTCACAATCCAACAATCAATAAAACAGATTGCCATTCCAGACCATCACTTTTAGCCGAAGATCAATCCAGCTGTACATATCAACCCACACTCAAATGCTTCAATATAGTAACCTAGGCGGTTATAAATTCAGTTTACCAAATAACTCGCAACAGATAATTTTTGTAATTCACGCTTTTTCAATACCTATCACCTAAGTTCTAAATCTACTTTCCTCTTCTTTTACAGAAAAATCCTAAGCCAAAAAATAAAAAAGAAAGAGTGAAGTATTTTAATTAACAAACGCCAACCGTACTTATTAAATTTCCACGAAAATCCTTCAAAATATCAAACATTCAATGGCACGCTATTGAATATTATGAATCTTCAAAAGGAAGAGAAAATTGAAGAGAAATTCAATGGATTTTGCCGATCACTAAAGCAAAATGAAATTAGAGACGATAGATATAAAAGCAGTCGTTGGTTGCATAATTTTTTTTAAAAAGAAAAAGAAAAATACCCCGATCAGATCAAACGGCTATAATTGTGTGTTGAATTCTAGGGTTTATGATGCAAGATCTGAGTTCCGATGGTCTTCTTGAGCTAGTTTCAATGGAGTTCAGTGAGAAATTAAAAGAGAGAGAATTAGCAAATAAAAAAAGAAATAGTAAAGGGAACAAAGAAGAAGGTGAAAGGAAGGAAGGAGACTGATATTTGGATAGTTTAATTCGAGACTTGCTCCTTTAGCTTATGGGTTCAAATTAATTAATGAAGCTGTTGATTCACCCTAACGAATGATAACATGTATAAAACGACTTGACTAACTAAACCTAAGTACAACGTCGACGTTTTAGATACGACATCGTGTGTCGGTTTATTGTGTGTTGGGCAAATTAACTGAGCCCTAACTGGGCCAACTTCGTTAGTGAAATCCATTAAACATGCGACTCGGAGGACAAAAATTGAAAAACTACGACATGATGACCTGTTTTACTTTCTTTTCATTTGTTTTGATCTTTATTAAAATAAAATTTTCAATTAAGGCTAATTAAATTTAATTCAGTTAATATAGATTTTAGTAATATTATATACAAAGATACACGGCAATATACTTTGATTTATAGGTAAAAGTAAAACTACCTAAAAAGGTGTACTAAAAATTATAAAAAGTAAAATGAGATTTATAAATTAAGGATGAATATTGAATATATATATATATAATCGTAAAATATGTACTATTATGCATAATTTTGAATTGGATAATTATATAAATAAAACTTTAATTGAATTTTTAAAAATATTAATGTGATCTTCAAATTACTTTTGTATTTAATGTAATTTTTAATTCAATAAGTTAATATAATTTTTTATGAACGTTTTTTTGTCATTAACCGACGATTTTGTTAATTATGTTGATGTGGCACGTCAAACAAGTCACATCTATCCGTTTGAAGCTGAGTCAGTGCTGATTTGATTTTTAATGGCAGAGTTGGAAATAACTAATTTAAAAATGGGTTTATCCTCTGTTTTGAAAATCGGACCGGACCAGACCGATCGGTTCAACCGGAAATCGTTGTTTAGTCCGGTTCAATTTAAATCGGTTGAACCGCTGTTAGTGAACCGGTCAAAACCGCTGAACCGTTCAATACGGACCGGCTGAAAACCGGGATTTTTGTTTTTTGTTGTTTTTTTTTAAATAAACCAAAGAACGTCGTTTGTTAAACGAGCCAAGTCGAACTCGAGTATTGCTGAGCTCGACTCGAACTTGAAAACTTTAAAAGTAAGTTCAACTCAACTCAAACTCACAAGCTAAAAATTATCAAGTTCAACTCAAACTCGAAATATAATATTGAAACTTGAACTCAAAAAGGCTTGAACTCAAAAAAAAATAGAAGCTCGATTGAAGCCTAAAATTCGAGCTTGATTGAAGTGAAAGAATAGTTCACTCAATGTTCACCAAAAGGCTCCATAATTTTGAATGTCAAATTACCTCTATTATTTATAGAAGTTAGTTGTGATGCGCTTTTATGTTTCTTAGCAAAGTGAGATTGTTTTGTTCTCATATTTTTACTCTTTAGACTTTTGGGATGTTCTTCTATGTTTCTTAGTCATGTGAGATTGTTTTAAAAAAAATAAACTAAACAATATCATTTTGTTATGATTTTTTTAACCTCAAATTTATTTTTTAATTATAGTTATATAATTATATTTATTATTTAATATGTTTTACCTTAAATATTATGTTGTAGTTAATTTGAATCATTTTGTTTCACTTGATTTTATGGTTTTTAACTTATATATGTTATGATTTGCTTTAAATATGACTTATGATATAAAAAAAATATTTTTTATTAAATATTTTTGGTTTTTTATTTAATTTTTTAAATAATTATGACGTCGTCCGATTCTTCCGACCGATCAGACCGATTGGATCAGTGAACCAGTAACACGATCGGTTCGCTAACCGATCCGATTCTGAAAACCATGAATTTATCTCTTCCGCCTCCCTTTTTTGCAACCACGTCATCGATATCGTGAAATTCGATCTTAAAAAGAATCGCCCTACGCTCCCCCTTCTTAAAAAGCTTGACTCTTGCCAACAATGGACCATCCCATAAAGCAAGATCATTAAAAGCAATGAGCTCACATTCCTCATTGTGTACAGAGCTCCTATGAGACCATCAAACCCATTCAGCTTCGATTCCATCGAAACTTGCTCGTCAAACTTCAACGAAAGTGGTTGGATTCTCGTTTCCATGAACGCCTTGTTTTCCATCAAAGTTGCCCTGATCACATGTTTCCATACTATATAAACTTCAATGAGATTATAAACAAAAAGGGGATGAGCTTTAAGAATTTCAAGTAGTTATCTGTCTGGAAAAATGAGATTAAAATATTTACGATCAAGAGAAGAAATGATGTTGAAACCAGAAGAGTAATAAGTTTCCATCATTGAAATCCCTAATTTAAGAACATGATAAGCTTCCCAAAGCTTGAAACTTTCATCCATATATTCATTAGATCACATAATTTACTTGACCCGAAAATATTAATAAAATTGCATCAATAACATAAAATATTAATTAGCGGGTTAAAATGAATTTCTTTTTAAAGTTAAAGTGTCACGTTAAATACAAAAATAAATAATTTTAGAAGTGTTGCACTTGCTAGTTAAAAGGGTCAAAATGAGATCTTCCTCTATCCGGTGCATTCCTTTCAAATACTTCCAAAATCTCATGATCCACCCTTCAAAGGTTTGAGAAGTATTGCACTTGTTCCCAATGTAATAATACTAGTAGTCCCGAAAATAAATGGGTAACGCATACCAGAGACCACTGAATTGTGTTTAAATGATTTTTTTGGTCCTTGAACTTTCAAAAGTTATAAAATAATCATTAAATTTATTAAACGATTTCAAAATGGTCACTGCAAGGTTATTATAAGTGTAAGAATTCGACAAAGTTAATGAATATTTTGTAACATTTAGATAAAATTTATTACTTTGTAATAATTTGATAAATTTTAATGATCATTTTATAATTTTTATAAGTTTAATGGCCAAAACAATAATTTTAACATAATTTAACGACCAAAACAATCGTTCAAATTTTCATAAAATGATCATTTTGGATGTTATAATAAGTGTAAGAGTTTGAAAATTTTAATTATTATTTTGTAACAATTAGATAGAAATTGAAATTTATGATGATTTTGAAATAATTTGATAAAATTTAATTATTATTTTGTAATAATTTGATAAATTTAATGATTTTTTTTAATTTTTTAAAAGTTCAATAATCAAAACAATTATTTGGACAAAGTTGTAAACTGTGAAAAAAAATGGCCAATTTGAGCTTGAATTAACATAGAAAATTTTGTTTAAACACTTATTTACTAAAAAAAATTAATTTTCCCAATATTTTGAAATTAAAAAATTTACTAATTTTTAGTTTAGGAACTCATTTTGTTATACATTCGATTCGTGTCTTCAATTTTTTTTTTGAAATTTCATGTTGTTATATCAAAAATGACAAAACTATTTTTTAACGTCTACAAATCAACTAAGGAACTTTGGGAGGCAATACAAAAAACACCTAAAGATTCTTTGAGACTCGACTTGATGATCATTAATTAATAAGAAAGATAACTATCATCCAATATTACAACACAATCATCAAGTGTGGAGATGATTACATAAAAAAAAATTGTTGATCAAAAGAGAATATTGAGATGCATTTCATTAGAGAAGGTTACAATATGATAGTCCTTCTCACTCAACTACAACTTGCTAACATCCTCAACTTGCTAACATCCTCAACCAAGTTCTCCCAAAAACAAGTTGAATTTGTATGGCTAAACTCTCGAGATAACGTTATCGAACAAATTATTTCACGAGATAATGCTCTCCCAAGATTAATTGCTCAAATAGGGTGAAATCTACAGTGTTGGTCGTAGGTCACCATGTCATCTACTAGGTTGCCATGTCTTCCCGACGAGCTATGAGCCACCTATGCTTGGGGACATACATGGCTGGCCACGTAGTAGGTCGCCCGGAAGGCATGGCGACCTACGGCCAACACTGTAGATTTCACCCTATTTGAGCAATTAATCTTGGGAGAGCATTATCTCGTGAAATAATTTGTTTGAGAACGTTATCTCGAGAGTTTAGCCAATTTGTACACCCCAACTTGATAGAATGTACAAACAACTCGTATTTTTTTTATACAATTTATTTTAATTTTATTATCTTTTTCTATTATATCTTAAGATCGATTTTCTTTTAATTAGAATTTCTCTCTTAAGAAATAACTAAAATATATAACACCACACCCTGTTTAAAAGTTGTGTTTTGTGGAATAAAGAATCAAGTGAAATTTTCCTTTAACAATTCTACTCTCATCCCAAATCTCATCAATCATACAAATAGACAAAGGAAATTTATTTTTCTAAAAAAGGAGATAGAAATCTCATCCCCACACCATGAAAGGTAATCCCAATAACATGTTCTCTAAACTTCACCAATCCTACTCTCATCCCTTCCACCTCTCTCACGACGACTCCAAATACCCTCCCGCTGGCGCTGGCAACGGCGGCGGCACTGGCGCTGCCGATGGAGCTTCTATTGAAGTGGTCCGTAGACCAAGGGGTCGTCCTCCGGGTTCCAAAAACAAGGCTAAGCAATCTGTCATCGTATCTCGGGAACCCAACCCCGCCATGAATCCTAACGTTCTCGAAATCCCTGGTGGGAATGACCTCGTCGAAGCTATCTGCGACTTCTCTCGTCGGAGAAACATTGGAATCTGCGTGCTTAATGGGTCTGGGTCCGTTTCGAACATAACTCTGCGTCAACTTTCGTCGACTCCGGGAGCTATCGTAACTTTCCATGGCATATTCGACATCTTATCCCTATCGGCCACGGTCCTACCTCCAACGACGTCGTATAACGTCCCCAACACGTTCTCTATCTCTTTAGCGGGTCCTCAAGGGCAGGTCATCGGAGGGTTCGTGGCTGGCTCGTTGGTGGCGGCTGACACCGTTTTTATAGTTGCCGCCACGTTCAACAATCCTTCGTATCATCAGTTAGCAGGAGTGGCAGAAGAAAGAAGGAATTCGTTGTCGTCTGGCAGAGATGGTGAAGGTCAGTCGCCGCAGTTTTCTGGTGGCGGTGGAGATTGTACCGGTCATGGTGGCGGTGGTTCAGAATCTTGCGGAGTTTCGATGTATAGTTGTCAAGACGGCAGTGGATCAGATGTGATTTGGGCTCCAACCGCTAGACCGCCACCGCCTCAACTGCCTTACTGATGAGTTTGAAAGCTTTAGTTTTTCTTATCAGAAAAAGGACTCATCGTTGGGGATCATTGTGAATGAATGGAGTTCAGTTTTCTAATTGCCAGAAATGTTATCATTAATTGCCTTGTTATGTAAAATAATTCAGGACTTCATATTTTTATGTTTAACTTTTGAAGTAACAACTTCTAATTGAAGGTTGTATTGAATTATCCAATATGTTTGTTGCTGAAAGTTAAAATCGAAACGAAATGAAACTTTATGCATGATTTTAAAATAAAAATAGTTAAATGACTGAAATATAATAGAAGTGATAGTTAGGGTACTAAATGTGTAGTTTACCTTATAATTAATTCTAAGGTAAACTTCTTATTTAGTCACCCAACTATCACTTTGGATTTGTTTTGGTCATCTAATTATTTTTCTTTCAAAACCATACATAATTATATGTTTTGGTCGCTCAACATTAAAAATAAACAAACATGCTGACGTGGGGATTTTTATTGGGTAACTACTCAAATGACCACTTAATTAGGGGGTTGATGTTGATATGAACACCATTCTTTCAATTTTTTTAATATGAATTAACTATTTAAGTAGTTTCAATGTAGTCACTTCCCATTAAAGACAAACGGTGTAGCTGATGTGGACCTTTGACTCGTCATTAGTCAATAACAGCCACATCAGTTATGCTATCTGTTTATAACGACAAGTGGCTACATTGAAACCACTTAAATAGTTATGTGGTCATATTACTAAAATTGAAAGAATGATGTTCATATCGATATCAATCACATAGTTAAGTGGTCATTTGAGTAGTTTACCTTTTTTATTTTTTTGACGACGGGTGACCAAAACAAAACTAAAATATAAATTTAGATATGATTTTTGAAAAAAAAATAATAGTTGAGTGATCAAAACGAAATCAAAATATAATAGGTGACTAAATATTTACTTTACCCTTAATTCTAATATTTCAATTTTCATATCTAATCAATTTACTAATATTTATTTTTAAGTTCATTAAATTTCATTTTTAGATTAGTAAAACATTTCTTTATAACTTATCAACTATACATGAAAATTTATACATCAATATTGCATGTAAGGGTAAGTAAAACTTAATTTGATTATTTCCTAAATTTTAAATTATTTTTAGGTTTTCAGTTTGAATTTATAAATTTTGAATAATCTAAAAATTGAAAAGTAAAATGACATTGTTTTAATAATTTAGTCATTTAACTATGATTTTTTTTTTCAATTTTCCTTCGTTTTATGACTAATTTTTTATTAATTTTGAATCGCATGTTCCTCGACCAGTGTAGAATACCTATATAACTTTAATTCATCTTTTTGCAAGTTAATCCCTTAACTTTGCATTTTTTTTCTTGTTTCTTTAATTTTTCTTGGTTTTAAGTTTATTTTTCATTAAATTTGTACCACATGCTCTTATATCACTACAGATTAAAAATAATTGTTTAAACCGGAATCAATCAATACATAACATAATAAATAGGTACATTTAAATTTGAACAAATATATATATAAAAAAAATTTGAACAAATATTTTCAATTTGACTCAACTCAAAAATAAATAAAATAAAATTTAAATAATAAAATCATACTTAAAAAACTAAATTAACTCCAAACATTTTCCATTTGACTCAACTTGATTAGATGGAATATTCACCCCTGATTATATCAAATATTACTCTTAAATAAGATAAATATACAATATTAGAAATACAATTAAATAATTTAAATTTAAGCTTTTATAATGTATTATCATTTTAACTATTATATATATATATATCTTTTATATATCAAATATGAATATTTTAATAATTTATCATTTATCGCATATTTGTCTTCTAATGAATGGAATTAAGGTTTCTTGATGATTGGTAATGGTGAGATTACTTTGAATTTCAGGGACATTTTCCCCTAATAATAGTTTTTCTTTGACATAAAGAAAGAAAGTAATATATATATATAGAAATGGAAGATATTAAATATGGTAAACTACACCTTAGGTCAATGAATTATAAGTTTGATAATAGATATGTTATCTTCTCTAAAGATTATAAATAGTTCACTTAACTAAAATATCATTAGAGATTGATCATTTTGTCGTTAAAATTGAAATAAACGTCTAATGTAATAAGGCTAGCTGTAGGAACATTCTTTTTCTTTTAGAGTCTAGAGTAATTACAAAATAGTATCTATTCAAAACTTTTTTAATTAATTGATAACACACAAACCCTATAGACGTAACTACTCAAGACCTTAAAAAAATAACATTTCTTCCTACTATTGAAATTACTCGATGAGTTCAGCATTATTCTTTTTAGTCAGGCAGAAAAGAGTCCTTAGTACTGTATTAGTTTCATAAATTAATTTGACAGATATTTAAATCAATTGACAATTTTCAGTGCCCATTAAGATTAGGTTTCTCAAGTTCAGAACAAATCAATTGCTGCGTTGCCATTTAGCAGTAGTTTGTGAATAATTTAACCAAAATGATTGTTAATTAATCTACAGACTGCATATATATACTTAGTAAGACCGGGAGAAAGTCAGATTTTCGGCTTATCTTTTAATAGCCACATCAACTCTTCAGGTAAATAAAATTAGTTGACCATTTTTCCCATATGTAATGGGGTAAGGGGAGATAGGATAGTAGGTTGCCCCCACACCAGGTTGAGAGCAACTTTGTGGGAGACCTCCAAATTATGAATTGTCTACCATGAGACTCAATCCCACGACCCCAAGGTTAAGAGCCTTGTGCTCTACCAACTGAGCTAGACGGACAATTCTCTTCCGGTAAATATTAACGATAAATAATTTGATTGACAATATTTAAATAATTAAGTAGTCCGATTGATAAAATTAAAAGAAATAATAATTAAGTAATTATAGATATAATTTATCATATCTTATATATGTATCAAAAGAGGCACAAATCAACTTTGGTAAGTTGTTTAGTTTGTTTGATCTTTGACGGTAAGATGGAGACGGGCGCTACCACTGTTTATAAGACAACAAAATCTTTAAGACAACCATCCATTTTGATTTGTCTGATTGTCTCTAATTACTTTGACCCGACATATTCAAAGATGATGGCTCAAGGTTTTCTCAGGGTACTAAAAAGCAAAACCTGAAATGAAATCCATTCCATTTCCACGGGTTAAAAACACGTGTGTGAACCAAAAACCAAGGTTATGCAATTTGCTCATGCCCATGTGTATCTTTTGCTTTGAACAATTAGTGTGATGGTCCTATGTTAACCCCAAGTTGCTATGGAAAGTTTGCATTGATAAAAATACATGCATGCTTCACAGTGACGACTTCTCTAGATTAGGATGGATCGAGCGGATTAGAGGTGCGATCACACCTCTTGAAAATTTGAAATTTCAATATAATTAGTATTTTTTTTATATTTTATAGTGACTATCTAATTTTGTATCTCTAAAATTTTAATATATGAAATTATACATATGTTGTATGAACTAAGTGACCTATATGGTTAAAAGAATAATTTTTTATTCCTTAAAATCCCAGATTCGAACACCAATGACTGCAGAATATTTGAATGTCCATTATCAAATGATTAAGACTCTAAACACTTATTCATCACATTGGGTTTATGTATAAAACACATTTGACCCGTACACATCCATTATCTCATTGTTCATACCATTTTTATAAGAAATTAACTGTTTTTACTCATTGTATTTCACAAATTTATTTAAAAAACACATTACATGTTAAAGATTATGTGTACACTTATATACCAACGCTTGTATACAAATGATTATGCCAACAAGAATGCTAAACCGAGACCCGAGTCAATGGCCGGCGTATTATTTATTACCAAGAGAATGTGAAGCTGTGAACAGAAAGGGGGTGGATTTGCTATCTTTAAGCAAAGCTAAGCTAACTACAAGAGTAAGTACATATCATGTACAGCCGTCCTCCCCCCAAAACAATATCTTATTTACCTCTCTTTTTAAAATTCGATATCTCATAATAAGATTTTTAATCTGTTCTTTTTTCCCCCTCGTTGATTTTCTCTAAAAAGATGCATCATTTAAAGGGTTAAACCCTACTAATCTTTCTGAGTCAGTTTCCCTAGGCCTACTGCTGCCTCTACACTGTTTACTCAGGTCGGAGTGGGAAAAAGGATCATCTCCCTTACCTTCACCATTCATTCTAGAGTTGCGAATTTCAGGTGAACCTGAAGCATATCGGTCAAAATCAGCACAGGGTTAATGCCTCGAGTAAAGGGGGGAAGACGAGGAAGATGAATAAGCATCGGAATCAGAACCCCTCCATGGGCTGTTAAACCCATGTATCGAATCACCGAATATAGAATCTAGTAAGTCATCAGCGCTGTTAGAATCGCGTGTGCTGTCAGTACAGCAGGAACCTTCATCAGAGTTGCTGCTTAAAAGAGAAGAACTGTCACTTGACGATGAGTCCTCTAAAATCCTTTGCAGATGATTGAATTTTGAATAAAAAGATCCAATGCTCCCATGAGTATCTCGATGAATCAAGCTGGGGTAGAATTCATCAAGACTAGAATGTGTCAAAGAACTTGACTTCAGCAGATTCTTTGAATTAACCCTCGATGGAATGGCCTTGTTTCTGTTCCTCATCAATCTTGGGGCCCTGGGTGAGCACCTGCAAGATAATTTCCTAAAGCATCAAGCAATGACAACTTATAAACTAAAAACCAAACTGAGGAACAGATTCTTTACCTTGCATAAAGAAGCATATATGCTCCTTTTGTTAGAACCCTTTCGAGTTCTGTAGAAGTTACCTGCCAAATTATCATCGACCCAAAAAAACTTGAGGAACGATTCAACATAATTAGAATACAACAATAATGTGTGTAACATGAAGACAGAACATGAGAGGGCTAGGATTGGTTCATCAGACAAAAGGGGGGAAAATCATGAGCAAAAGTTACTTAAAAGTTTAATTCAATCCAGAATCAAAAGTTGGTAAACAAAGTCACCTTTCGCTTACTTTCCAAGAAAGAGGGAGAATTTTCGTATAAATCTTTTTATACAGGAAAATTAAGTGATTGTTAACTAAAGTGAAGCGTTTAAAAGAATCAATGATTATTACAAGCATGGCAACAACAGATAAACCATTACATATGGCAATAACCTTCAGATTAAGTTAGGAAGCTCAAACAGAACATGATTCTACAAAAACTAAAGAGAGGTAACCAAAATATAATGTCGATGAAAACATAGATTGAGGAAAATTGCATGCAATAAACAAATGAAATGGCTTAAGGTAAACAGAAGATAGTTGTAGAGAACATACCGTGTTGTCATCAATTTTAAACCACTTGTTTTGTGCGTTTTTAACATAGCACAAGTAGTGACCCGAAAATGCTGCATTCATAATATCCAAATGGACCACGACACCATAGAGCTTGTATATGGGTGATTTATCACTTGTCCCACTCATATATGGTGCCAAGTTCAGGATCTCAGGGAATCGAATTGCTTTGTTAAGCTTTCCAAACTTACCGAACTGCAACATAATACACACTTAAACTGTTAGAATTTGCAAAAACAAAGAACAAAACAACATTCTTTATTGAATGGTGTACCTGAAATCTCTTCAAAGCAATTGTAAGAACATTTGGAGCCTCTAATATTGTCAGCTTCTTTTTGGCCTTCTCGTAAGATTTGCATCTGAAAAAAAAATCAAAGACAGAAAAGTGAGCAAAACTATAAAATCGATGCCTTCTACCAGTAAATTTTATTGAGGACCTGCAACCATGCAGATGAATGTAGTTGCAAAATACAGCCACCAATGTCAACAAACACAAAAACTCAACAAAAAGGAAATGTTCAATAAAATTTATCATTGGAGTAACTTTATGCCACTTATCAATCTTTGATGAAGCACAATATTTTTCACATACAATTATAATTCCATAGTTCTGTTATTTGTTTAATTTTCAGCATATAGATCTAACAAAATCATAAAATATAGAGTTCACGTTTCAACTATCAATGAAATTTTGGCCAAAACGAAGAAGAAAACTATCAAGGAGCTACCTTTGCATGATCACATCACACAGCAGAGAAAAACTAATCTAATATGTACACTCTAGCTTCTAAAATTTAAAGAAATTTTGATCTCAAGAAGCATCAAAATACAACCTATAGCTTCTTTGGAGTATACTGTTTATACAAACAAAGACAATTTTTCCAAGTTAAAAATTGAAACCAAAGAAAAAAAAATGGTTATGTTTTTGAGCCAATCCTCCCACCTTATTTCTCCGAAAGTTAAATTGTCAACCAAAGGATTATTTCCATAAAAGTTCATCTTCAAAAGTCTTTGCATTGTATTGATAGTCTAAACTTTTGAAAGATTAAAATGTAAGCGAGCCAACCTGCAACATTGGTACTTATTTTCTCCATCCAGAATCTCTGTCCTGGTAAACCGTCGAAGTGCCTCTTCCAAGGTTCCTATTTCTCCTTCAATTTCAACTGTAAGGTCCATCATTCTTTCATGTCGTTCAGACTTGCCTTGGCACTTAATACACTTTATCTGTAGACAATAGTAACAAGTTTACATGCAACATTTGCATTTTAAAACAAAACTCTTACCCAGATATGACCTTGAGTGCATGACACAAAGAAGAGAAGTGCAGCCAAAACATAGATTGGTCTTAGATATTACCTTTGACCGAAGGTAGCCTCCAAATGTTAAACCTATTAAAGTCGATTCTTCTTCTAAATAACTTGATGAAACCACCCCAGCTTCTTTAAGACAAACAGATTGCATAGCATCAATAGCATACCTACCAAATGTAAATTCATCAATCAACTAGTTCAACTTTATCGAAAGGATTTCTCATGAAGTAAACATTTAAACATTGCTAAATGTATCTCACCTTAAAAATTCATGTGCATCTTCTTCTTTCCCATTAGAAAGTTGACTACCAATGTTTTGTAGTTGGGAAAGTATTCCTATGGGGGACAGTGGAGATCTCCCATCTTTAGCCTTCAAAACTAGATTTTCAAATTCACACATGAAGCACCATTCTTTCTTTGCACCTAAGAAATTATATTAAGAGTCATCCAACATGTTACATTAAAACACAAAAATGTAATAATTCCAGCTCGGAAACATTAGAGGGACATACATGCTTTGGAATGGAGTCCATGAAGAAAGTAAGCAGTCAGAGGAGGAGTGAAAGTCAAGCATTGGAGGACAGCATTGGCATAACAACTGTGCAAAGTAAATAGCACATTAACAACAGAAAAAGACAAAAAAAGTAAAATATAAACATCCAATGTCCAACACTACTTAAATGATGAAAACTCATAATTTAAAAATATGCATGTAAGGAATGCCCAATAGAAGAAGTACAAGGCAGGAACATTATCAAGCAATATTGTTCCCTGATGCAGAAAATAGACAACAATTGGACTTGTCTAACCCAGACTATACTAGAAGTCTATTCATTTTTCTTCTGGAAAATACTCTGCAAGTTTCAATGTTAAATTTGAAAAATATTGCAGCTATTTAGCTATAAAAAAGATGGGTCTTTTCTGTCACACTAGATATATGGGGTATTTTTTTTACTGAATTTTTTTTGTTAAACCTCATGGGAGAAGATGATTTTCTGTAATATTGCTTACGTTTTAGTTTGTATTTATTTTTCTTGATCGTCATACTTAACTAAAAATATTTCACACTGTTCCGGATTTATAACCTTTCAGAATAGTGATTTTAGGATAGGGCTGTTATGAGGGTGCTATACATATAAACGTCATGGTGGTTCTGTTGGAAACACCAAATGTGCAACAGTGTTGATGGATTTAGCCAATAGTATAAAACCAAATTAAGCACAGTATATTTTTTCCATAACCGTTCATCACAGTAAAAAAATCTTATATTACCTATTTCCACAGTTTATAAGGCCACGTGGTTGCAGTTCCACCTTATTCCAACTATAAAGTTTGACAAAGTTTTCATAAGAAAACATTTCCTGCAAAGGCCAAAAAATAGCTAATATGTCAAAGGCTCATTAGGCTTCAAAAATAACAACTTTAAGTTTATCACTATATTTTCCACCAACCTCATTACTAGCTCCAAGTTGATGGCGTTTTGGCAATTTAGATCCTCTTAATTGATCAACAACTTTCAACATAGAGGTTTTCAACCCATTCTTACAAACCTGAGGTAATTTAGCAACATTTGCAGGATCATCGTCAATTTTCTCAGATTTCACACTGGGGACAATATGCACTCTAGCATTGGATGAATAAGCATCAGATGGCTTTAATGTATGAGAAGCGTTGATAGGTCCATTAATGACATAAGTAGAGCATGATTTTTCAAAACATGAGGACGGCAAGCCACTGACTGGTGGAACATCTGTACAGGTAGCTTCTTTGGGTTTTGCGGCATGCTGAATATTGTTAGACCTACACTCCACGTAGTTAGCCCATTCAGAATTTGAAGACTTGGAGTTTCTGACATTCGAAGAACCTAAAACAACATTTTCTGAAGTTACTCCATTAGAAAGCTTGGCTGTCCCCAAAGTAGTAGCACCCTGAGGAGCATCATCCAATTTGGTATCTTTCACCTTGGAGCTGTGTGGATGTGAGGAAGAAGCATTTCCAGACAAAGCCAAAGAAAAATGTAAGGATGATCCAGAATCAAGTGAGGCCTCTATAACGTCTTTATGATAAGTGTTAAAAGACTCATTGTTAGCAACATTGGTAGATGGAACTGATTCCAGAGTTCTGTCCCAAAAATCAGAAGACAATCTAGAACCCTCAGCAATTGAGTCCTCACACATATCCCTACCACCTGACCCTGAAGGACTAATTGCTCTGCACTGGCTCTCTCCACTTTGATCAGGCTTAGTTTGATTTAATTTATTTATTTTAGAATTTTTATCTACAGACTCTATCAGCCTAACAAATTTTGTAGATGATGGATTGGTTTGATCCAAATTGTTGACAACAGACGAAGTCCAAAATGTGTCAAGATTAGCATCAGCAGAAAGAAAACTATCTAATTTATCAGGCTCATCTGAACTTATGCTCTCACACACAGAAACATCACCAGATGATTCACTACCAGCAGCAGAAGATGAGAATCCAGAAAATGAAGCACCAGAAGATTCAGAAGCAGAGTTCAGACCTTCCCCATCAGCATGAAACTCAACCTTTGCATCATTATCCTTCCCTTGTAAAACTGCAGAAGAGCTAGAGGAACTCAACAATGCAAGTTCTGTTGTGGAGTTAAACAATGCAGATTCTGTGGAGGCTGTTCCAGTTAACTTTGCATCCAACTTTTCTTCGGTTTCATAGTCGTCTCCATGTTGGTCTTCTTCTATTGCCTTCTGACCATAATGACCTTCGTCATCATGATTTTGGTGTTCAACAATTGGAGGTGGATGACATTCTTCCTTGTGACCTTGACGCCAGTGAATAATTTGACACTTAGGAGAACTGAAACATCCAAATTTTGATGTAAACAAAATATTACTGAGAGACTGTACATAATGAACGGTATCATCAGAAAAGTAATGCTAGATACAGCAATAGGTTACCATTGTTGTCCCATCCAATCAGTAAAACACATCAATAACATTACCGCAAAGTAACGGGAAAATGCTAAACTATTCTACAAATGAGATATTTTTTTCTTTTACATAAAAAACATTTAAACAAGTCAACCCCTAAAATGCATGACCTGAAAAAATGAATAAAGAACTCTTAAACTGCAAGCGAAGAAGGAAACAAAGAAAAAAGGTGATGTTAAGTTTACAAACTAAAACATCTGTTGAAAATCGGCATAACTATCCATCAAAATGTAGCAGCATTTAAGACTAACAACAACCTTCCCGTCAATGACAGATTGTGGATGTTGAGTTTATAATTCATTTTCACCAACTCTCTAAATTGCTTTGTTTCTCACCGCATAAACACAAACCTTTTGCCCCAATTATATGCCTACCATACATGTATCCAGGTTACAGCGTATTGAATTAGACCAGCACTTGCACTGCGCTAATTGAAGCACTCATCTAATCAATATTCTTTCAATTGCATACGGTTTACAGAATCGAATCTCAAACTAATGGCCTAAATGAAGAAAGAAAACAATTCTAAATAAATTAGAAAAATAACCCGAAATTAACAAGCTAACATACCAGTATCGAACAGTTTTACAGCGGGCGCACCGAGTAGTAGTAGGACGATAACAAACGGCGCATTGGTGATAGTTCCGCGAAATGGAAACCGCACCGTGTCCAACAGTGGCTTCAAGTTCGGCCCTAGCGGTCTCCTCCGAGGCCAAAATCAAAAGCCTCTGGATCTCCGCTTGCCTGGCTACAGATAGCCGCCATTTCCGCCTAATGAAAAAGCCGATCAAAGGAAGGACGAGGGAGACCAAAAGGACCGGGCTCGAAAACCCTAGATCCCCAACAAGAAGCATTTATCCTGCACCCGATATTAATAGGCCTCCAACGGAGACGGCAAATCCTAACTTCCTTACCTCACCAATACACATAGATTCCAACGACTTCGCCCTCTCGGTCGCTCTCGCGGAGGAACTAAGTCCGGCCGTCTGACATGCAACCGCAGCCGTTGATTTTGGACTGAAACAAAGACCGTTGAACCGCAACCGTGATATCGAAAAATGAAATCAGTCGAGAATTTTATTTTATAAAATAGAAAATAAACAAATATAAAAGGGATTGGCAGTGAGACAAGAATGTTAATATTGCTTGAGTTAGCGAAAAAGGTGAAAGCTTAAGCTTCTTCTTCAGCTCGGCTGATTATCAGACAACAATTTTTTTTCTTTTTTTAGATCGAGTTTTTAACAGAGAGAAAGAACAATAAAAAGGAGAAATAATATTAAAAAACTACATTTAAATTAGTAGTTAAATATCAATATTTTAAATTAAAAAAATTATATTTTCCTTAATTATAAAGGGAAAACTGGTGGTCGAGGGAAAGGAATTTTGTCTTCAGGAATCGAGAAGCGTGAATTCTTTGGCCATCAAATATTCGGATCAGGGTGGGGGCACGGGTTGAACCGGTTTTACATCTATTTTTATTCTTGGGTAAATTACCACAAGTGGTCCCCCAACTATATAGAAATATTCTTTTAAGTCTCTCAACTATTAACAGTTATAAAATAGCCCCTAAACTCTAGGTTGCTACTTTGTTGAGTGCCTCAACTATTAAAAATTATAAAATGATCACACAAATATTCATATATTTCAAACTTGTCCTTTCTTTTTTAAAAAAAAAAAATTAACGGCTATCTAAATTGGACGTTAACCTATTGATCGAGATATAATAACATTTGATCCTAAAATCTCAAATAATTATACAATTCAAACGATTCTGCGATCAAATTTTATCATATCTTAATCAACAGGTTAACGTCTATCTCAACGACCGTTATTTTTTAATGAAAAATGACGAGTTTGAAATATATGAATAGTTGAGTGATCATTTTCTAACTTTTAATAGTAGAAGGACTTAATAAAGCAACGTCTTATAATTAGAGGATTATTTTGTAATTTTTAATAATTGAGGGACTCAACCAAATAGTATCATATAATCCGGGACCATTTGTGTACTTTTCCTTTATTCTTTTAAATTTTTAGAGGAACCGGACGGTGTAGATTTGTTTTTGGTTTGGTGGAAGACCAGAAGCTGATGACGATGGTTCACTCACCATTTTCCAAATTAATTAATTTTTTTTTGTTGAGTCTTTGAAAAAATGATTTTGGGTAAATTTGATTTGATTATTTTTTATCTATTTATTTTTTAATTTTAAAAATGGGGCATGTTTACAATCAAATGATAATAAATATGACATGATTATAATTATATAATATAATATGCAAATAAATATATAAATATTAGTATATTAAAAGATATCCAAACCTTTTAATGAATTGGATTACGTATTCCATAATCATATGTGTAATAATGACTTATGTTAAAACACTGAAATTTGCCGTATTTTATTATTTTGGTAATGCACGCCCAAATTTGGTGGTTTGTTTTGTTTGTTGGAAAATGACATTATTGTGAAATGGGCAGAAATGGAAATCAAATTTATTACTGAATCTGAGTGTCGGTGAGCTTATTAGTCAACTTCAGGGTTGTTTCGCACCGACTTTTGACTCTTTTTGTCCATTGGCGCGCTTCAATTGCTTGCCTCTTTTCTCTCTCATCCCCATTGGCGCGCTTGAAGAGCCAGCCAGACGACTCGTCACTCTGCACGCTGACTCAGTCGTTAGCGAAACGAGTCAGTTACACAGGAGAGATCAGAGAAACAGACAATCAATCGTGACTCGGTTCATCTCCAAACAACGCTAAAGTCAAAGAATCATTTGTAGTCATGCCTGGAGGTTTAAGATGCGTAATCGTAGCCGTTAATGGCAGTGAAGGGAGCATGGACGCTGGATACACTCAAACCTCCCATCATCTACTTCCGACGATATCGAATCTGCCGGCTACTTCCTCATTCAGTGGCCTCCGTCCATTGATGTTTCATTATTCGAGCCCAGTTGAGGTACTTTCCTTTACTGCTTTGGATTGCATTGGATTAATCTATATTCCCTGTACGATTGGATTATTTTTCTTTTTAATTTTTAATTTCAGGCGATCTCAAGGTTCATGTATTCGCGGCTGCCATCGAACCGCGAACTGAAGTGATTTTGAACTATGCTATGCAGATTTGCACCGGAAGGAAAAAGGTTTGTTTTATTTTATCATTATTTTTCAATTAAGAGTACTGATATTATTAACTTAATCTTTTAAGTATGCTTGTGCGCTCGATCGAGTAGAGTGAAAAATTTTTAAGTTATTCGAATTGACGAGTCCTATTTTATAACTCAAATTTGACTTGAAATTTTTTCGAGTCAAGTCAATTTTATAAAATTCAAGTCGAGTCGTTTTTTCGAGTTTATGTTTAAATTTAATTGTAACTATTTATAATATTATAATATTATTTGATTTCAATTTAAAATGTATTTGTTTGCCGTAATTGAAATTACGGAATTGGTTTTTCCCAAATTTCTGTGTTTATTTCATGTAATTCGTTTTTCGGAAAATATTTTCCGTGTTTGTTTCACGTAATTGGTTTTCCGGAATGTAATTCATTTTCCTAGTAACAGAATTTCCTTTGTGTTTTCTGTAAAATAACTTACGGATTCATTTTTCGTAAGTCATTTTCCGAACTTTTCACTCCAAAGAATAAATACTTAAAATAATTTTATTTTATGAATTTAATATTAATAAAATATTTTAATATCATTTTCATCAAAATATTATTTATTTATTTATTAATATTTATAATAATATTATATTTTTAATATTATATAAAATAATCAATTATATTATAATAATATAAGATATTATATTTTTATTTTAATAATATATAATAAAAATTTTATATATTTAATAATGAATAATATTATTTATATATTTAAATAATATTTTAATAAAGATATTTAAAATATACTAATTAATATTTTAAAATATAATATAACACTATTACTTTAATAAATAATTAATATAATTTATAATATTTTATTTCACTAAAATATACAAAAAAAATATTATTTTTATTAATAAAATTATAAAAATAATATTTAATAATAAATAAATTATTTTAATATTTTAAAATAATAATATTAAGTTTTATGATAAATAATATTATTTATTATATTTAATATTTATAATAGATAAATTTTAAAAAACTCTTTAACTAGTGGAAAAAAAGTTTAAATAACATCTTCCAAACATCATAAAACGTTTTACAGATGTTTTTCAGAAAAATGTAATTCATTTTACAGAAAACATTTTTTGGAAAATGTTTTCCAAAAATATAATTCATTTTCTAGAATTCAAATTTCAGTAATTCATTTTCCAGTTTCAGTAATTCAAATTCCAGTAATTCATTTTCCGAAAAACCAATTACAACCAAACAAACAGACCCATGAATTTTTATAATCATATAAAGTAAAACTTCTATAGATTAATAATGTCGGGATCATGTGATTTTATTAATTTAAATAAATATTAATTAATTGATAAATTAATAATTTATTAGTTTAAAGATTTGATTCAACGAACCTACATTATTCTTCATGACATGAATTCATTAAGTTACTCTGTAACCAAAATTGAATATGATACAATGTCTTTACAAACCAATTACGCGGAAGAAAGCACTCATAGCAGCAACAACTCTCCACAATTATTTGTTGCAGTATGAGAACACAACATCGAAACTTTTGAATGCAATAAAGAAAGTTAGAGATGAAATACAACCAGATTTAAATTTTAAGAAGCAAACAAAAATATAATCATACTTTACTGAGTTTTTCTAGTTATATTTATAATTTTATAGAATTATTAATTTATAATATTGAAGAGACCATAAATTTATATAAGGGTCTTTCAAAAAAATTATCATCTTATTAATTTAGACCTTGGGTTCAAGTCGGGACCGAGAAAAATTATTATTTTAGAGAGGTTATTTCTTCATATTTTTTTTTCGTATTTGATATATATATCATATAGAATCGAGAGACTCAACTCAAACTTGAAAATCAATCCACTAATTACTAAATATTTCGAGTAATTCGAGTTGTGTTTTATAATTCAACTTGAACTTGAAATCTTTTCGAGTCAGATTTATAAAAATTCCAACTCAAAATCAATTCGAATTGAGTTTTGCTCACCCTTACTTTTAAGTGGTTAATGAATCTATCAAATGATTTCAATGTAAAAGAGAATATCATTATCTTTAAAAATCTTATATTAGAGTACTTGCGTCTAAAGCGTGTGCATTGTCAATTTTGTGAAACCTATATACAACCATAAATAATTTGTATAAAAATTTATAGTAATTCAATTTCTAATTCAAGTTCATATGTATTAATTTATCTATCAACATTAATAATTTTCATAAATTCACTATATTAACATACATCTGAGGATAAGATATTTATACCAAAAACCTTAAGAACCTTTCTAAATAAATAAATCGGTAAACTGAAAATAATCTTCACAAACATTGAATGTTTGTAAAATTAAGTTTTCACACAAATGAACCCTTTGAACAATGATATCTGACAAGTATTTTAAAATATAAAATAAAATAATTTAACACTAAAAATACACTTGAATGTTTATATATCTTCTCGACCATGCTTATCATAGACTCATAATCGTTGAGTTACTTTGATTTCTTTTTTATATTATCTCTATAATTTCTAATAATTAAGAGTCGTTGAAATATAAAAATGTCATTAATTACAAAAAAATTCAAAATTTTGTGGTATGAAAGATCAATATTTTTTTATAAAATTAATCAATATTTTTCAAAAGAAAATACGACTATTATCAGCCAAAAGACTGGTCGATTTTGGGAAATGATCCATCCTTTTTATTATTTTCAAAAACGGGATAGATTTTTTTGCTATTAGAATCGCATGAATCGATCTTTTTGATAAATGATATATCCATTTTGCTTTAAAACATGAAAACTTAATTTTTTAAGTACAAAAATGAAATTAGGGCGGTAAACTAAAACTCACTTTGATTCAACTGAAAGCTTGCAAGTTTAAAATTTTTAAGTTTAATTTGAAATTAAAAATTGAATCACGATTCAAGCTCGAAAAATATTGAACTTGAAATATTCTCAAACTTAATTCGATTGAAATTTAAACCCGAGTTCGAACTTGAATCTTAAGTACATTAAAACCTTATATTATAGATTTTCTAAAAGTAACATATAAATGTTAATATTATTAAAAAAAATTAATTTAAAAAATCTAAAAATTTAATATGTATATATATTTTAATTGTTCATGAGCTTTTCGATTAGGATATGAAGTAGTTCGTTTTGTATCGTTAAGAACTTGAGTCGAATTCAAACTCGAATCAAAATAACTCACGATTAATCTCATATTTCTTTACGGTGCTAATTAAAACCGCATAATGCAAGTAAAAGACGAAACTAGCCGTTACCACTCCTCATTATAAACCATAATTATTCGGTGGGGGGGGAATTAGCATTGCCGGTCTCCATAATAAAACCTAGATATTCCTTCAATTCGGATTAAAAAATTACTCGAAATTCCAATAACTCCTCTTATTATCTTTTAGGAGTCGTTATATAAACTCCATCGATTCCTCCACAAATCCTCAATTAACTCTTGCTCGAACATCTCCAGCTACTCTCGCATCGCATTTCTCTAATTGCTCTTCTGTCTACAGCGATTTTCGTTTGATTTTGTTTTCGTTTATCGATTTTTTGCTATTAAATTTTATTCGAATTTTGCAGGGTATGGGTCATCATAGTATATATATATTTTTGGATTTTACTTTAACTATTTCATTCAGGATCTTAAGTAGTTCATTGCTTTTTGTTTCTCTTTTATTATATATATCTTTTTTTTGGGATACTTGATATTATAGATGCAGGATCTGTTGATAAATCGGGCAAAGTAAATAAAATAACACAAAAATTTTAACGAGTTTCAACAATGTGCTTACGTCCTCTCCTCGGTGCCTAAGCGGTGCTAGAAAATTTTTATTCAATTATAATAGGTTTAGGTTACTCTATTTATAAAAACCATAGTACATAATTCTAAAATTAACCCTGTACTTTACCGGTATATTTATGAGCCATATCATTGAATTCTTTTTCAAACTTGAACGATCAATCTAAATGGCCACTTCAAGGACAGGTTCTTCTCAGAAGGAATAATTCTAAAGAAAATGTAAATATATTGGCTTATTATACATTGTTTTATTTGAGTGATTGCAAATCTGGGTTTTTCTTGTTCCTGTTTTCTTGATTTTAACTTTGCAGTGATACTCAAAATAATTATGTTTATTTTGTATTATTTGATTTTAGTGATTGCAAATCTGGGTTTTTCTTGTTCTTGATTTTTCAACTTTGTACTTTGTAGTGATATTCAAAGTAATTATGTTGTTCTTGCCTTCTTGGTATTATCAGATGGATAGATTCATACCGAACCGTTCGGCAATGGACTTTGATTATGCTCATTACATGCTGACCGAAGGTAAGAAGACCAAAGATGATCAAACAGTTTGCTCACCTGCCAAGGAGGCCTACAGGAAGATGCTGGCTGAGACCTTGAACATGAACCGGACACGAATCTTGGCTTTCAAGAACAAACCACCGACACGGGTCGAACACTTCCCTTCCGAGAACTAGATCGCTTCTGCTCATCCGGCCAAATCCGCAAAGCCTAGAAGACACATTCCCCAGGTAACTAAGCATGATGTGCATAATCTGACTAGCTCTGGAAATTTTGATTCAACTGACACTAATATGATGTGATTATCAATTTTGATTCTTCAGAGCTCTGAGAGAACATTGGATGCTCCCCATCTTGTCGACGATTTTTACCTCAACTTATTGGATTGGGGCACCGGCAATGTTCTTGCAATAGCACTTGGTAACACGGTGTATTTGTGGGATGCTTCAGATAGTTCTACCTCAGAACTTGTCACTGTTGATGATGAAAATGGTCCTGTAACAAGTGTGAGTTGGGCTCCTGATGGTCGGCATATCGCCATTTGCTTGAACAATTCCGAAGTACATCTGTGGGATTCGACCTCTAATCGACAGGTTTTGATGTTATAGACATTGCTGATTCTCGTTTTCGTTCTTTCGATCGCTTGTTCTGATGCATCTTTTACGTTTGACGATGCAGCTTCGTACTATGAGAGGCTGTCACAGGTCAAGAGTGGGATCAATGGCATGGAACAATCACATTCTTACAACAGGAGGAATGGATGGTCAGATTGTTAACAATGATGTAAGAATCAAATCCCATGTTGTCGAAACCTACAGAGGACACCAGCAAGAGGTTTGCGGCCTGAAATGGTCGGCTTCCGGACAACAACTAGCCAGCGGAGGCAATGATAATCTTGTTCACATATGGGATAGGTCCATGGCATCTTCAAATTCACCAACACAATGGCTACACAGGTTGGAGGACCATACCTCAGCCGTCAAGGCCCTTGCCTGGTGCCCTTTCCAGAGCAATTTGCTGGCCACCGGTGGAGGTGGCGGTGATCGAACCATAAAGTTTTGGAACACGCATACAGGCACATGCTTGAATTCAGTCGATACAGGTTCTCAGGTGTGCGCTTTGATGTGGAGTAAGAACGAGAGGGAGCTTTTGAGTTCTCATGGTTTTACTCAGAATCAATTAACACTTTGGAAGTATCCATCGATGGTGAAGATGGCGGTGCTAACCGGTCATACGTCTCGAGTACTTTACATGGCTCAAAGCCCCGATGGCTGCACGGTGGTATCGGCTGCAGGGGACGAGACACTAAGATTTTGGAATGTTTTTGGGGCACCAGAAGTGGCTAAAGCTGCTCCAAAAGCCAACAACGAGCCATTCTCTCGGTTGAACCGTATCCGGTGATAAAGGAAAAGGGAGATAACAGTGGGATGGATTCTGATTTTGTAAACTTTTTTTTTCTGATCCATCCCAGAATTATGTACAAAGTTCATTCCCATGTATATTTTCAACTTCTTAGTGAAATTGTTCATCTTAGTGAAAATTTTAGATCCGGAAAATGAACTTAGACAAATGATAAGAATGTTTCAAATATAAGTCGAGCTTGAGCTTTATTTAACATTTAAAGTCAAACATGTTTTCGGTGGTGAAGGGATGATATTATTTTTAAAGATTTTGGTTTGAACATAAAGAAATGCCTGTCCAGCTCAGTTGGTAGAGCACAAGGCTCTTAACCTTGTGGTCGTGGGATTGAGTCCCACGGAGGGCATTTCATAATTCGAAGGTCTCCTACGGAAGTTGCTCTCAACCTAACATTGGGGGCAGCCTACTATCATACCTCCCCTTACCCCATTACATATGGGAAAAAGGGTTAGCTAATTTTGGTTTGAACATAACATTTATAAGAGTATTTGAACATTTATTGTTAAATGATTGAGAATCTTTCGAATAAATTTACATTGTAATCAATACATACTAATAAACAAAAAGTCAAACCCGACCTATAGCTCTATAATATATTCTATTATTTTATAAAGATTATGTTATTTATAATATAGAAACTTTCAAAAAAAAAATTATCACATGAAACTATAATAATCTATAATATTATAATTAAGCATAAAAATGTTAAGACATTTATGTTTAAATTTTAATGAAAAATATTATTAAATTAAAAATAATATAATTTTATAAATAAATAAAAATGATATGAAATAACCTAAAATGAACTTATTTACAAATAAGTGACCTTGAAAGATTTGTCCTTCCAACAACTAGTTCAATTGTTACTTGTTTAAGAGAAGGTGGCCTATGTTACGTGAAAACATATTCTGATCAAGCAAAGCGAGGAAGGAGATCCCATTAAAAAGAAATAATCTTTGGTTCGACTACCCGAAAAATATTTATTTGGATCTCAATATCATTTCTTTTATAATTGTGAATCATGATCTATGTTACGTGTTTTAAAAGTTCATTTTGATTATACGCTGATATTTGAGTTAAAATTTTTATCATTAATACTTTTTTTCTATAAAAGAATTTTAAATTTGGGTCTGGAGTACAAGCAACCTAAATGAATGAAGAATGCCGAACCAGCTCCACCTACATAACACTGTTATACATTGTAACTTTGAAATTCTTAAAACAGTGACATTAGAAAAAACGTATGAAACAATCATTTATATGGCTCGGGGAAGATGCACATAACAATGAGCATCTTTTATATGATATAGGAAAGTATGGGTGCGCACCGACCATGGGAGAATAAGAAAAACATTGAAACTTTTATTTGTCTTCACGAATACGATAAATAACTTAATCGTCTTCTCTCATTCGCTGTCCATTTCGCCTTAGTTATGAATATAATTTCTCAAACACCTCAGACGAGTCAATTTTTTTCACCAAATTATTTAGATAATTTTGTCATTGGATTTGTCTAGAAAAAAATCTTCTAGAAAAAATCAGATCGTTGTGTGTAGGTTTTTTATTTTATTTTACTGAATACTGGAGTTGGATAAATATTGATATTGTTGGATTCAAAAGTAGGATAAAGGGTTAAGGTGAAGGGCGTGAAATTGTTTTGTAAGGATATGTTGGAAAGTTTCACTTTCTTTGTTGTATTTTGTGGCCAATAATTGAAGATAACAACAAGTAGTGATGTTGGGAATAGGACAACCTCGTGAGCTTGCTGGTGGGGGGGACTGAGGGACCCCTTCCAAACAATTGACAAATTAACTGACAAAATTACAAAATATAATTTTCTTTGTGGTCCATTTCTGTTTTTCAAACTCAGTCATTCAACCGAGTTCAAAAAATTAAGCATTTTTTGGTAGATAAATAATAAATTAATAACGTCGCGATACTCAGTTCAAGAGGGTAAAATATAATTAACCATAAAAATGAGGGGGCAAAGATTAATTAATCATAGAAAATGAGAGACAAAATCAAAATAAACTAAAATTATAAGGTTTAATTTAACATTTATCCATATATATTTTTAAATTATAAAAAAGGCAAAGACCCCGGGACAAAGCTATGCTTATTACACCAATTTTTTATTATACTGTTTTTATTTTATGTCAAATCATTTATTATTAAATGTTTATGATTATAAATTAATTTATTGATTTTTAAAATCAAACATATTTATAATTTTCAATAATCATGATATTAACATAAATAATATATAATTAAGAGATTATTTTCTTATTTTATCAAAGTAAAAAATATAACAACACAAATCAAACTAAAATATTATAAATTCAAATAATTACATCTTTAATATATATATATATATATGTTATCGACAGAATCGCAATGTCAATGTTACAGAATTTTACAGATGGTGGTGGTGGTGGGGCCCGGATCCATCGATAAAAGAAAAACACGAATGAGGAGCAATATATATGAGCCCGTGACCGCATCTTATCATCCTCATGCGAAACCTTATATCTTGGAAGGGACAAAAGGCATTCACGAGCTTAACAATTCATCCCTTCTTTAAAGAAAATTCTAATTATACCCTCCATTCATCCCCTGTTTCCTTTCCCTATCACTGACCCATTCATAAGCAACCAGTCCAACATCATATTTATAAGAGAAGTCTTGTTAAATTAATTATGTTTATAAATTCATTGAGTGGTTTTATACGTAAAAAGAGAATATTATTCTTCTTAAAAGATTTATATTTAAATATCTACGTTTGTAAGATGTATATGCATTGTTAAGTGATTAAAAAAATTTAAACATATATTACTTTAGTTAACAAGGAAATACTTATTATTGGCTCAATTTGGTAGGATTGAGATTTTGGTGGGTAAGAAGGGGCAATGTGTGAAATTAAAAGCATTGCATCATCTTCTTCTTCGTATGGAACTATAGGGTAGTTCGCTTTGTATTTTTGTGCATTGCATTAGTAGGGGGTCCTTTCTAAGCAATTATCGTACATCATTGCACATAGTGACAGTTTTTGCGGCCTATTCTTTTCCATTATAGGATTGGTCACTCACCTTATTTTCCATATATATTTATATTTATTTATATCCCTAGCACAATTGACATACCCAATGACATGCTTCACAATTACAAGGCTATTTCGGTAATTCAAAGCACACTATTTGCATGTATAAGAAGTCTTACTCCCTTCTCATATCTAATGCAACAACTCGCTACATCCTTGAGGTATTCTTAGCTCTGAAAGCATGGACTTCACTGTCAGTATCTTGTTTCTAGCTCTTCTTATCCCGACCACCAAGGCTTTAGACCCTTGCGGCTCTCAGCCGGATGGTTCGGACCTATCAGTCATCCCTATATACGGCAAATGTTCACCGTTCAACCCACCAAAACCGGACTCATGGCTCGACACGGTCATAAACATGGCCTCAAAAGATCCAGCCAGGATCAAGTACTTGTCGACCCTTGTGGCACAAAAGACAACTGCGGTTCCAATTGCTTCGGGCCAACAAGTTTTGAACATCGGAAACTATGTTGTCCGGGTTAAGATTGGCACTCCTGGTCAGCTCATGTTCATGGTGTTGGACACTAGTAATGATGTGGCTTGGGTCCCTTGCTCCGGCTGCACCGGGTGCTCGGCCACCACTTTCTCACCCAACACTTCGACGAGCTACGGTTTGTTGGATTGCTCATTGCCACAATGCACCCATGTCCGTGGGTTCTCGTGCCCGGCGACGGGAACCGCTGTTTGCTCTTTTAACCAATCTTACGGTGGAGATTCATCCTTTTCGGCCCACTTGGTTCAAGATGCCTTACGGTTAGCAAACGATATTGTCCCGGATTTTACTTTTGGATGTATAAACAGCGTCTCTGGTGGGTCAATCCCTCCCCAAGGCCTCTTGGGTTTGGGTCGGGGGCCCATGTCACTGATTTCGCAATCCGGGGCACTATATTCAGGTGTTTTTTCGTATTGTTTACCAAGTTTCAAGTCCTACTACTTTTCGGGTTCTCTCAAACTCGGGCCAGTGGGTCAACCCAAGAATATTCGAACTACCCCGCTTCTTAAAAGCCCTCACCGACCCTCACTTTATTATGTTAACCTAACCGGAATTAGTGTCGGTCGAGTTCAAGTTCCCATAGCCCCAGAATACCTAGCATTTAACCCGACCACCGGGGCGGGGACCATTATCGATTCGGGTACTGTTGTAACCCGATTCGTCCAATCCGTTTACAACGCAATCCGAGACGAGTTTGTGAAGCATGTGAAAGGCCCATTTACAACAATAGGAGTATTTGACACATGCTTTGATGCCACAGCCGAAGCACAAGCACCTTTAATAACATTACATTTCGAAGGCTTGTCGATGACATTGCCGATGGAAAACAGCTTCTTGCACACCAGTGCCGGAAATCGGGCTTGCTTGGCAATGGCGCCGGTTCCGAACAACGTGAACGCCGGCATGAATGTGATAGCCAATTTGCAGCAGCAGAACCATAGAATTTTGTTCGATGTGATCAATTCTCGCTTGGGAATTGCTCGTGAAGCTTGCAACTAAGTCTCTTAATTAGCTTTATTTTATTTGCTCTTTCTTTGCCTTCTTTGTGGTTATGGGTAAGCTTTTTCAATGTTTTTATTAGATGGAATAGGGTTTAGTTAATAAACATGACAAAAATCATGTTTGTTATTATATGTGCAATATATTAACTGTGAAGAGGAATGGTTGTTTTTGTTATTATATGTGCAATATATTAACTGTGAAAAGGAATGGAAGTTTCTTAAGCTATGTTTTAGTGTGCTGAAATACATTATTAACATCAGTTTGTCTTAAAACTTAACCTATTCGTTACAACGAAAGTTTTAAATTATAATTGCGGTCGTGTTTTTTATTGCGTTGCATTTATTATTATTGTGGAGTGCCCTCCGGTAATGCCCCGGGATCAAAAAGCCGGTAAACCTTTGATCGGCTAAGATCTTCAGTTCCCTCTCCTCCCTTCTTTAGGGACGAGTTTTTATTGCATAATAAAATCTAGGATGGAGTCTCGCTCAACCTTTTCCGTGTTTATATAATGTAGATTCGATTACATCGTATTGTGACACTTTATTTTATTTTGGCTCAAAAAGATTTTACCTTTTCTGAACGAATGCTATTACAATCATTGTGAATATATATTACACTCGTGCGATTGACTGTGAAAAGGAATGGAAGTAGCTTAAGCTATGATTTTAGTGTACTAGATGAGAATTGAATGAGTAATTGGATCTAACGGTCCTTAACTAACTCTCCATTGAGAAATACATTATTAAAATAAGTTTGCATTAAACTTCATCAATAGGTTACAATAAGGATTTAAATAACGGTTGTGATTGCATTTTTTGTTACGTTGCATTTATTATTATTGCATATATAATGGGTATTATTATGATCATTGCGAATATCACAATCATCAAATAACGATTCTTGATTTAAAGTCTCGTGATTTTTACACTTGATTTAAAGTGATTTTTCACGTAAAAAATTTAATGCTTCAATTTATGCTTGTTGTGATTACATAGTTGACTTGTGGTTGATTAGTATTACTAGATAATATATTTTGTACTATTGTACCTATCATAATTATTGACTTGAGTTATAAAGAGAGAAAGAACACTTGTTATGCTTCCACATGTTTTCAGTTGTTCGGTTTTTCACCCCAACACATTCGTCCCTGGATAGAAATCGTGGGGGAGACCACGCATTGAAGGGTCAAGGTAGAAGATGCTTTAAGGGCGTGTTTGATTCGGGGAATGTGGAATTACCGGGGAATATGAAATTATCAGGGGAATGGAATACACATTTCCCCGTTTGGTTGGTCGGTAATCTCATTCCCGGTAATCTTTTATTACCAACAGTGGATTTTTTTGGGGTATATTACTGGGAATGTCATTACCTCCCTTCCCTTAGGTATTGTTGGATTACTGGCGTTTTGGACTAAAACGCCCTTAATTTTTTTTTCCAAAAATATCATTCTTCTGTCATTAAATAATAAAAAATTCTACGAAGGTTAAATTACAAATTTATTCTTAAACTATTTTAGATTTACAAAAAAAATCTATAATTAAAATTTTATATGAAGTTCAGGGGTTAAAATAAAATTTTACCCTTTCATTAAACTTTTTTATATTTTCAATTTTGTAAAAAAATTATATAAATTTTATGAATTTAAAATTTTTAAAGAAAATATATAAATTAATTATAGTAATATTATAGTAGAATTCAACTTGTTAAAAAACAAATATATAATAAGGACAATTTGGTCAAATATACATTTCAATAATCTTTTATTCCTTTAACCAAACACGGTAATCTTACATTCCTGCTAAACCAACCAAACACAAAAATACAACATTCTCAGTAATCCTATTCCCTGGTAATATTTTATTCCCACTGGTAATCTTACATTCCGTGAACTAAACGCACCCTAAAAGGCAAGAAAGATGCCTTGAGGGATAAAAGATGTAACATTCCAAACCCAGGATAGAAAATGAATCAAGCAGGTAATGTTGCCAACGAATATTGAAACAATAATTCTCTTACAGATCTGAATTAAGTAATCAATTCATTAGACATGCAAAAATTTAAATCTTTAAATTTAATTAATGAACACCCCAAACCATATCATATCATACTGATGTTTTAGGGTAAAAAGTTGACATCATCGAAGTTCATGGATCAAATCTTGCCTATAATTCTCTCCACAAACAACTGAAGTTTTAAGAAACTAGGCAAAATATGAGCATTGTAACACCCCAACCTGTATCCGACCCGGATACGAGTTCTAGATGTCACATTGACATTTTAAAACCTTTATTCTTGTAAAATATCATAACATTTAAACTTATATTAAGAAAATATGATCAGATATTGTTGAATTGTGTTTGTTATAAAATTTTGAGATAAAAATGTATTTATGAACAGTAAAATACGGTATGAACAGAACCTTGAGCAGTGATGAACAATGATGAACAGTGCTACAGTACATCGATGCATTGCTACAGTGCATCGATGCATAAAACATCGAAGCAAATTCATGCATCGATGCACTGCTACAGTATTTTCGTAAAAATACATAAAAACTCGTAAAAATTTCACCGTTCATTACTATACATTTATATTTACATAAATACGTTTAAAACATTAGAAAACTTGATCAGAGCACACATAATTTAAAGACTTTATTTACATGCCAAACTATTTATCACGTAATAATACATACTATTTAAAGTTCTTCTGATCTGATAGTTGTAGGAGTATTGTTGTCCCGAATGTCTAACCTTGCTTGTCTATCTTCTCTGATCCTACGTGTGAAACACTCACACGCTAAGTCATCGACTTAGTGAGGCATAATAATAACGACAATAAAATATAATGAACATGTCATAATGAAATGCAATATCATGAAATCATATATTCAATAAGTTCAATAGCCCATGATACAATAATGAGAACCCGAGGTATGTGAGTACTGTGAGGTTGTGCACAAATGTTGTCACCACAGCTCGTATAAATTTGCACCGAAGTGCCACGTAGAATTTGTCCCGAAGGACCGCGTAGAATTTTGCACCGAAGTGCCATATAATATTGTCCATAAGGACCACATAGAAATTCCTAAAGAATCATATACATATACCAAGGATCAAGTAGTTGTCTCAAAAGACCTCATACATGTTCCAAAGAATACATATATGTCCCGAAGGACCACGTAGAATTTGTCCTGAAGGACCGCGTAGACCCTCTACTCTTGGCATGCCAACTATACGTATAGTTCTCATCTACATAACATGGGCTTTCACAATTCACATAGTTTATATCGCGTAGACATATTATTTTCATACCTTTATCACATAGACATATCATTTTTCATACCTTTATCACATAGCTCATATAACTTTTCCTGCATATTCATGTCACATAATGCATATAATATGAATTCATGTCATGTATCATAATATGAAATGTGATCATGTATCAAAATATTGAATCTAGACTTATCACAAGTCTAGAACTGAATATACTATTATATTCAGGCTATGCATATGCACTCACCTATATTTCTTTACTTTTTCCTCGATCAATCTTACCGGGAAATTGTTCGTGAACTTGTTTAAGCTCTGTATCTACATAATAATTCGTTGATACTTATCAGTATACTAATTAATATATTCTAAACTATCATTTCTTAGGCTAAAAGAAAAGCTATTTTCATCTTTTAATGAAGGTATGCATCGATGCATGATCTGTGCATCGGTGCATAAATGACATTCGATGTTTGTATTTTAAGGGGATGCATCGATGCACTCCTTATGCATCGATGCATTAATTGCATTCGATGTTTGTTTATTTGAGAGTGCATCGATGCACATTGAAGATGCATTGATGCACACAACCCAGAAATCCCATTGCAAGTACGAAATTCACTCTCTTTTCATCTCAACTCTTCATCTTTCACCTCCTTTAATATATCTAACTCTTATACACCTACTTAAACTGATTACCACCCATTCAATACCTCTTAACCTCACAAATCCAATCATCAACACAGAATTCAAGAATCTCACTCAAATTCCAACATGTTCTAAATTTAGTTCTAACACTTCATACTCCTTAATTAACCTCTTGACAAGTCAAAAATCTTATTCAAACTTCAAAAACTCATCCATATCAAAATTTCATCTAAAAACCCATTCTTCAAATCCATCTCTAAAACACTTATCTTGTTGTTTTAATGTCATATAAGCTTTACTTTAGCTTATATAACATTCAAACTTTCATTACTAAACCAAAAATCAAAGAAACAACCAAGATTTAGATTCTTACCTTGAGCTTGTATGCTTCACGTTTGGGAGAAGAAGATGAAGAAGATAAGTTTCTGAAAACTTATCTCTTCAATTCATCCACATGGGTATTATAATACCCACAATTCATTATTTTATTTACTCAATGACCCTTTTACCCTTTTACTTCTCCTTCACTTATTAATTCATCCTACACAATATATTTCAATTAATTTCTTCACTTTTCGATTTATTTAATTTGGTCATTGAAATTTTAAAATCTTACACTTTAATCACTGACCCGGTATTGAGGATGTTACAAGCATCTTCCGAGGACTTATTTAACTTTGATTAAATAGAGCATTGTTTCCAATCAGTGATGAATCTGATGATATAAAGATATATTGGCAATTATTCAAAGATAATGTTTATTTAATTAGTCATGTATTACTTTACTACAAATAATAAATGAAAGTTTCCGAAAGCATGTTTTCCAGCAACATTACATCACTTATTTATTGGCCTTTCCGCTTGAATGGAAGCCGGGTTGCTCTCAAAAGCTCCCCTTGAAATAACACTGCACCTTTACTACCTGGAGCCACCATCATTCCCGATCCCCCACCACCTCCTTTGGATGTGCCTCCACCACCACCGCTGCCTCCGCCATTACCTTTGCCTCCTCCGCCACTTCCACTGTATGTAGTTTCAATGGCATTCGGCTGTAATATAAACAAGGGTTTAGAGTTTACAGTTTAATACTTATTTTACATTGATACATCACTTACTTTGACTATTCCACTTCAGCTTTCTTCCATTTCATTCTTTAGAATAGCTTTGATCCTTTGGATACGTGCGATCCATTTACCTGGGAAACCATCAATATGTTCACAGATGGTTCAAACACTATAAACAATTTAAGATTTCAAAGTTAGGTTTTAAAACAAATTTGGACTTTAATTGTTATGAAAACTACATACCTTTTATCCCAAAAACCAAAACCCACTCTAAAAATTTGTTGAAAATTAAAAAGCCACCGGCTGCTTTTAATTAGTCAAAAAGGGGGATGCTTTGATTTCAAAGTTAGGCAGTCCATTTCTTTTAATTTTAGGCATGGGATAATTATTTTGAGTCATTGAACTTTAGGGTATTTTCAAAGATTAGTCCCTAAGTTTCAACTATAAATACCCTAGCTCATTTAGCTTCAAAATCATCCCAAAATCTTCTAGTTCTCTCTCAAGTGTGTTGTGTAAACACCTGTAAATTTTCTCTTAGTAAAAGATCTGCAGCAGCTCGGAGACGTAAGCACAATTGGCTGAACTCCGTTATCAATTTTCGGGTATTATTTTTCCTCTTTTATTTCGCATTCTCACTAATCTGGTTATAGGGAAATTACTTGTACTCGGTTTATTTCCTAACAACTGGTATCAGAGCTTTTGGTTGTGAATTTTGTCAATTTTTCCTGCAAGGTTACTATTCATTACTATTCACGTGAATAGTGAATTTCGTGAATAGTGAAATTCGGTTGACGATACGAGTTTATCGACGGTGGTGTTCTAATACACGGTGGTTCGCAAGAATTGTCAGAAACGATCCAAAAGAAGCCAGATTCGAGTGGAAGCGATGGCTGCAGACGAAGGGAAGGTGAAAATTGAAAAGTTCGATGGTGCGGACTTTGGCTTCTGGAAGATGCAGATTGAAGATTTTCTGTACCAGAAAAATCTTTATCAACCTCTCTCAGGAAAGCAACCAGAGGGCATGAAGAATGAAGACTGAGCTCTTCTCGACCGACAAGCCCTCGGAGTTATCCGATTGACGTTATCCTGCAATGTTGCTTTCAACATAGCAAAGGAAAAGACCACGGCGGGTCTTATGGCGGCTCTCTCCAGTATGTATGAGAAGCCATCGGCCTCAAACAAAGTTCATTTGATGAGGCAATTATTCAATTTACGGATGACGGAAGGAGCATCGGTGGCACAACACCTAAATGAACTCAACACAATCACAACCCAGTTGAGTTCAGTGGAAATTGAATTCGATGATGAAGTTCGAGCTTTAATTCTCTTATCATCTCTACCAGACAGTTGGAATGCTACTGTTACAGCAGTCATCAGTTCGTCGGGAAACAACAAAATTAAAATTCGACGATGTTCGGGATCTGGTACTGAGCGAAGAAATTCGACGGAGAGAATCGGGTGAAGCATCAACCTCCTCAGCCTTGCACACGGAGCCTAGAGGGAGAACTTCAGAAAGAAATTCAAATTGTGGCAGATCCAAATCCAGACGGGGAAAATCAAGAACAGGAAATAAAGATTTTACCTGTTATAATTGCGGCAAGAAGGGTCACTTCAAAAGAGATTGCTGAGCACCGAAGAAAAATACCGGCGCACAAGAATCTGCCAACATGACAGAGGAGACAGGTGATGCCATGATTCTAAGCGTCAACAGTCCGATTGAATCATGGATCTTGGATTCATGAGCATCTTTCCACTCCACCCCGTGCCAAAAAATCATGGAGAACTATGTCAGTGGTGATTTTGGGAAGGTTCATCTAGCTGATGATGAAACCTTGAAGATCGTCGGAAAATGAGACATCCGACTAAAGTTGCCAAACCAGACCACCTGGAACTGACAGGAGTGAGACATATTCCTGGCCTCAAAATAAATCTGATTTCTGTTGGACAGCTTGATGGAGAAGGATATAGTACAACCTTTTCAGGCTGTGAATGGAAGATTACCAAAAGAGCACTCGTCATTGCTCGTGGTAAAGAAGACTGGTACTCTCTATGTAACCTCAAATTTAGAGAATATCATTGCAGTAGCATATGCTGATGGAAAATCAAACCTATGGCACCAAAGGCTTGGCCATATGAGCGAGAAAGGGATCAAGACACTTTTGTCAAAAGGGAAGCTGCTGGATCTAAAGAATGTAGATGTCGGACTATGTGAGGATTGCATCTTTGGCAAACAAAAGAAAGTCAGCTTTACAAAGATTGGCAAGACTCCCAAGGCAGAAAGGTTAGAATTGGTTCATACTGATCTATAGGGACCATCCCCAGTTCCATCTCTTGCAGGCTCACTATATTATGTCACCTTCATCGATGATTCAACAAGGAATGTGTGGGTTTATTTTTTGAAGAAGAAATCAGAAGTCTTTGATACCTTCAGAAAATGGAAGGCCATGGTGGAAAATGAGACTGGTTTGAAAGTCAAGCGGTTGAGATGTGACAATGGAGGAGAGTACAGAGACAGTAGATTCAGAGATTTATGCGCAAACAATGGGATCAAGATGGAGACAACAGTTCCCATAACACCGCAGCAGAATGGCGTAGCAGAGCGCATGAACATAACTCTAAATGAACGTGCCAGAAGCATGAGGATACATGCCAGATTGCCCAAATTTCTATGGGCTGAAGCTATCAACACTGCAGCTTACCTGATCAACCGTGGGCCCTCAGTTCCTTTGGATGGCGGAACACCAGAGGAAGCTTGGAGCAAGAAAAAATAACATTTCACTTAAGAGTGTTTGGTTGTATTTCTTATGTACAAAACTCTGCTGAAAGAAGTAACTTGATGCCAGTCCAACAAATGCGTCTTTGTTGGTTACGGTGGCGATGAGTTCGGTTACCGGTTTTGGGACTACGAAAATCGAAAGATCATCAGAAGCAGAGACGCCATTTTCAATGAAAATGTGATGTACAAAGACAGGTCAACCGCAGTTATTCGCCTTCTTTGCACTACTTGTTGCTGACTGACAATGGTGAACCAGAGTGCTATGATGAAGCAATGCAGGTGGAGGATTCAGTCAAGTGGGAGTCTTCCATGAAAGATGAGATGGACTCGATTATGTCAAATCAGACGTGGGAATTAGCTGAATTACCACCAGGCAAGAAAGCGCTCCACAACAAGTGAATTTACAGGATCAAAGAAGAGCACGATGGGAGCAAACGCTACAAAGCAAGATTGGTTGTCAAAAGTTTTCAGCAAAAAGAAGGTATTGACTACAATGAAATTTTCTCTCCAGTCGTAAAATTGTCTACAATCAGACGGATCAAAGAAGAGCACGATGGGAGCAAACGCTACAAAGCAAGATTGGTTGTCAAAAGTTTTCAGCAAAAAGAAGGTATTGACTACAATGAAATTTTCTCTCCAGTCGTAAAATTGTCTACAATCAGACTGGTGTTGAAAATTGTAGCTGCAGAAAATTTACATCTTGAACAGTTAGATGTAAAGACACATTTCCTTCATGGTGATTTAGAGGAAGAAATCTATATGAGGCAGCCAGAAGGCTTCATAGAGGAAGGCAAGAAAAACCTGGTATGCAGGTTGAAGAAGAGCTTGTATGGTTTAAAACAAGCTCCTAGACAGTGGTACAAGAAGTTTGATAGTTTCATGAGTAGCAGTGGTTTTACAAGATGCCAAGCAGATCATTGTTGCTACATCAAGAGGTTCGATAACAGCTTCATTATTTTATTATTGTACGTTGATGACATGCTCGTTGCAGGCTCAGATATGCAAGAGATTATAAACTTGAAGCAAAAATTGTCGAAGCAGTTTGCTATGAAGGATCTAGGCGCTGCAAAGCAGATTCTTGGGATGAGGATCAAGAGAGACAGAAAGTCGGGAACTTTGATGTTATCACAGGCTGAGTACATAAAAAAAGTACTCTCCAGGTTCAACATGCAAGATGCTAAACCAGTAAGTACACCTTTAGGTGTTCATTTCAGACTCTCCAAAGACCAATCACCAAAGACGGAGGAAGAACGTGCACACATGGTGAAGGTGCTGTATGCCTCAGCAATTGGAAGTCTGATGTATGCCATGGTTTGTACCATACCAGATATTGCTCATGCAGTGGGAGCTGTTAGCAGGTACATGAATAATCCGGGCAAGATACACTGGGAAGCAGTCAAATGGATCCTCAGATATCTGCGGGGTATCACAAACAAAGCACTTTGTTTCAAAGGTGGAGATACGATATTGACAGGCTATGTAGATGCTGACTTAGCCGGAAATGTCGACATCAGAAGAAGCACTACAGGGTATGTCTATACTCTAGGAGGAACCGCAGTGAGTTGGGTTTCTCAACTACAGAAGATAGTTGCTCTCTCCACAACTGAAGCAGAATATGTCGCTGTTACGGAAGCCAGCAAGGAGATGGTTTGACTCCAAAGTTTCTTGGAAGAGTTAGGCAAGAAACAAGAAAACAATGTCTTGTATTGCGACAGTCAAAGTGCTATCCATCTAGCAAAGAATCCGTCTTTTCATTCCATAACGAAGCACATACAATTGCGATATCATTTTATCCGGTCTCTTCTGGAAGATGGGATTTTGAAACTTGAAAAGATTAGTGGAGCTCAAAATCCGGTAGACATGTTGACAAAGACGGTGACTACGGACAAACTGAAGTTGTGTTCAGCTTCAGTTGGCATGTTAGAATAACAAGACCAGAAATGCTGCTGCATCGATCGAGGTGTGAAGACAGATTAAAATCAGTCTTCAAGTGGGAGATTGTTGAAAATTAAAAAGCCACCGGCTGCTTTTAATTAGTCAAAAAGGGGGCTGCTTTGATTTCAAAGTTAGGCAGCCCATTTCTTTGAATTTTAGGCATGGGATAATTATTTTGAGTCATTGAACTTTAGGGTATTTTCAAAGATTAGTCCCTAAGTTTCAACTATAAATACCCTAGCTCATTTAGCTTCAAAATCATCCCAAAATCTTCTAGTTCTCTCTCAAGTGTGTTGTGTAAACACCTGTAAATTTTCTCTTAGTAAAAGATCTGCAGCAGCCCGGAGACGTAAGCACAATTGGCTGAATTCCGTTATCAATTTTCGGGTATTATTTTTCCGCTTTTATTTCGCATTCTCACTAATCTGGTTATAGGAAAATTACTTGTACTCGGTTTATTTCCTAACAAAATTCAATCTTTTCGCCAAAAAAACAAATAGATTAACGAAAATTTGAACCCCTTTTACCAAAGAAAAGAACAGGGAATTGATGAAACTTACATATTTGGACGGGTCTTCTTATCATGATGCCTTTAACAAATGATCTTATTGAGAGTGGGTTTTAATTTTAATTCCTTGACATGAACACACATCAACAATCTCAATGCTAACTGAGGAAAATAAAGAAACCATATTGTGTTACAGATTAAATATTATGTTATCCTGGTGTTTGAAAATCATCCAATACCTTATTTATCCTATAATTACAACAGTTTATAAAAAAAATCAACGAAAGCAGTAATTAAAGACACAATCATTTGAATTTCAAATGGGTTGTTAATTTGTTTTATCATTTGATATCTTTTAGGGTAAATTACACGTTTAGTACTTAAACTATCATGTTTGATCCGTTTTAATACCCAAAGTTTAATTATTATTTTTCAAAATCATACCTAACATTTAATTTTTTGTTTCATTTTAATACCTATCGTTAAAAACTTAACACGTTTAGTACCTAAACTATCAATTTTGATCCAATTTAGTACCTAAACTTTCATTTTTTTCTCAAAACTTTTATTTTTTTAACACTTAAGTTTTGGTACTAAAAATGAAACAAAAACTAAACTTTAAATATGATTTGAAAAAATTGAAAGTTCATGTATTAAAACGAATTAAAACTGATAGTTTAGGTATTAAATGCATAGTTTAGCCTATCTTTTATTTGACTGTGTTTATTTACTTTATCTTTTCATGTTGATAATGTAATTCGGTTAGAATTCTTCCTATATAAACCCTTCAACCATGATTCAGTAAATATACCTTTCAATTCTTTAGTAATAATATAAAGAAATATCGGAATTTATAACAAAGATAATATTTATTTAATTAGTCATGTATTACTTTACTACAAATAATACATGAAATTTTCCAAAAGCATGTTTTCCAGCAACATTACATCACTTATTTATTGGCCTTTCCGCTTGAATGGAGGCCGGCGAAGTAAGCCTGTGGGTTGCTCTCAAAAGCTCCCCTTGAAATAACACTTGCACCTTTACTACCTGGAGCCACCATCATTCCCGATCCCCCACCGCCTCCTTTGGATGTGCCTCCTCCGCCACCGCTGCCTCCGCCATTACCTTTGCCTCCTCCGCCACTACCTTTGCCTCCTCCGCCACTTCCACCTTTGCCACCCATTTCCAAAAGTGATAGCTTTCTCTGACGACTTGGCTATAAAAATGAATTTTCAAGACTGCAATGTGAGTGACGAAGTTAAAAACGTTTCAATATTTATACTAGCAATATGGTGACTAGTCGAATGGTCAAAATCAGATTTTAATTAATTTAGTTTTAAAATTAATTGATTAACGTCTCGTTTATTATTCTTATTTAATTAAGTTAAGCATTTAGTTTGCTTAGATTAATGGAGCGTCATTCAATGATAATCCGGCGATTTTGACCAACTTTGGAACTACAAATTTCATGCATTTTATTCTTTACCTCTGCCTCTGTGAAAAATAAATATTTTTAATAATCATTTTTATGTATTTCACTATTCACAGTTCATTGAATTAATTCAACATTTTTTTTTAGTTTTGAAATATTTTTTAAAAATACACGAATTAGTCCTTTTTAATTTTAATAATTCAAATTACATAATGATTGATGATATTAGTATGCAAATTACATAAAGTAGATAAATTAGTGCTGAAGTTTATCTCTTTGTAGCAAATTTCAGAAACAGTGTTCGATGAATTCTATTGAATTTTTCATTGGTTTAATGCATGCATTCATTTTCATTCTCTTATGCACTTCTACGTTTATTATGCTGATATTAACCCTTTGTTAATATAAAATCTAATTATAAATCAAATTTTAGTAAATAATAATTATCTATTTTAATTTATTTTTTAAATTTGTTATAAGATTACTTTTAAGAAAAGGCTTAATAATATAAAAGATTTTTGTAAAAAAAATCAAAATTTTATAGGATTTTCATAGTTATGTTTTTATATCTTAAAAATTAATTAATCAAATTTTATAGTTAAGTTTTTCGTCTGCCATATCATTATAACTTATATTTGTATTTTTCCCATTATTAATATAATAATTAGAGTTAACGTGGATTAACTTTTAATGAGATTACAATCAATTAATCTAATGAAATGAGACACTAAATTCCTTAAGTACGATCAAGAGTTCAAATCCTAATATTTGTAAATGGAACAAAGTGGATTGAGAAAGTCATTCCCATAATGGGTCTACAAACCCGATCTGAAATAGTCGATCAATAGATCGGATACTAATGATTAAAAAAATAAAATTATTTTAGATTTAAGAATTTAGAGAATTATAGATAGTTTAAATGTTGTACAAAAATCATGAAACTATACATAATTACAATCCAACATGATTTCTCTGAGGAAAAAACACAAAGCGTCGATATATACATCTTGAATAAGGATATCAGCCACTCTTAGAATACGCCATCAAGATTCAAAACCCCACCTCTCTGGTAAAAATTTCCCCATTGCCAAAGCAACCATCGTAATCCTTAAGCTGAATTGCAAACATATAAATATACAACACAACAACAGAGGCAACTCAAGTCCTGGGACTAGAAAGAGACTAACCTTGTGACTTGAGCTTTCTCTGCACGGTAGAACACCATGGCCCTTACGGGTTTTTTAATCGCCGGTCCGAGTCTGATGTTCCGATTTCCAGATTCTTGTTTTGTGAACATGGAAATGCTTGGTTATACAACCCCGTTTGTTTGGACTGTAGAGTTATTGGCTACTATCTGGTCCTGTAGTTTTCTCTTGATTTTGAGCAGCTTGAATAGGTTGTGTTGTTTTGGTCTTATCTTGGCTTGGAACTATTGAACGTTGGCCTTTCTCTACTTCTTTTGCATTCTGGTTTCGTCTCTCTTTCAGAAAACTGAGCCGTGTTGTCAGCTTTGCCAGTGCTGAAGTTGGGGAATTAACTCCCTGAACAGCAATATTAAGGTTAATTTGTACGAAAAATATGAAGCCGACTCGACCATGGTGTTACAAGAGCAAAAGAGTAAATTAATTTAGCATCAAAGATAGTCGGGTAGCTCTAATGTGCCGCGGATTAACCTAAGGTTAACTTTTACGAGTTTTATCCTAAAATATTATTTTGTTTGACCTAAAAAGTTACATAATTTAAGGATAAATAAACCTCAACTTGATTTTAAAAAAATAACTTTAAATTGACTTTGAGTTGTAATTTCATAAACTTGACTTGACCCAATTTGAAAAAATATCAAGTTCAAATCGAGCTATAAAATACAATTTGAATAACTCAAAATTTTTAGTAATTAATGTATTAATTTTCAAATTTTGAGTCGAACCCCTCAACTCTATATGATATATGTATATTACATATGAAAAAAATATAAAGATCGAAAAAATTTCAACTCAAGTTCGAATTATAAAATAGACTCGTCAACTTGAATAACTCGAAATTTTTTCTAGACTCGACTCGATCGAATGTTCTTAAAACAATTAGTAACAATTTTCAAAAATGTTATATTGTGACGGGTCTTAACCTAAAATGTTAGGTTCTTAATAAAATTTTCAGTTACTACCGATTTTGGTTTTTTTTAACCTTATATTAACAGGTTTTAGAGTCTTCCAAAAAACTTTGGTTAGTGATCAACTCAAATTCTATGAGTATTGTTCGATGCAATGGCGTCTGTGTTAAAACAAAATAGAACATACCTCGCCCTTGAGAGCAGACTTCTTTGCATTAACTAAAGCAGGGGAATTCCTTGCAGTTGTCTCGTCTGCACGCGTACGGTTGATGTTCTGTTCATTTGCCGAAGAGGGTTCTTGCTTCTCGTTCTCGCACTCAACTTTGTCCACATATTTACCCTGTTAAATCAGAATCACATTAGCTGCCTAAGAGATTACAGCATGTTTATCTCAAATGTAGCCCAAGCTTAAATCTAAATTTGAGTGGTCAACCGCATGCATGAACATAATACCTTCGTCAAAAACTTTGCATTGAAAACAAACCCAACCGAAGTAAAACAGTAGAATCGATACCAATTAATTTCTGGGAAAACTAGAGAACCACATGGTGCCTTAAAAGAATGCGAGTTTACCTTGCTTACTGACTTTTTCAAAGCAGCTTCAGCATCCTTTGGCTTATCCTTCCTTTATTAAGAGCAAAACAAACAGTATATTCATGAAAATGGAAATTGAAAATATAATTATAAATCCAAAGAGGATGATGTTTCTTTGCAGCATGAATAGTTGGCGAGTTGACAATTGTCAAAAACTCCGGGTGAATAAACCTCGATTCGACTAAAAAATTTATTTATTTATTTATTATCAATTTCAAGTTATTTAAGTAATTCGAGTCTACTAAAATTATCGAGTCAGTTTTTGAGTTAAAGTGAAGTTGAAATTTAAAATTTTTGAATCACTCAAAAAAAAAATAGTTGACTATTTTGATAATTTTGTGATTTAGCCTCTAATTTCCGTATTCCTTTGATTCTTCCTTCATTTTAAGTATATTTTTTTACTAAATTTTAACCATATGCTCCTTAACCACAATAGAATACCTATGTATTTTCAATTCCTCTTTTTATAAAAAAAAACTTTTTTATTTTTCATTTTAGTCCCTCAATTTTGCTTGATTTCATTATTTCTTCAATTTTCATCTTTTATTTTAAGTATGTTTTTGACCAAATTTGAACCACAATCTCTCATACCACTATAGAATACTTATGTAACTTCAACTCAATCAACCTATACCATAATATAAATAATTACAATTAAATTTTTATAGAAACTCGAACAACTCGACTCAACTTTCATAAATTCAATTCGAAAAAATTTTCAAATTAAGTTTGAGTCATAAAATACGACTTGTCAACTCGAAATTTTTTTACTCGACTCTCCTCGATCAAATACCCACCCTAGCCAGATGTATTTTATACTGAACAATTTGAACCACTAGAAGGATGACATGTATTCAACTCTCATAAACGAAAAAGACAGTAAAGAAATGTTTTGTAAGAAATATGATGATATTCCAGGAGAGAATCCAACTGAAAGCTTACATGTTTGATTGGTGATCCGGTTGATGTCGATTGGACGTATTATTCAGGGAAACAGAATTTTGCTCAAGCAGTTGATTTAGCTGCATCTGGAGATCATCAACCGTTTTGTTCAAATTGTTTATGTCTGCCTCTGCTTGAGCTATGTCATTGAGATCTGTCTTTGTCTTTATCATTATCAAAAGTTAAAATTTGATGCAAAATAAAAATTTTGATACGCTACTTAAATATTAGGTAAGCCATTGGCTACCTTCTCATCAAGTATATCTGGGAGAAATACAGGTCCTTGAGATGGCATAAGTCCAGCTTCCAGAGATGTTCTCTTATCTCTTTCCCTCTGCAACTCTTCCTCTAATCTTGATAACTTAAGTACAAGAAAGAGGAAATCAAGACCATGCCACTTTCATAAGGTTAACACAGTATTTTCGATGAAAACCATTAACTTTGTGCAACAAACAAGATAAGGAAAAAAATAAACAACGATGACTTATACTTTGAATGCTCCTAATTTGGACTTGTTTTAGATGTGCTGATTGCAAAAGAATTGATATTCAAGAGGGAAGAAGAGATGCATAAGGAGTGCGTGGCCTTTAATATTTTGAGAACAAGCATCTCTCTTGCTGCAGATAAATAGCCAAATGATAAAAGAAAAGTCCTTACAAACATACATCTATTTGGAGAGCTAGGCGACGCTCATGCAATGTCTTCTTTTGTTTCACCAAGCTGGCTTCGTGAATCGTTTTACCTTCAACCTGTACTAGAAAATGACTTGTCATGAAAAATGTCCAAACAAGTTGAGATAACAATAATCAGAAAGGGTGGGTTTAGCAGAACCTGTTCTGTGATTGTCTTTTGCAAGTCAGATTTTTCAGCCTCGATATTCTCTATATTAGCCCTAAATTGGGTCAAAATTAAGTAAAAGAAAATAGAATCATTATCTATGAAACACAATGGTATGAATCTATTTTGTTTTTGCCGTTTCCTTTTTGGTTTCAAAAATCATGTTATGCAAAGCATGAATTGCTTCATCTTAAGCATGAAAGATGGCTTCTAAAGGTGATTGGAACTTTTAGCGGGTATTGGTCCTCTATGCTATATGCAAGAATAACCAGGAAAAGAAGTATTTGCAGACAAATGAATACAAAGTTCTTTATACGGATCATGGGAACATCACTTACTCCTCTTTACGTGGAGAATCAATGCGTTCCATAGAAAGCTTCTTCTTCGCCTGGACAAGCAAACCAGATAATCAATTAGTTGCTACAGAATTATAAACACAGATCAACTTGAGCAATGTCAAGTTAATAATCTAAGGTAACTAGCAAGAACCAGAATGAATGTTTGGAAATACTTACGGCAGCCCATCCCCAAACAGCGGGACGCTTAACATTGTGGCCACGCTCAATTCTAATAGATGCGGATTTTGGGATGCATGAGATTTGATTGTGATGATTTAATTTATCCTCCAACTTGGTTACTCCTTGAGCATCTTTGGGACGCTCAGCAAACTTATTGGTCTTTATTGCTGAACTATTGCTACTCTGATTATCCTTACTCCTTTCTAAATCATTTTTAGACAGTGAAGAGTGACGTGAACTTGGGCTTGAATAATCAGAATCCTGCATTTTGTTTTTTGCAACCGCATATTGGCAACACAAACAAGATGCCTTTTGCCGTCAAAAACAGCAAAGGAGAACAAATCATGATTCCTAGAACACGAAGAGAGAGAGAGAGAGAGAGAGAGAGAACAACTTACAATATCCAGATCATTGTTAACAGGGTGACCACTCTTCCTGCCTGTTCCACTTGCTACATAGTCATTATCACTGAGCGCATCAGACCCTTGTTTTGCATCATCACAGTCATCGTCAGTTGTCTCCCGACTTACAATTCCACTCTCTTCCGTTTCAGAGTATAAATGAGGGGAAACATCATACCATTCCTGCAGCAAAATGATGAGTTCATAATCGCAATGTAAAAACCAAGTCCAAACCAAGGTAAGTAAAATTGGACCATGGAAAAAGAACAGCCAAATTTCGCTTTTATGTTTTTAAGAATATTATTAATATGATAATTTTAATCAGTATCTAGTGGCACTAATTAAAGTGATATTCAAGGGAAAATATGTAATTTATAGATTCTCTGTTATTGAATTTAGTGAAAACAGTGCCTTAAATGCCAAAAAAAACTTTATTTAAATAGTAATTTGACTACCTTTAACCAGTGCCTATATGCACCCTTTAGGTAGACCTTTTTAATTTTATAAAGACACAGAAATATTCGAATGGTTCAGCTATGATGGCTCGCACATTTATTTTCTCGCGTACTATGGAAAGAAATGTAGACTAATTTCTGTAGTATAAAAAATTATAATAGGATATAATGACTCCACTGTTTTCAAAGTCCACAATTAGATAGTTAATTTAGTCACTTTAGATTTTGTACCATTAATGGAGCAAACACACTAGGATAACACAAACAAGTTTCAACTAAATGATCATGTTTGCTTGAAAAGAACAAACAGAAAATAAAACATGTCAACTGTGACCTAAAGAGAGAGCCTCACAGTTCATAAATTGAAGGGGTACATATTTGTCTGCACACTGATTACATAAAGCCAAATCAGAAGTACTTGCGAAAAAGAAGACAAAATTTAAAGCTTACCCCAAATATTTTATCATACTCTTCGAGTAATGTTGTAACAATGGCTTGAGCATGATTGGCTGCAGCAACTGCTTGCAGCAGTTGAAATGAACTATCACCATCCACATCAAAACCGATTTCAATTTCACAGTTACCAGCTAGAAGGGGGCGAAGAAGCAAGGGTGCCATGCATGCCGCCACGGCTGAAGAGTTCATCAGATTTTCAGCTCTATGAGAAGCCACAGCTTGCATCATCTTCAGAATTCTGAAGGGAATGAACAAAAAAAGATAAATACGGATACAGGCAAATAGAAACCAATATGAAAAGAATGAGGGTGATTTTTTTAATTGTCAAAGTCAGATCGAAATCCAAGTTTTTTCCCCCAAAATGCCTATAGCTACAAGTAGAAAAGGTTACTAAAGGTATTTCATCCATAATCTTTCAACAATAATCAAGTTAGTGCGGAAAACTAATAGAAAGTTAAAATTTGTATACAACATTTTGTGTATTATTTAGGTCAGTAATATAAAAATATTCTTAATTAACCACCAAATGGAATCACAGCTTTCTTTTATTGAATCCATGATGCTCAGGAAACAAATATGCAAACTGCATCTCAAATTTAACATGTATTAAGAAAAGCATATTGATTAGAAGGGCAAAGAGTGAAGTAATGAATCAACTACCTTTGTAATAAGCGGCGGTTTGGCTCAGGAAACGTGTCCAATATTGCCACACGCATAGCATCTACTCTACCACCACTTTCAGATCCTAATCATTGTATGATATTCAATAATAACAAAACCAAATCTTGAAAAATTATACAGATAGGTAAAACATACAACACACAATGTCATAGAGCTTATGATACTGGGAAATTCAACTACATCCCTTAGGGAGCCAACTGATACAGAATTGAGAACAGGAACTCAGCACATGAAATTCCTACCGATTAATGAATTATAAAGTACAGCTTATATAATTTTTTTTTTGATACGAATGGAAGGCCTCGTTAAAAAAACCCCTCTTGATGAATGAAGCTTGAAATTAAGCTCCTTAATCAGCGGAAGGAGGAAAATAGTGCCTTTAGAGGCATAAAGAATCCAGATGTGGTGAAGCTTGCCATGAACTCAATTTACAACAGGGTAAGATACAGAAAACAAAGACAACCCAATGGAAACTTACGGCTTGCTTCTAGTAGTGCATTGCAGCATGATGCAGGGACAGGAGATGATGGCAACTCTCGAATGACATACTAGGACATGGAATGAAGAAAATTAAACAACACAGGATCAGGACCAGTACATGCTATAACTTAATGAAAGAATCCTAAGGAAACTAGTAAGGGACACCTTGACACAATCAGCAATGACATGTGGATCCTCCTCAGAAGTAAGCTCAGTTTTTCCTGCATAAAAGATTATGACCCTAAATAGTTTAGAAGACTGAACAAATATTCTGATATAGAATACAAAGTAATGTTAGCTTCCTGTTTCCCCTATTCAATAAGTAAAGTATCCTCCTTGCATGAATATCAATTTAAGTTTAAGTTCTTTACAAAGCTAGTTAATAGAATTGTTCACCTTAGAACATAAAGTAGCAAATGTGAAATTCCAGAGAAATTGAAAGAATAGAAGCTATGGAAGCTGAAGCCAACATCAAAAAAGAAAAGCAGAATACAGAAGATAGTCAAGGACAGAGTTTATCATAAACAAACCCTGTTCATATTCCTGAATTCGGCGCTTGACATCTTCAACATCAGCAGCTTGTCGTAAGACCCCTTCTGCTTTTGTTCCTGTTAAATAATTTTACCATCATCAACAATAGGTGAAAAGAAAATGAATTATGGTGCTTTACCAAATCACTTATTTCACTGAAAAATGTAGAAAATTCTTGAAAAAAAAAAGATAAAAGGAAGTTTGGATCCCATAATATTCTTTGAGCAATTATTGTCATTGCCACTAACTGTTTATTCCATGGTCTTGCAAAGTAAGATCATGACCATATTTTCTTCTTCTGTTCTTTTTCACAGCAAGTTTGGAAGCTATCCTGCAAATGTCTGGTATTCATAGAGGACTTGGAGACTGATCCTTTGAATTGCAATGGGCATTCGATGATCTTAATGGCTAATCCCTAGCTACTATTACTCCTAAACTTGCGTGGATAGTTCATATATGCTTTATTTGGAAAGAAATGAATTAGAGCAGAGCTGTAAACCGTTCAACAACCCTGATTTTATAGTTACTTTAATTAGGGAGCCTATTCACTATTCTGCTTAAGATTAGAAACTCTTTACTATCACTCATCATCCCAAAGAATCAAAGTTTGTAAAGCTCCTAGGGTTTGAATTAAGTGACTTTGTCAGTTTCTTTGTTTGAGGTTTCCAGTAGCATGGACTGATGTTTTGTAGCAAGTTTATCTCCCACGTCCCCACCCAAAAAATGGAGAAAAAATGCATGCACATATATTCACTATATTACACGGGGATTAGTGAGTTATCACTATAATGAAATTAGAAATTTAGCATACTACTTAAATGAGATTGCAACAATTAATGCAGAAGAAGAACTCACCGTGCTCTTCTACATATCTTAGGGCCTTCTCCAAAAATGTTGGAGCTCCATCAGCATCTTCTAGTGCAAGTAAAATTGGTTTTCCTATGACCGTAGATATCACAGGCTGTTTTCCGTTCACTAACAAAGAGAAAGAGGAGCAACAATACATCAAATGAGAAAATAAATAAATCAAAACAATCCACCATAGAAATTTGCTAACTTGGTACATTCGAGAAACAATTTATCTGGCTTGTAAAAAAACATAAGAGAGCAAACAGATAAAGAAAAACTAGAAGGCAGAACAAACTGAAATGAAAATAGGAGGAGCTGACAACTAGGCTCCCGATTTGTAACATGGTTAAATTGTTCTGATTATGTACGTCATAAAAATGAAGTTACAGATTATGTACTATTTCTAGTGTCCTAATTAGGAGCTGCGCGACCTTACCTGGTTCCTTAGAACCATCAACTGCATCTGCTTTATCATTTCTTGAGATGCCATTTTTCCCCATCACATGAGAAGAACTTGGTGCTTGTGAAAAAGCATTCTCAAATGCAGCCTTCCACTCGTACAAATCTTCTGAAGTTTCAGCCTGCAACACAAACAAAAGGAACCATAATGTCATCTGATTTTGACTTGCACTCGTACAAATCATCAGAAGTTCACCCACAGTATCAGATAGACACATAATCAATGCTTTTTGCTCTGCATTCCTGCCTTCAAAACCACTGATGTGGCTGAAAGCCTGAAACAATTCTCAATAAGAGGTTTCTCATGATAAAAGAATTCTATCACTGGTCAACATGGAAGAGACAGGCTTGAATAAAACTTAGATACCAAGGATAAATTTTTTATGTTCAGTGCATTCTGATAACACCCAGGTATCAGTTGCTGGTTAGATTCATTTGGTCATCTTTGGATGCAAGATCATTTAGTGTTTAGACAGTCTTGATGTTTAATGCCGTTCAAAGAGAGAGTGACAACTATTTATAAAGCTTAGGAACAAATAGAAATAGAACTAAAGAACCATGAATCAGAAAACCCATTTCATCTGAACAGTTTAGTGGAAGGAATGATTCAAAATAGAAAAAGTTGTACTCCTGAGAGATATTGTAGTTGGATAATGGGAGGAAGCACCTTTAGTGTGAAGTTTTTTCCATCTTCGCCATCTTCAAATAGTACAGTTATGAGTTTTTTATCAGCTTTGACAACCACACTAGAAATTTTGAAAGGTACCACAAGTTAGTAACACTTTCAACTTTCATGACATTCGCAACTTGAGGAAAAGATTAAGAATTTATCTAAGCCCACCTGCCTGAATTGTTGAGATCAATACCGCCAAGAGTTAAATTCACTTCATTCCCCCCCTTCGGAGGAATGGCAGTCTGAGAAGCAAAACAACAGAACATTGCTCTTTTAAAATCTTAAGAACACAAAAAGCGACAAGAGAAAGGGAAACAGACTAGTGCATGGTATGTGGAGAGAAGAGAACAAGATATAATATTAACATCTAAACAAAAGTAATAGAAAAATCATTTTTCTATGTTATTCTTCGAGCTGATGCTCCCAAATATCACACCCTGTAGAAGAGGCCAAATTTGTGTTATGGTGCATCTATATAAAGTTTAACCCAATTATAAATCGGGAGGACCTATCTAATGACTTTCCATCTTTCATTTTTAGAGTCATTGTGCTAGAGAATTAAGCAGTGTTTATTAACAATGATTTCTACTACAATAAAAGTAAATATGTTCAAATTGCTAATTGATCATTCTATAGCATTATTTTCTCCTTTATTTTAGAACCGCACTAATGATTTAATTTGTAGGTCATGTTTCCCAATTTCCTTAAGCTTAATGTAGCATTACAATTTCTTGCTTTTTCCAACCTCAAAATCATAAAACTGGTAACAAGACCAGTTGGATCCGACACGATTTTCATTTCCATTCATCTTTTTTTATCGAGAGAAATAGTAAACATAAAAAATAATTATAAAAAATTAGCATCATCCCCAATCTGAAATTTTAAAATCTTGCAGTCAGGAATACAACATCACATCGTTTGACCTCATATCCCTACACTTTTTTTATTGTTGAAAAAAGTCACTTTATTGTTTCTTTAGGATCGTTCACTTGTTGTGCCGAGAAAACAATGTAACGGATAAACAAGCACATGCACCATGTTTAACCCGAAAATCTTTCAGATTCCTAATACTTACTGGATCACTTCTGAAGAAAACTAACGAAGTTCGTGTCAAAATAAACCACCTTTTCTTCCATGATGTCCATCCAATTCCTGAAATCAAAGAAAAATAGGGGAAAGGCAATGTATAAATAACCCAGAGAAATCCAAGCCACCCTGGGACTGTGAGCTTCAACATAAACCTCATCATGCATATGTTTCTGGTAATAATGCAAGTAGAAATGGTAATTCATAATATGGAAGGCAAATGAGTAATTGAATTAATAGCAAAGCGCGATCAAACCAAAGTACAAACCTTTTGTTGATAAAAGAAGTGGCCCGCTCTTCAAAACCTGCAAGAAAGTTTTCAACCTTAAAAAAACCAACTTTTTCAACATAAATTGCATGCTTATTAGAAATAGCGAAAGCAGAACAATGTAAGCAATGATCTCAGGAAGGTAAAATCTAGTAATGGACTTAAAATACACAACAGTTCATGCTCTTGCATCTAAATTCCCTGTGGCCACTTAAGAATCTACATCAAGCTCAATGTGGCAAGTAACAGCAACGAATATCCAAAGAGAACAACTGCAATATAGTTAACCGTTTCAACAAAAAGTTCAGTTGAAATCACAAGCACATAAGACGTAGAGAAATGGTAGACAAAAATGATTGTAAACACAATTCGATGATGATGATGATAAATATATGGGTACAGATATATGAATTTCCAAGTACATGGAAAGAGAGAGTAGTTTACCAAGTTTTTGGCATGAAAACTTGGAGTCGGGTGCTCCAGCGGGGCTACTGGAGTAGACGGAGGGGGACCTGGATCAACTTCGATTGCAGCATCTCCCTTAAGAGAAAACAAAATGATATTCAACATAAAATCTCCTTTCAATAAAAAAAAATCAGGGTATAAGCTTCTTTTTTTCCACTGATGATTTAGCTTTTTTCCTTAAAAACTAAATCAGAAGAGAAAGCAGGACTGATTTGCACCTGCTGTCCATTAGAGGACTCTTCGTTTTTGGAATCCATCCTCTGCAAACAATGAGAAAGAAAACACAATATCGATGCAAACTTTCCATCAAACTATAATAATAATAGCAACAAGAATAATTCATCCTTTTTGTTAAGCATATTTTTAAAAAAACAATAAAGTAAAACTCCAACTATTAAATCAAAACGTAGTTTGGTTTTTTTCCCTGATTCTTAACACAAACTCTCCTAAAAACAGTAGAAAATTAACAAACAAAAAAAATATTGATCAACCTGTTCCGCTTGAACCGGCTCCTCCTTTATGCCAGGAATTTTCTGTCACAAGATAAAAATAAAATGTAATTCTCCATCTCTATTTTTCTGCTTCAAAATATCAAATTACCCTATAAACGAACAAGAAAATCAACGCATTAAAAATAACATCGAGATAGATTGATGGAAAACCTGTTGTTGCTGGGATTCTTCATTCTTTATGGTAGCCATAATCCTCTAAAATCACTCAAAATCAGGAAGAAAAAAATCTCAAACAGTTGATAAAGTCAAAGGATTCACAACCTCTGCACCAGCCTTGATATCTTCATTTACAACAATGCCGCTCATTCGCAAAATTTAAACACAAAAATAATTTGAAAACTCAAACATAAACCAAAATAACACCAAAAAATTCAAAAAAAAAATCTTAAAAGCTTTTTATGTGAATTTGAAACTTACTTTGACGGAAAACGGAAAAAATGAAAATATATAATAATAAAAATAAGGAAGAGAAAAGCAGAGAATATTCCTTTTTCTTTTTGTTTGTTTGTTTGTGTGAAAGTATTTTGGCTCAGAATTCTTAGCTCCACGGAAACACCATTTGGTCAAAGCAACGGAGAAGCATAAAAAGCGCTCCCTCCCAAAGGGAGCGGGCATTTGTACGGCAGTTGTACACGTCACCCCAAAATTATTGTGTTTTTTTTGGAGGGAAACTGAAATGGCCGTAATCTCTTTTTTTCCCTTTATTTATCTCACTGTTTTACACCACGTGATTGTGAATTCCCTAGCTGAGCCCACGTGGCTCAGATAATCCGCGCCAATGATAACGGTTGCTTTGATCTCCTTTGGGTCCATTGGGCTACATTATCAAATATATTTATACATGCTAAAGTACACAAATGATCCCTTAATTATATGGTAATACTTTATTCTATCGAATATTATAAGTTATAAAATGATCTCTTTATTATAGGGTGTTTATTTGTTGAGTACTCTCGATTATAAGAAGTTATAAAATGCTCGTTTGACTATTTATATGTTCTAATCTCATGCTTTTTTATTAAAAATTTAATAGTATTATGAGTTTGGCATTAACTTACTGATTGAGATATGATAAAGTCTGATCTTATAATCATTTGAATTTTATAGTCGTTTGAGATTTTGAAATTATATTTTATCATATAATTGTCAGCATATTAACGTCCAGCTCAGACAAAAGTCATTTTTAATGGAAAATGACGAGTTTGAAATATATGAATAGTTAGGTGATCATTTTGTAACTTTTAATAGTCGAATGACTCAACAAATCAACATCGTATAGTTAAAGGACTATTTTGTAACTTCTAATTATCGACGTGCTCAATAATGCATTATCATATAGTTAAGGAACCATATATATATATATAACAATATTTTTAAAATAATTTGTGATGATTGCTATATAATATTTGTTAAAAAATTCTCTAATTTAAAACTTATAAAAAGAATAATATTCCTTTTAACCATTGAAATCATTTTATGAGTTCATAGAATAACAAAACTTAAAAAAAAATCATTACAAAAAATATATATATCAAAATAAGTTATAAGTCTATTATGGTATATTCAAATTTTAGTTTTGGTTTCGGATAAATGAATTGATATTCATATAAAAGTTTCACAATAAAATATTATCTTGATTGATTGGATTCTTAAGTGAAAATTTACAATCAAATAAAGTCATTCAAATAAAAATGACATCTCAACCATGTTATCATTTAAAAATCTTATAATCAAATTTTAAGTGCTTATTTGATCATAAGTTTTTAAAAGATTAGTTATCAGATTGATCACCTACATTTCGTATTTGTAATTTTTGTTCACAAAATTCAAAACATTTTACGTTATCTATTTATTTAATTTTGGTCACTTATATTATCGATTGTTATATTTTAATCATTGAATTGTTAACTTTTGTTAACTTCATGATGTGACACGTTAGTCAAAATAAAATAATTTTTAATTTGAACCTTAAATTTTATGCGAAGTGTCAAATTTTAAAAAATATTTATAACATGAGGGATCAATGATAAAGAAAACAAGCTTGTAGTCCTCGCGCCAACAATAGCCCCGACAACAACACTCGTAATTAAAGTGTTTGTATGAAATGAAGAAAATAAGCTTGATGATAAAAAAAAGTAAAACAACAGGGGATGAAGAAAGCAAAACAAGATAGGAAGAGTCTTCAAACAGACGATCAAAGGTGGTCAAATGGTGTCAAGTTAGTCGATTTAACGTGTCGCATTAGGATTCTGTTACCACAATAACTATAGATATCATAAGTGATCAATTTATTATAAATTGATAACCTCAATGACCAAAATATTATTTTCAAAACATTGATGGAGAAAATAGAAATTTGTCAAATATCAGTGACCATTTATGTAGTTTACCTTAGTTTTATTCACTCTTATTTTTCAACACTACCAAGCAATGAATGAAAAAATATATATAATTTTCTTCAATTTCACCATAATTAATACCATGCACACCAATGGACTTTTACCCCTCCATCTAATATCGTTAAAAAAATTTGACATTTCCAACCAATTAATGACTACACATGATGGACTAAATTGAAAATAAGTTATAAATTAAAGATCAAATTGAAAAATATAAAAATTTGTGCATAAAAAACTCATTGTGCTCTATCATGCTCTAACTTTTTCTTAAGTCAAAATTTTCACTAAAATTGTCATCATCTCCTCAATGCTACTTATATTAGATTTAAAAATATAAAAAAATCACGAAATCAATATTTGTTTTTAGAACACTTAAATTTTTATATCTAAATTTAACTGTCATCTTGAATTAAAAAATATATTGTGGCTTATTCGCATCTTTAAAGGCCTTTTATTTATTCTAATTTGTACAAAAAAACACTTTGACACCTTTCAAATCGATTGAAATGCGAAAAACGATGATGTAAAATATTTTTAGTTTTTTCCAATTTTATCTTAAAGTATAATTTATTCTCAATTTAATCTTCTTTGTGTCATTCATTAATCAGATGAGAGAGTTACAACTTTTTAATGATGTCATACAAAATGACTGAAATTGATGGATCGGAACTTTAAGGACCACATTAAATAAACACGTCAAGGGACAAAATAAGAATCTGGCCATAGCATTCTATTAGTGTGTAGAAACTTATTGTTTTCACTTCGTTAAAGAATTGTGTAAAAGAATATAAAGTTATGGCCAAATGTAAAAACAAGTACTCAAAGTATGCCTAAAGTTAATTTTAAGCGTTTAAAAAAATTTTAGTTAAAAATAAGTGTAACGTTATAAATGTTACTATTTTAAGTGTATGAGATGTAACAGCAGTTAAAAATTCTATTAATTGACATATGTCACGTTATATTAATTTTAAATTTTTTTTTAAAACATTATATTTATAGAAAAAAACCTTAGTTTATCTAAAATTATAAAAAAGAATCTTAAATTCCTAAAATCATCCCTAAATCCTTAATCTTAACTCTTATTTATCCATTGCCACCAAACATCGCCATTATCATCTCCCTCTTGACAATCGTCTTCTTTGTTGTCGATTGCACCGTCGGGCCCCGTGGAGTTGTACAAATGTTACATTTTTTCCTTGTTGTCATTGGGTTTAAATCATAATTTGTGGTTCTTCATGTGATTCATCGTCTGGTGAAGGCGTAATGGAGATTAGGTCTAGTCGATGTAACGATAACAACAAAAGGCGGCGACCGACGTGAGTATAGAGATTAAAATTAGATTTTTTTAAGTTTTAAGTTTTTTAAGATTTAACAAAATTATAAGTTGTTTCTTTAAAAAATATATTTTATCATTTTATTTTAAGTATAAAAATTAAAAATTAAAAATTATCCGATGATAAGATGTGTCATTTAAAAAAAATTAAGGACGATTGTGATCCGAACATTAAATATGGTAACGTCGGAAACAATTTTTTTTTTTTTTATGAACTTCTTGATAAGGAGTCTGTCAGACAGCTGCGTGACCACCCCGGCTAGTCAAAGTCAGCTGAGAACGAAATAATATTGGAAATTTTAGACACGTTAAAAAAATACAAATTACTGTAGTATCTAAATCTCACACCGCTGCCGACAACCACCGTTTTTTTTTTACATATCACGGCTTTACGTCGACGATGGTAGTCGACTGGGACGATCGTCCTGAAGAAGCAGAAAAGGCGGAGCAAGATTATAACCTCAATTTCAACTTTCTTTCTCTTGTTTCCAAGGCAAAGGTAAACCCAACTCCTTGGGTTAAAATGTTAGCTTATTTATTTATTTTAAAAAGAAGATATATTTTAGAAATCTGCATGTGTTCTGAACTGGTTGTTTGAATGCAGGATTATTATAAGATATTGGAAGTTGATTACGATGCTACGGAGGATGCTATTCGTTCCAATTATATCCGTCTTGCACTGGTTCCATTTTTTCTTTTCTCAAAAGCTAAATTGATTTATTTATATATATTTCTTCTTTTTTATTTAATAGTATGGCGTTGTTTCTACGGAAATAGCATCCAGATAAGCATAAGGACGATGAGAATAACGCCACTTCAAGATTTCAAGAGATAAACGAGGCTTATCAGGGTAACATATCTTACTTTCGCTATCATTTCTTCTTTTCTGTTTAGGTGTTCGCTTGCTTTTTGAGTAAATTTATGATTCCTTTGATATATATATATATACATACATGGGTTTTCTGTATTCGTTTCATTATTCTGATGTTGCATATTTTTCGTTGAATCTTTTGTGTAAGGGAACCATTGAATTTATGCTATAATCTACATATCTTCCATAATCAGCATATTATTTTTTTTACTTGCAAACATTCTGTCTACGTTTGCCTCTTGTTTGTTGATATGTTCATAATTTAGTTTAGTTCAAGTAAATTGGGAAAATATGATTATCCCAAAAGAGAAAAAGTTGATGATGATAAGCAACATTAGCATCAGAGCAAAGAGAACTTTGGGCTGCTATAAGATACTTGCAATTCATAAGGTGTTGCATCTAATTAATTTTATATGCTCTTGATTGTTCTACGCTTTTCGGTTTATGATTTCACTACCTACCCTTCATATGGATTTATTTGAAAGATAATTATGGTGTTTGCTCATATGTTTAGCATGCCTCTTGTATGTCCATGAACAAGGATTCAAAATTAGGCAGTTGTTATTGGGCTTGGTTGCAAATATCTTCACGATTCCTCTTTAGTTTCGGGTAACCCTTTTTCTTTATTTCCAAGCATTTCAACAAGGATGCACAACTTACTCTTACAAAACCATCTTACTAAAGGTGAACTGTAATGGTATAAAATGTCATTTATAACAGTTATCTATGAAAATACGTTAGGTTTAAAATTGCCACACTGTTAATGCCATGCATTGCTATTTCTTAATGACTTGGTAGTTGGTAGCCATGTGATACTAAAGGGAGGAGTGAAAATTGTGCATGGTTGAGATAATAGCTAGCAAATCTATGATCATGTTCTGTCTACTGGCATGAATTGGTGAATTGAGTTTATATGCTTAATAATAGTTGAAATGCTGACTTGAAGTTAAAAAAAGAAAAGAGTATTAAGTATATTGATATGCATGTGAATATGAATTTGAGATTAACCATTGGTTGTTTTGGCATCATTTAACAGTTCTAATTGATCCAGTCAAAAGGAGTGAATATGACAAGAAGGGGATGTTGTATGCATATGACTATGACATAATTGTAAGAATTTCTTTCATCATACTTCGAAGTAAGTATATATACTTTTATACGTCTGGATGGATTAGACTTTATGTTTTATTCACTGGCTGCAGGAGTACTTTAACCGTTACAAAGGTCTTCTATTAACACGTAATGGTCTTGGGGTTAGGCAATCAATTTGGTAAGCCCTGACTGGAGGAACCGAGGTCCTTTCTGTTTATTGTCACCATGCTCAAACTTAGAGAAAACCAGATTTTTTGATGCTACAAACATTGCAGTTGAGGACGAGAACAAGCTTCGATGTATTACAAGGTCATGTTATATAACGGTTGTGAATACGAAGCAGAGAAATTCACGTAATCTGTAACATCTTATGCTTGTCTGCCTTGTGAGGGTATGACTAGTCGTCAAATGCATGCTTGCAGCTTGTTAATTTGGTAGCGTTGTAGGCATTATTTACACTCTAGGTAGGAACTTAGGAGCAAATATTTATGGAACCAATTTACTATTACTAGCTAGTTAATGCGATGGCCAGGGCTTTTCTATTTTACTTGGTAACTTGTTAGCTCAAGCCTAGTTAGTGGCTTACGTTTACCTAATTCAAGTGAGAAGTAACTTGTTAGCTTAAACTAACCCATTGACATGAATTAGAATCGATCTCAAGCAACATGTGTTGGGAAATTAGTGTGATATAGAACTGATTTCGATTTGCATTAACGTCTATATCATCTTAGATTCACAACGACATGAAAAAGGTAACCTAAGTGATGAGGGCTATGTAGAAATGAAAGTCAACTGCTTTAAATGCCCCTACCAATCAGCAGCTCATTATATTTCTTGCTATGTTTTTTCAATACGTGTATTTTTCATAATATAAATCTAAACAAATTTATAGGAACTATAGGCGCATTAATGCATGCTTGTTACTAGTAGGGTTTGTAGTTGGTGTTTACTAGTTAGGTAGGACTGTAGGAGCAACATGTTATGGGAACCAATTTCGTATTACTAGCTAGCTAGTTAATGGGTTGGCCAGTGCTCTCTTTTACTTGTCTTGGTAAGTTGTTAGTTCAGACATTAATATTAGTCTGGTGGGTGTCTCAAGTTTACCGATTATAGTGAGAGCTAACATGTAGACATAAATGGTAGAATCGTAATCATAGAGTACGACCCTAATCAAAATGCATATATTGGTCTCGGTATACTACGAGGAATAATGGTGAGAAAGAGAGATATTTTACATCCCAAAGGAGCTATGATTGGAGATATTATTTCTAGTACAAAAGCTCCTATAAAAATGAGAAAGGTCTTGCCTTTGAGTGCAGTTTGAGATATTAATTTACTTAATTGGAAGTATTTGGTTTTCTTAATTGGAAGTATTTGGTTTTACTTTGATGCTTTTCATTAAGGCAATATAATAAAGAAAATCAATTAATATCCAATGTTTATAATAAATTCTTCTTGAATGAGATTACTGATGATTGTTGCAGGCATGATTAGTCGTATAGGTAAATTAACTGCTCCTGGGAACTGATAGTTGGCATTGTGTAACAAGTAAACGGCAGAATATTTATTTTAGTAATTTCATATAATTTTTAAAACAAATAGCCGGTTTATAAATAATTAGTTACACCTGTTTAATTATAAATAATTAAATTTAAATTTAATAACTGAGCGATTTTTCTTTTAAAAGATTTCTGTTAATTTCTTTTAAAGATCATGGAAAGGAATATGTTGATGGAATTATTTTATTTTTATACAGTGACTAATCGACTCATAACTCCTAAATCATCTAAATTAATGGGAGTAATGTGTGTAAATGTATTTGTAATTATGGCAATTGATATAAGACTGAAAATAGAAATTCTTTCATTTATATTATTATTATTATTAATTACATTTTAAAAATAAGAGGTAATTTTTAAGAAAATGATTACTTAAGTTAAAACAATTATGTCTAGTATAGTTCAAAAGTATTAACTTAGTGGGTAGTTTTAACAATAGGTTAATCGTTTTTTTTCACAGTAAATGTCATAATAAACCGTAATTGATAAGCTTATTTTAAACAAAGTTTAATTATTCTTACTATTTTATTATTGATTCGATGTTATTGAATAAAATGATATCAAATTCCTTTAGACGTTTTGTATTAATATATGTATAAATGTATATCGTAATTTCAAAATTAGCTAATATAAGAATTCATTTAGCGACTTCATTAATCAGAGAGAGTTTTATTTTTTCAGAAGTTTTAAGTTTAAACAGCTGTCAGTAGAGATTGTATGAATTATTAATAAAAAAAACATATATTATTTTATAATCAACTCATACTATTAAAAAAATCAATTAATACGATAATTGATTTTAATGCATCTGAAAAAAATTCTTAAAACCTGAGTATATTATAAAGGTTTTATTCGTAAGCTAGTCCTTAAACTGTACCTTAATTATGTGATGAATCTTTATTAGGTGTCATACACTTTTGAGGTGAAACGAGAGACAAAAAAACAACAATGTAAGTATCACAATTGATAAAGAAACTTTAAGGACCAATCTGAAAGTTAAAATATAGTTTTAGGACCAAATTATTAATAAATCGGAAAGTTAGGTGACATTTGGTTGGATGGAATCCCTTGAAATTGGTGGGAATTGGAATCCAATTCTACCACTTTCCCATGTTTGGTTCAAGTTTTTTCAAGGGAATTGGAATCCTTGATGGAATTCAATTCTATCAAATGAGGGAAAGTGAATTCTATAAAAAAAAATGGATGGAATTCAATTCCCTTGTTGGAGAGAATTGAAATTTGACCATACTACCCTCATCAATCCTTTGGTAACTTATTCATATATTGAATAAAAATATTTTTTTATTATTTCGGGTCGGGTTTCTAATTCATATATTCGGGTCGGGTGAAACTTTATTTTGGTCGGGTCGGATCGGATTTTTTTAAGTGTGATATTCGGGTCGGGTCGGGTTAAGGGTAAAAAAAATGGACCGACCCGAAAATATATATAATTCAGATCGGGTCGGATTAAGTCATTGTTTTTATTAAATAAAAATATTTTTTTATTATTTTGGGTCGGGTCGGGTTGGATTTCTAATTCATATATTCGGGTCGGATGAAACTTTATTTTGTTCGGGTCGGGTCGGGTTTTTTAAATGTGATATTTGGGTCGAGTCGGGTCGAGTTTTTTTAAGTGTGATATTGGGGTTGGGTCGGGTTCGAGTTTAAGGTGAAAAAAACCGGACCGACCCGAAAATATATATAATTCGGGTCGGATTAAGTCACTGTTTTTATTAAATAAAAATATTTTTTTATTATTTCGGGTCGGATTTCTAATTCATATATTCGGGTCAGGTCGGATGAAACTTTATTTTGTTCGGGTCGGGTCGGGTTTTTTAAGTGTGGCATTCGGGTCGGGTTTTTTTAAGTGTGATATTCGGGTCGGGTTCGGGTTTAGGGTGAAAAAAACAGACCGACCCGAAAAAAATATATAATTTTACCTTATATATTTAGGAATAATTACAATAATACCCCTCTATATATAATTTTTTTTCAATTAAGTCAATGGTTTTATTGAATAAAAATAACTTTTTTATTATTTTGAGTAGTGTCGGGTCGAGTTTCTAATTCATATATTGAATAAAAATAATTTTTGGTATATCTTTCGATAACTTATTAACATATTTTGATTGCGATGATTTTAACTTATAATGTTTATTAGCATGATTTTTATAATTTATTGAAATGAATAATTAATCAATAAAATGAAAATTTAATATTTTTTAATTTTTTATAATATATTACTATATGTAAGTTGTAAAATAAACTAAAAAAAAAAATAAGAAGGGCAATTCTATTATTTTACATTACTGAAATTAAATTCATCTGACATGTCTGTGAACTAAATAAAATATAAAATTGGATTCCAATTCTATTTCCTGTCAACCAAACAGAATATGGAATTGGATTCTAATTCTTACATATTTTAATTCTTTCATAAATTCCATTTCAATGAACCAAACGCCACCTTAAATTTTAATATTTGATTTGCTGGATCTGAATGAAAGCCGCCAAAAGAAATATAATATAAAAAAAACCCAATGGCCGGTTGGAGAGAACGATAGAAGACGATGCTTTTGGATAGATTATTATCTTTCGAAACGCACCGTTTCGAGATGGCTGGGTCCCACTTATTTTTCAAATCAGTCACACTTTTCTCGACTCATAATCAGTATTTATTTTAAAAATAACACAGCCAACGATCAATAATTGTTCTAATCTCATTTTCTCAATTACCATTTTAACCTCTTAAACTAGGCATAAATGGTTAAATTTCACTCGAGGTCCCACAATATGTATTTACACTGATTTACTCCCTCTATTGTATTTTGATACTCCTAAAAATATGTAGTCAAATAACACGTTGTACAAAAGAATAACTCAAATGAGGTGATGATGAATTTATTTTCTTAATTAAGGTGTTTGTTACAATATAAGTAGAAAGACGTCTGGATTACCTAATGATCTTTAAAAGAAGTTTGATTGACTCACTAATTTTTGAATTTCACAACTTATTTGATTGTATATACTATAAAGAAAACGTCATATCTTCTATACGTTTCCCCCAAAGATAATATATCTTCTATGTGTATTCTTAAAGGCATCAATACTCTTCATGTCTTCCTACTTATATTATAATAAATACTCTAACTGAGAAAATAAATTTCGTCTAATTTTATTTGGGCACTTTTGACGGCTTAAGGAAGTACTTACGTTTTAAAAAATTGGAGATTAAAATGATGAAAATTATAGTAAAATAACTAAATCCAAAAACGTAGTTAGTATATGTACTTATGTATAATTTGACCACATAAAAGCTCTTTAAAACTTCAGGCCTTCAGCGCCTCCTAAAAAAAAGTTTGTTCTTTCCCTCGGAAGCTCACCGATTTCGGAAAATGGCGACGACGGTCCCCGATAACCTGAGCCGCGATCAATATGTGTACTTAGCCAAGCTATCCGAGCAAGCCGAGCGCTACGAGGAGATGGTTCAGTTCATGCAAAAGCTGGTCCTCGGCTCAACTCCATCCGGCGAACTAACCGTCGAGGAAAGGAACCTTCTCTCTGTAGCCTACAAAAATGTGATCGGATCTCTACGCGCCGCGTGGCGAATCGTTTCTTCAATCGAGCAAAAAGAAGAAGGTCGAAAGAACGAGGAACATGTTGTGCTCGTCAAGGAGTATAGATCGAAGATTGAATCTGAGTTGTCGGATGTTTGCGCTAGTATCTTGACTTTACTGGAATCGAATCTGATCCCTTCTGCTACTGCCGGTGAGTCGAAGGTTTTCTATTTGAAGATGAAAGGAGATTATTATCGCTATTTGGCGGAGTTTAAGGCTGGTGATGAGAGGAAAGCTGCTTCTGAGGATACTATGCTGTCTTACAAGGCTGCTCAGGTAATTGAATTTTATTGTACTATTTTGGATGCTGACTTGGGAGATTGTGATTTTACTGCTAGGGCTTCGGTTTTTAAGATTTTTGTATTATTGTTTTCAAGTCGAATCTTTAGATTCTTTGTTGAATTGAATGAAGGATATTGCACTGGCGGATCTAACACCGACGCATCCGATAAGATTGGGGCTAGCTTTGAATTTCTCGGTGTTCTACTATGAGATTCTAAATCAGACTGATAAGGCATGTAGCATGGCTAAACAGGTGCGTTTTCCTCAATTCTTTTTTACCATATTATCATGGATTATACTATAAATCCACCGTTTAGTTTAATCTGGAGCCTAATACATTAGAATTTGAAACATCATTAGTTTAATTCAAGTGATAAGTAAAGTTTTGTTCAGTTGGTTGTGAATATATAGCTCCATTTTCACATTTGTTTGATTCTAATCATTCTATTACCCCTTATAAACACAATTTTGAAATTTGTGAACTCGGGAATAAATTAGTGTTAATTAGGGTATTAGCTATTAGCTATAGTCAATATGTTTTCTTATGCAGATCTGCTAAAACAACATAGTTAACTATCGTTTCTTATGATGGTAGGTCAGTGAACAAACTTAAAAAAACTTAAGAGGTTGTAGTTAGGTTGGGAACAAATTAACACAAAATTTTCAAAATTTCATTAGATTTATGTTTTTGGAGGTGAAGAATTGTTTGCAATTTTTTACCACTGTCATCTTGCTTGTATTTCTTTTTTTTTTTTGGGGAAAAATAAATGGAATGAGGCCAAACTTTGAAATCATTGTGTAAAGTTCTTAATTTGTTTCAAAATGTTTTTTCCTAATCGTGTCTGACGTTGATGCATAGTTTCTGGTTATAGTAAGAACAAATCATAAAATAATTTCGGATATTCATTAAACATTGTTTGCTTTTCTTTCTAAAAAAGGCATTCGAGGAAGCCATTGCTGAGCTTGACACGCTTGGAGAAGAGTCATACAAGGACAGCACTCTCATTATGCAACTGCTAAGGGATAATCTTACACTTTGGACTTCGGATGTGCAGGTCATTGCCCTCGCTTCCCCCTCTGATGCAGGATATTTCTTGTTTCTTTATATTTCTAATAGTATTAGGCTATTCTATATCTGATATGGTCAGAGATTATTAGTTAGTTTTAGGGTTTAAATCTAAGGCTAGGAATAGAGTTTTATTCGCAAGAAAGTAAAGTAACTCTACTTGCAAGAAAGCCTAGAGTTAATAGAGAGAAATTAGGTTTCTTATAACCATACGTTTTCTAGAGTTTCAACTTCTACTTGTTTTCCAGCCCGAATTCAGCTGATATATTGCTCTGATTTTCCCCTAAATCACATCACCCTCACTTGCTTACATGAACCCGTGTTAACCCCTCTCACTCACACACACGAACTCCATGCTAAAGTGGATTTTGACGCTTGCATTGGCCCATGCCTTACTCTGTGCGATGTTCATTGTCATGCAGGACCAGTTAGATGAGCCGTAGAAGGTGTGTTAAACCAGCGGTGGTCCTATTCTTCATCTGAAGGAGGTGGGCTTTGAATGTCATTTGTTTACTCTGATTAAAGTGTGTAATTTCAAAAAAAATGGGAAGTAACCCATGGCAATGATGCTATACTCCTTGCTGAACTTTTTTTTTGGAATTTGAAAGTGATTTTCATTAGGATAGCAATTTTTATTTTTATCTTCATTTCACAGTTACTGCATCACTTGTTTTTCAATTTGGTAAAGCAAAACAGATATAATTACTTGGGGGTGAACTTGCATTAAGTAGGATGATATGGTCCTTTACGGATTGTCCAAGTCAGGTTAGATTATTTCTTTAGAAGATTAAAATTATGTTATTTTTTGTTTAATATTTTTGGCTTTTTTTTCTTAGATAGATTAAGGACCGAGCAAAGAAATTAAGAAAAATAAAAACCGAATATCTTAACCATCACTTTTGTTTCGTTTTAGTCATCAAACTATTATTATTTTTAAAACATGTTTAACGTTACATTTTGGTTACTTGCCATTAAAAAATTAATAGAATTGTTGATATGATATTTATAAAAAAAATTATCGAGAGGACTTACTTTGGTAGTCATCGAGAGGGTGCCTTCCATTATTGAGGGTTGAGCGACAGTTCTTGAAGTTACCACAATAAAAGAACTTTGATGTTTGTGTGCCTTAATAGTGTAGCATCATCAACATGTACTAAGATAGAGTTTTCCCTAAAATACTCATTTTTTGTATGGAATAAGATCAAACTTTTAATCCATAAATTTATCTGGATGGATCTGTCTTGTTAGAAATTTATTTTGGGTCTTATCAAGATCTTTCCTAAAAATACAATCGTCGATACCTCGTTTGTAACTGTCACCTGCCACAAGCTCAAAAGCGACACTAGCAAGTTTATTTTGGGTCTGACGCATGCATTAGCCCAAGCCTAACTTGATGCGATGTTCATTGTCATGCAGGACCAGTTAGATGAGCCGTAGAAAGTATGTTAAACCGGTGGTGGTCCTATTCTTCATCCGCAGGAGGTGGGCTTTGAATGTCATTTGTTTACTCTAATAAAGCGTGTAATTTCAAAAACAAAAACATAGGAAGTAACCCATGGCAATTATTTTCATTAGGGCATTTTTTTAATCTTCATTTCACAGTTACTGCATCACTTGTTTTTCAATTTGGTAAAGCAAAATGGATATAATTACTTGGGGTGAACTTGCATTAAGTTGGACGATATGGTCCTTTATGGATTGTCCGAGTCAGGTTAGATTATTTCTTTAGAAGATTAAAATTATGTTAATTTTGTTTAATATTTTTGGCTACTTGTTTTTTTTACTTGGATAGATTTAGGATCGAGCCTAGAAATTAAGAAAAACAAAAATTTATTATCTTAACTATCACTTTTGTTTCGTTTTGGTCATTCAATTATTATTATTATTATTATTATTTTGAAAATCATATCTAATGTTACATTTTGATCAATTGTTATTAAAAATTTAATAGAATTATTGTCGTGATATTTTTTTAAAAAAATAATGTTGATGTGATATTATATTATGGTGATACATTAATTTTCTTTAAATATATGGGGACTTACTTGGTAATTATCGGGGGTATGTCTGTCATTAATGAGGGTTGAGCGACAGTTGCTGAAGTGACCACATTATTATTATTATTTTGAAAATCATATCTAATGTTACATTTTGATCAATTGTTATTAAAAATTTAATAGAATTATTGTCGTGATATTTTTAAAAAAAAATAATGTTGATGTGATATTATATTATGGTGATACATTAATTTTCTTTAAATATATGGGGATTTACTTGGTAATTATCGGGGGTATGTCTGTCATTAATGAGGGTTGAGCGACAGTTGCTGAAGTGACCACATTATTATTATTTTGAAAATCATATCTAATGTTACATTTTGATCAATTGTTATTAAAAATTTAATAGAATTATTGTCGTGATATTTTTAAAAAAAATAATGTTGATGTGATATTATATTATGGTGATACATTAATTTTCTTTAAATATATGGGGATTTACTTGGTAATTATCGGGGGTATGTCTGTCATTAATGAGGGTTGAGCGACAGTTGCTGAAGTGACCACAATAGAAGAATAACTTTGATGTTTGTGTGCCCTAACGGTGTTGTATAATTAACATGTACTAGAGAGTTTTTCTAAAATGCTCATTTTTTTTTTGCATGGTATCGGATTAGACTTTTAATCCAAAAATTTATCTCGATAACCTTTCGCGTTAGAAATTTATTTTGGGTCTTATCGAGATTTTTCCTAAAAATACAATCATCGATACCTCATTTATACTTGTCACCTGCCACAAGCTCAAAAATGGCATTAGCAAATTTTTAAACATATTGACATGGTATGAACTTATATGAATGTTTGAGTATGACATGATTGACTGATTCTTTTCTGTTATGAGGTGTTTCACAATCACTGCATCAATTGTTGGAGGAAACAATCGGGTAGTGTCGATCGTTGATGGTTCACCCCTTTGATTTTGACGGAAAGTCACAGTCGTTGCAAATATGATCATTAGTCGATGGATTTCTATGAGGAAAGGGAGAAGAAAATAGCATGTGAAAAAAGATGAATAATCTAGACCAGGAGGAGACAGGCAGAGCCCCTCTTTTTACATTTCTTCGGGGTGTAAATACCTTAGTTATAGGGTAGCTTGTGTCAGATCTAGGGACATCATTAGTTAATAGGCTGGCAGACTATGAAGATATAGCTATCAACTATCAGAATTGGTTTTGTCGAAGGCTGGAGAGTGATCCCGACAGAGGATGTTTCTGAAGATGGTGTAGTGGCTCAAAAGAATTTTTAAAGGCTCTGCTCAGAGGAGAAAAGTAACGTGGGAGAAAAGATGAATAATATAGACAGAGAGAGAGAGAGAAATCCCCTCTTTTTTCCTTTTTGCGGGATATAAATATTTCAACTATAGGACAATTGGTGTCAAATATAAGGTAATCAAGCAATCAATAGGTTAATAGGCTAAACAAATATAGCTTTCAATTATCAAATTTGGCTCTATCAAAGACCACATCAAAAACTAAGAAGTATGGATTTTAGAGAGTGATCCCAATAAAAGATGTTTTCGGAGATAATACGGTGTCTCCAAAATTTTTTTGGTGACTCTACTAAGACGATAGAATCTTCCTAAAGTCTTTATTAACAGAAAATTAATTTTTTCCCAAAATCATCTTCGAAGATCTAATAATATTTGAATTATTTGACATCCCAAATCTTTGTCCTCTTTCACGAGGACCTGAGTTTGGATTCATGCAGAAGAAATTTTTGAGCCGTGGTTGGATTGATCACGATGATGGCAACTCTTTCAATGGAATGAACTTTTTCTTTAATAAAACCTATAAACAATAATTAATATATATAATAAAGTTTATGTCAATAATTCTACTATGGTGATACAAACCCTTGTAATGGACTCGGGTTTGAGTACTACCGGAATCAAATAAAATTTCGAACTTTGACAAAATTCATGAATCGATTGTTTCAGTTTTATAATCTGTTCAATCGATTTCATATCATAGTTTTCAACAGGTTTACTTCAATATTCTAATGATTTAAATTAGATGTTCGAATAAGATAATCAATCTACTTTCGATATGATTTTAACATCACTGAGAATGATAAGATATTAGATTTTTTAAATAACATTCACTGTTTACTTTCTCGTATTGTTAATTAAATAATTTAGATTACAAAATTATTCTATAATAAATTTTTACAATATTTTATATATGAATTAATCAATTGATAAATAAGATATAAATAATTATATTAAAAAAAATCTTATAACTACAGGGTTTATGAGAAGGGCTCATACCCCTCTCTAATTTTTTGTGTTTAAATACATTTAAAGTTTTTATAAGATTTGGAAGTAATCAAATTAAAAATGGAATCTTTATTTTTTTTTGTTTTAAATACATTTTAAGTCATATAAATTTAAATTAAACTTTGACCTATTTTTTATTTAAATACTTATTGGTCCTGTAAACTTTAAAAATCAGATAAATTAGCTTTTAGCTTTTGGTTATTTGATTTAAATTCTTTTTAAATCTTTATTGATTTTAAATTAAATAATTTACTTCTAATTTTATATCTTGATTTCATCCCCAAATATATTTGTATCATATTTGATAATTCATTGTAAAGTAAAGTTAATCGTTCTCAGCCACTCAATCAAGCACATTTGATTGGTTGATCAAGTTGCTGATCTTTGTTTCCTCATATTTTTTTATGTCATTTATTCTAGACTCACTAGGATTACTCCCTTTCCTTCCACTAAAATCTTCATTCTCCTCCCCTTTAAGTACGATTAAGATTAGAATTAGAATTTATATTAAAAAAAATAATTCTCAGCCACCCCAAAGGTGCATTTAATGTAATTTTCCAGGCTTTCAATTTTCATTGATGTCCATCAAACCCTAATAATGGCTATAAACCTTATAAACAAGTTGTGTTGATGTCAATTAATTAATTTTTTTTTTTGTGATTTCACAGAAATTTAACTATCACTTAACTTGTTAGAAAGTTAGGTTGCCTTGGCGGAATCTACAATGTATAAATATATACATAAAAAGTATGACCCATATTCTTATTTATTTTTCCTAAGATTCTTTTGATTCATCTACCCTTCTTCGATTATGACTTTCTTAGTATTAATTTTGGGCCAAACCAAATTTTCTAATGACTTGATGACAATGTTGCCATCAAACACCAAGCCACGATTATATTTTGGAGAGGTAACGAGATTATTATGTTAGTCAATGTCAGTTTAATCCTTCTAGTTTGGATGAAGAATTATAACTGATAAAAAATATTCTATGAATAATTTACATCGTTTGATTAATCAGATTTGAAGTGTATAAAAAAACTCGTAAAAAGAAGCCTCCTTTCAATTTTAGTTGAGATTTTTATAACGACCCTTAGTTTTGAGTGAAACATAAAGTCATGATGATTAATCGTAGGTCGACAGGTTAAATAGATCTATCGTCAAATAGTATATTACACATTACATGGATCTGCCATTGATCATATCAAGGTGTTGTAGCAAGCCGAGGACATAGGACTCCAAAAGATGATAGTAAATCGGAGGGAGTCCGGAAGAAGTACAATACTTCTTGAAGGCAAGAAATTTCGATGGCTTGGTGGAATTTGAGAGACTTTAACACTCAATAAATAAAGAAATGATAGCGAAAATATTACTTCTAAAAAAGATCTGCATGAGGTATAATACATTTAATAGAAAAATATCGTTTTAATCTTGATTTAATCTAAATATGGAAATCGAATTTGAACAGTTTATCTTCTCTGTGTAGAAAACATCATTTCGATCTTGATTTACACTAAATTCTGAAATTAAGTTGGGACAACTCATCCCTTCCACTTATTACTATATATATATATTCACACCGAACGCCTCAATCATGCATTCTTTTCTGGGCAAAACTTGAAGAACACTTGCAGGTCGAATTATATATTTTACTTTGTACACACGCGGGACATGGCCGTGAAAATCCAAATTTCATCCATGAATCATTTTAATGAAACGCCCCACACGAAGCACAAAAACATGAAATCATCGTCGAGCCTCGTCGAGTGTTGTATGTGTGGAGATCCTGGTATTACTCGAGAGCTTTTTCGATGCAAAATTTGTCATTTCAGAGCTCAACACAGGTACTAGTTCTATGTTTTCCATCCTTTTTTTCTTTCTGGGTTTTTATTTTCATTGACCAGGAATGAGATTTTCTTCCCCTTTTTTCCTGGGAAAGATGATAAAGATCATCATAATTCATGGGGGGGGGGGTTTGGGCTTATTTATTGCAGATATTGCAGTAATCTGTATCCGAAATCCAAGTCTTATAAAGTTTGTAATTGGTGTTTGAATCAGAAGGATGACTCGAAGGAAATGTCTCAGAATTCATTGAATTCTTCGTCTTCTTGTAAAAGCAAAATCGAATTAAAGCAGCAGCAGAAACTGATAAAAAATCCCATGAAGAAACCAAATTCAGAAGAGAAATCATGTCCGAGAAAGAAGAGGAAAAGGATCATATCGAATGATTGTTTACCAGACACGATGAGAGGAACAAAGTCAGAAGAGAAATCAAAGAATGGGGTCATTACAAGACATGTGTTCAGGAACAAGGTAAGAAGATATAAGCTTTTGGAAGAGGTTTCAAGTTAATTATTCTTTGGAAGTATGGATACGTATACAAGAGTTGTTTTCTTTTCTTTTCTTTTCTTCCAAACAAATAAAATCTGTGTACCTGAGAAAAAAATGTTCTGGAATGATGCTAACCATGGTTACCGTTTTCAGTATTTGATGTTTTTATAATGCATAAGTAAAGATCGTTAAGGGAAAGTTCCTTCAAAACGCAATGGAATTTGCTAAGTAATACTTCATCCTCTACCTCTCTATTAATCGGATCATTACCTAAATCTAAAAAGTTTTTGTGGTGAAAAACTTGAGGAAGTAAATTTTTTTAGGGTAAACTACATTTTTAGTACCTAAACTATACTTTTGCTCTGTTTTGATACCTAAAATTTATTTTGTTTCAAAAGCATACATGACGTTTAGTTTATATTTCATTTTGGTTCCTTGCCTTTAAAAATTTGACGATGATATTGATGTGCCACCCTAAGGTAATGTTATGTCTTCATTGAGAAAAATTAAAAAAAGATATATAATGTTAGCAGTTCTCTTAATTTTTTAAGACGGTGTACCAAATTGAAACCTAAATTAAATGTTAGGTATGATTTTAAAAAAGAATAAATTTTAGATGCCAAATTAGAACAAAAGTAATAGTTTAAATATTAAACATATAGTTTACCCTTTTCCATTAGTAGTTAAGTGCGTGTCCATTCGGTCAATTACTTGTCTCATTGTTTTGAAGTTATTTTGTTGTTATATTATGTCTAAATTGAACTCCAAGTTTTAGATGATCATTCCATATTAAATTATACAAGGAAATTTTGTTGTTATATTTTTTGTTTTGTTTTAATACTGATTACAATATAGTATTTGTTCATAATTTTTTTTAATCTATTGATAAAGCACACATATAATACAAACGTAGCTGCTTGAACCTAAAATTTCTAAAGAGAATAACGTTATATTTTACCGATGAGTTCATTAAATGAGCTCATTTTCAAAGATTACTTTAAAAGAAATAAAGTAATTTTGAATATTTCAAGCTTATAATATTAAAAATTATGTTTAAAAAAACATTTAGAATATTTTGTCAAGATGGGAAAAGGAGTTGATAAAGATTTGGTTGACTTAAGTAAACTCAATTGGGCAAAGCATAAACCAAGTCTTCTTTTCTTTTTATTTGTTCCTTATTCTCACCAATCAGTTGTTGACTTGACTTGTATTTAGATTGTAGCTGGTAAATTCTTGTCACTTGATCCTGTTCAGTGTTCCCATATGTCATATTAGATCCACTCGGTTACAACAAATAAATTATAAACAAACAAACGTGTGGGGGATGATTTCAAGCACGTGTTCACGTATTTAGCCCAATTAATTGAGAAATTTTAAAAATTTCTTTCTTAAACGGAGCTTTAAACACCAACATTATTCGATTTCAAAGACTTATTGACACGACTTCTAACCGACATACATTAAAAATCTTTATAAAACCTCTTAAGCATGACCGAGAGAGGGAGAGACCATAATGAAATCGCCTTTAACTCTTCAGTCTCCTCTATTTTACTTCTTCGTGGAGACAATATTTTAAAATCGATTAACGACTGAAATTTCATCAGTTATGATTTTTCATCCAAATCAAAATGGATGAACCGTCAATAATCGTCATAATTTATTTGACTTCATCGATAAATGATAGGATGAGCATGAAACACCTTTAATATAAAAAAAATCAGTCAAAATACACATCTGAATGCACAATAACTAACATCATCCCACACTAATAAACATAGTCCGGTCATATATTTTGGACTTAGCTGTTGGGTCTTAAAGCTTTAATTAGGGTATTGGGTTACCATATGGATTTGGGGTATCAAATTGTAGGACTTGGTTAATAAGTCTACTTTAATGGATTAATGTATTTTATGGGTTTGATTTGAATATGGACATTTATTTTATTTTAGGTTAAATTTCATTTAGGAATTGGGTCTCCTAAGATGTGCTCAACAAAATTAAGGTATTATAATATTTAATTATTTTTATCTAATCAACAATTAATTGATCTAGTAAGAAGAAATATTAAATTTTGAATCCTGACGCTATGAATGAAATAAATTAAATTAGGAGAATCATCATCATAAAGGATATAATTTATGATACTTGATTTAAATTAATCGATCGATAGATTAAATACTAATGATAAGAAATTATTGAAATAAATTTTAGTTGATACTAAACATGGTATTCGATCTCATGCTATCATCCTCTCATAAAGGAAAACTAGGCCCCAAACTTAAAGCCATTGGAGATGGTCTATTAGATATAAGGATTGAACTTTACTTATGAAGAGTTTGATATTAATTATATTTATTTTAAAAAAATAATACTAAATTATCTTTAATGAAATTTTATCTATTTTTAAAAAAAGATCAAGTATAATCAAACCATTTAACAAAATGATACCTTACAACCGTAAAACATATCCACCAACAATTGATGAGTGTAAGAAACAATTGAATATCGAAGTGTCTCAAAATAAATGCAATATAATACATGTCAAGGATACTTCAACAATGGCAAATCTGGCTCAACATCTATTCCATCTACATCGAAGAAACCTTTCCGGGACACGTTATAAGGTTCGATAAGATCAATGTTACAAGGTACGAGGCTGCAACGCTCGCTGGAGATTCTTAACGGCGCCGTCATAGTGTACAAACCCCATGAACCAAAATTCATGGTTGTCAACCGATATAATCTGAATGTATTTCTCAGCTGTATTGGCTTTGCTTGTTGATGGATTCACTGCCCTCAGCTGATGTAATGGAATAACCACCTAAAAATCACACATTACAACATGTTTAGATAACAAAGAGAAGCAGATATGTATAGTTATAAACACATTTATCCCTGTTAATAGGAGTTGCAGACGGGATACATTCGATTTCCCCCCAAAATTTTCATGTTTTCAGATAGTCCTTGGAGATCATATCCCTGTTATAAATTCAGCATACCGACATCGATTTATGTCGATGCTTAAACCAAACCATTAGCCACAAAAGCAACGATTTGAACAATTGCGACTCATAGTATTAAGGCAGTATACCTTATAGTAGCTCCAGTGAGTATGTGCACCAGCTTGATAAGACAGGGGACTGTCGCTACAAAAAGCAAGCTTTTGAGTTGACAAATACAAAACTCCGATAACAGGACCCGCCGAGGTGGACAAGTAACATGCATAAGTCTTGAGAAGTTGTTCCTCAGGAACAGTCTCAAATGTTGTTCGAAATATCTTATCATAACCGCCTTCTGCGAGGACTTTGGTGCCCTGAGCAATTCTTCCTACAGTGGCATCGGCAAAACTCGGCCCGGTTTTCACTGTTGCAATGAAAGAAGTACGAACTTATCATGCATACTTCATATAATGTTAGAATAGCCTAACATGAAGTTTCTGGTTTGGATTCCATTTTCTGTATTTTCTATATACACTGAGATAACACAAGCATATGTTATGTATAAATTGGTTGAAATTCAATTTAATCATATATTTGAAAACTACAAAAACATCAATTCTAAATATCTCTACGAATTTCAAGTTTATATTACACAGATTATGCTATTTTTGAAATCAAAATTCATATTTCGAAAATGGAATTTAGTGAAGATAAATAATTACAGTGTTGCCACATGTTGCCTGCTATCGATTTTGCTTTTTTAGTCTCCTCCGCCGTTTTCTTTCCCCATTTCCCCAATACATTCTTCACTGATTCCAACTTGCCTGTTAAACAAAAGGGTTGAAAATTTTGAATCAAATTCAAAAGATTAAAAAGAAAAGAAAACAATAGGGTTTAGTATAAGTTGAAGCAAGTGGAGTTATTGGAAGTGGGTTACTCTTGGAGGAAGATGATTGAACCGGAGCAGGAGACACGTAAGGATTCGACTCAGTCGGCATGGTAGTAGCAGCACTGCCGGAGATCGGCGCCGTGCCTTGATTAGTCTGCGACTGGTGACCCATGGAAACGTTGGTCGAATTCTCCGGTGGAGGAGCGATGTCCTTCGGGTACGGAGCGTGATCAGCAGAGGAGGCCGGAGCCGGCACTTGGGTTGAGTCGGGGGATGTTATGGATTGGATGGTTTTGTTAGTATCGGACGGCAGTTGGCTCATGGTTTATATGTGTTTGGATGAGAAGAAAACGAAATGGAAAATATTTTGGAAGGAATATTCTATTTGGGGTTTGAATTTGCCTGCGTTTGAACTTATTTGAAATGAAAACGACTTACGCCGGCAATTGGCAGTTGGCCACACGACACGACCACAAACAACATAATAATATCCCACGACCGGACCAGGCCAGGCGTTATATACAAATAATTTATCGATTATATAATATTATTTTATTAAATTATTATATTATTAAAATTTATAAAATAATAATTTGACTATTTATTATGATATAAATTTGTTATTTTTCATCAAAAATTTAATGGTCGTCTGATATTGACATTAACGTAGTTAGTAAGATATGATAATCGTTTAAAATTATAATATCAGATTTTATTATATTTCAGTTAACAAGTTAACGTCTGCTTAGACTGTCGTCAATGCTTTAATGAAAAATGATGAGTTTGAAACATATGAATAGTCGAGTAATCATTTAGTAACTTTTAATTATCGATAAACTTAACAAAATAACACTTTATAATTGAATAATTATTTTATACCTTTAATAATCGATAAACTTAATAAAATAATACGATATAATTAAAAGACTATTTGGTACTTTACTCTTTAGTTTATGAATTGAGCCCAAACATTGTATTAGGTATCGAGTTGGGCTTTGTCGGTTAAAGTTGTATGGAATCTAATTCATATTCTTCAGATGTTTATTAACTCGTTCGATTATGAGTGTATATGAATAAAGTGTTTAATGAACCATTCGTAAATTGTTTATATAACATTTTTTATGTTTGTTTTTAAACTAAATAAATGAGTATAAATAAAATTTTTTATGTTCGTTTAATAGAGGAACAAAGATGAACATATATAGGTATTTTTGGTTCATTTATGTTTCATAACAAATTCGTTTTACAAGCTCGTTCATTTATTCATTTATTGTCTCGTTTACTCAAAAACTAAATTGTATAATATATAAAGGTTTACTTTTAATATGTTTTAATTTACTATCTTTAATTATAAATAATAATAATTTATTATATTTAGCACGAACTTTAGTGACATCGGTGGTAAAAGAATTATTGTTATTTCTTGAGGTCCTAAATTCAAGCACCAGAAATACCAGAAGTACAAGCATTCAATGCCAAAAAGGTTGATAATTATATTTGAACATATATTACTTTGTACTTACCCTGAATTAATCAAAAAATAATAATTTACTATCTTTAGAATATGTGAATTTAATTAAAACTAAATTATTTATAAATAACTGATTCTACGTAATAAAAACTAAAAAATAAAAGTCATTAAAATTCAAGAATTCAAATTTTGACGTTTATGAAATGAACAAATTAGATTGGAAAAGTCGTCGTTTCCTTTGTAATATTCGATCTGAAGTAATCGATTAATAAATCAGATAAATGGTTTATAATAAAATATATTAAAAATATTAATTATTACATCAAAGAGATGTATTATGTTTTTGATAAAAAAAAATCAATTTGACTGACAGTATTATACAAATTTTAGTTTCTCTTTTATATAAGGGTAAACTACACATTTAATACTCAATTATGACTTTTGTTCCGTTTCGGTGACTGAAGTATTTTTTTAATTATACTTAATATTATATTTTGGTTTCATTTTAGTCACCAATCGTTAAGAAATTAACGACACTGCTGATGTGACATTTTTTAAAGAATATTTTTAATGATGATGTAGCATTATCTTATGGTGATATGTCAACATAATGACGGATGATCAAAATGAAATCAAAAAATAACATTTTACATGATTTTGAAATAAAAAAGAATAGTTGAATGACCAACTGAATAAAAGTGATAGTTAGGGTACTACATGTAATTTACCCTTTGTATATTGTACTCTTGTGGGCAGGCATAAATCAAGCTCAGGCTTAGTAGATCATACTCCACTTCAGCGATTGAGTGCGCCGGAAATTTTGACTGATGATAGTGAGGAATACCTAATTTCCAATCATAATAAACTCTTTTTTTAATAAAAAAAACTTACTGATAACTCATTTCTTTGGGTAATTCTAAACGTAAGTTTAATTTATGATTAATTTAAAATAATTTTTAATTTGAAATATTATTTAATTTAATTTAAAAGTAATATAATTTATAACAGTTTTAGTTATAATTAAAAATATTTTAACAGATTTAAGATTTATAATTTAAAAAGCTATATAATTTGTAATAATCTCAATTGTAAAAAATATAATATATTTGATTTCAACATAAATTGTTACCCGTTCATCCTAAAAAATTATACTCTTGATAAATTTTTCGATTACAAACAATTTATACCGATTTAACTCTTATATTAACAAATTGTATTTTAGACTCTTCCCAGATATTTTGAATATAATTTTATAAATTTCTAAAAATATAAACGCCTAATAATCAAATGTTTCTCTATTTTGTTCATAAAATAAGTTTGATTGACATTAAACTGAATACAATAAAATAATTTATACTCTTATATTAATATTTTATATACTTATACACCGTATCTGTATGGTATTTTTAGATTGTGTCCTATGTAAAGTAAAAGGTTAGGCTGTTTTGGGACTTTGAAGCCATTTGATGTATACACACAACCAAATGAAGTTGAAGGTTGTGTACGTATGAGAAGTCAGATACAATTATTATTATTATTATTATTATTATTTGTTTGAGAACGTATCCACCAGATTAACGTCGCTGCTCAAACTCAAAATTCAGATCATACTGTCATCCAATATATCGGAAAGATTGATAAATACATAGAGAAACTTTGGCATTGGTCAATATCCGTATGGAGTTCTCAAACAAAACCTTGTTTTTCCTTTTTTTTAATAGTTTGGAATAGTTATAAGGGTATTATTTGTTTATAATTTTGTAATCATTGATAAGACAACGCGCACACGTATTATAGACGTAATTGTTCGAACTTATAGTATCAAAAAAATTATTTTTTAAATTTATTAAAATCACGTAATGTTATTAATAAAGTATAAATAATTAGAGTAGAGCTAACGCTTGAACGAAGAAAGCAAGCTAATGTATGTATGCTGTGCTGCACTCTATTTTTTTTTTTTGTATAAAAAACCAATAGGATTTGAATATTACCGTCAAAACTTTTGCTTCCAGTGTACCAATCTACGACATTGAGCATTTATTTTTCGTATTTTGCTTGATGAATTACTTATATATATATATATATATATATACACCAAAATTAGTATTATTTGAAACTAGAAAATATATTTTAAATAATTAAATTTTGTTACAACAATAATATAAATTGTTAAAAAACCTGATTATATTTTACCCGCAGTCTTTCTACTTCATAAGGAATGAAAGTCTGTAAAAAAAACCTAATATAAATCGAATATTATCAATTTAGTTTTAATATTTAAAAATATACTTTACTCTATATGAATATTTTAGTTTAAAATGATAAATTTATTGTTATTTGGTTTAAATATATCATTAATTAATTTTAGTTTCAAAAAAATTAAATCTAAATTGGTAGTGTCATGTCACTGCCTAATTGAAGATTAAATTTATTTGATTGAATTAAAATTAGAACTAAATTGATAGAATGCATAATTATACTAATTTTTTAACAACCACATTACCTCATTTGTTAAATGTTAACAACAAATGTCTTTATTGACACACTTAAATAGTTAAATTGTATGAATGATAAAATTTCAAAATCGGTGACTAAAATGAAATAGGACAATAGTTAAGTGACAATATGAATAGTTTACCCAAATAACTTTTTGATGTAGTAGAAAAACTTCCAATAGATTTTAATTATAAAAAATGTATATACTGTACACATTCTAAAAGTAAATTTTATAAATAAATTTTCCATTTTGAAAAATAATATCTTTTTAGAAGAAAACGAATGGATGGTTTTCTAATACTGAATTATTTTTTAATAATATATGGTAAGTATAAAATAGTATTTGTTCAAAAATAACTCTGAACCATTTGACATTAAACGTTCACACTCCCAACATTTTTTGTGCTCGAACTGAAACATCAAGTTATAAAAATAATTCATTTACCACTAAGCCGGTTGATTTGTGCTAATACTTAAAATTAACTTGAGTAATACCGGATAGTTTACTTTTTAACTAAAAGATAATCTGTAGATTGATTAAGAATAGTGGGTAATTGTAAAAGATAATTGTTTTATAATAATAATAATAGTTTGTTAACGTGACGCTATATGAAAAAAACTAAAGTGCACCTGTAAATTAATAATAATATTGTGAACAAAAAAGAGTTTAAAAGAAAAAGTGCACCTAGGGATGGCAATGGGTCGGGTCGGGCGGGTTTTTGGGCTACCTGACCCGACCCGAGAAGAAAGGGTTCTCCACCCGTGACCCGACTCGACCCGATAAAATTAATGTTTCACCCGACCCGACCCGAATATATGACTTAGAAACCCGACCCGACCCGACCTGAAATAAAAAAAAAAATTTAATTCAATGAAAACAGTGACTTAATTGAAAAAAATTATATATGGAGGGATATTATTGTAATTATCCCTAAATATATAAGATAAAATTATATATATTTTTCGAGTCGGGTCGGATTTTTTTTACCCTAAACCCGACCCGACCCGACCGAACAGTTCATTTAAAAAAAAAAACCCGACTCGACTCGACCCGACCCGACCCGAACCCAAATTTTATTTTAAAAAAATCCGACCCGATCGGGTCTGATCAGGTCGAAACCCGTCGGATTCGGGTTGAGTTGCCATCCCTAAGTGCACCTATACTATAATTAAATTCGTTGACAAAGTTAAAAGAAAAAGCTATACGAAATGCAGCAACCGACGTGAAGTGACGCTCGTATATAAAAAATAAGGGTAAATTATCCTACTATAATATGTTGTTTTGTTGAGTATTTTGATTATTAAAAGTTATAAAATAGTTGTTCGATTATAAAACGCTATTTTGTCGAGTCTTTAAAAAATTATAAAGTGATCGTCCGACTATTTATATGTTACAACCACGTTCTTTTTCGTAAAAAAATAATGACTGTTTGAGATGAATATTAATATATTTACTGAGATATGATAAAATCTGGTCCTTAATCATTTTAGATGTATTTTGTGAATCGAATCTTCGTTTTCATTATGTCGTCGTGTCAATGCTTGAAACATCATGCTAGCGAGTTGGTGCTTGAAAGCAACGATGATGTCAGTAAACATCAATAAAATATAATTTTATCATATCTCAATCAGCAGATTAACGTCCAACTCAGACTGACGTCAATTTTTTAACGGAAAATGATGATTTTGGAACATATGGATAGATGGGTGATAATTTTTAACTTTTAATAGTTTGGGTACTCAATAAAACAATGTCTTATAGTTGAGACTAGTTGTGTAACTTGTAATAGTTAGGGACTCAACAAAGCAATGTCTTATAATCATAGGACCATTTATGTATTTTACCCAAAAAAATAATTAGGTCTAATTTTCCAAAAGTCCCATGCTAATTCAATTTTTAGAATTTAGATGTTTAATAAATTGAAAAATTAATTTTTAATACTTAAATGTAACAAAATAATTATTAAAAAGTTATAAGATACTTATAAAATATTTTTATTTAATTTAATTATAAATATATTTTAAAATAAAAACAATTATTAAGTACCAAGAAATCCCTTTACTACCTATTTTTAAGATTGTCCCGGTAATAAATAATATAGTTTGAAAGTATTTAAAATTGAATATAATCTATTGTATTAATACTTTCAAATAATGAATACTCTTATTCTAAACAAATAATGATAACAAATACCAACATGGGTTGGTTCAAGTAGTAAGCAATTTGATGTCGCTTAAGTAAGGTATCGAGTTTAAGTTCTTGAGTATGTAGAAAATCTCTGTTGGGAGACTCACCACCAAAAACAGGTGTGCGACGTGAATCAGTCCGAATTAGTTCAGACAAATTCTTGAAATCGGGAGGTCAACCAAAAAAATAATGAGAACAAATAACAATATTTAATATCTAAATATCATTACCAATGGCACGAAACCAAAGGATCAAGGTGATTGAAAAAAATATTGTTATTTATTGAAGTATCGGTTTAATCTTAATGATTGTCAGGTCTATGAACGTTTAATAACGATTGGTTGAGAGTTATTTTTGAACATATATTATCTTATACTTACCTTAGATTAATAAAAAAAATATCATTATTAATGTTTCATATGTAGAAGTTTAATATTAATTAAAATGTTACAGTTCAAATATTTATAAGCAACACCCTATAATTAAGATATCATTTGTATATTTTACCTTATTTATAATATAAGTATAGTAATTAAGTACTATAATTTTATTTTAAACTAATCGATATAAATATAATATTACATCCATTAACAAAAATAAAATGCCATGTTTATATGAAATATTGTAATGATTATTATTTTTCTTCCTTTTTATGAGTAATTAATGTAAAGGAATAAGACATAATTAAACTAATAAATTGAATGAGGTTTAAATTAAAAATATTACTAAATTTATTACTTCAAATTGAAAATTTTACTAAAAATTTTAAGGTAACCAAAACATAATTTAGCAAAAAGATTAAATGTTTAGGAGGGTCAAAGCATAATTTTATAAAAATTTTAAGTAATAATTATTAATTATTTTTTAAAATTGAAAAAAAAAAAGTTTAGTGTCCCCCGTCCCTATTAAGATCTTAAATTTATATTTATAATTTAGAAGGGGCAAAGCCTAGTTTCACTTAATGCAATAATTAATGCCTATAAAAAAGATTAATGGTCTAATAATATGCAGTATTTGTTCGACCCATACCAAATGTAGTTTAGATCCGAAATAATTCGACTTATAATAACTTGATTTAAATTTAATCCGAACAATTCATTTGTCACCTTTAAGATTTAAGAGTGTATAAATTCATCAAATGTATTTTTTCCTCTTTTTTCTTTTTTATTGTCATTAAATTTGATTTGAACAATTCATTTGTCACCTTTAATATTCAAGAGTGTATAAATTCATAAAATATTTTTTTTCTTTTTTTTCCTTTTCCTGGTCGATGAGGCCAGAGGGAGTGTAAAAAATGAATTAAAAAGGGTAAACTACATATTTAGTCACCCGACTATTACTTTGATTCCGTTTTGGTATTATTTTTTAAAAATCATACCTAACGTTATGTTTTGTTTCTGTTTTAGTCATTCGATATTAAAAAATAAACAAAAATTTCATTTTTTTTTTCAATGACGAACAACTAAAACATAACTTTAATTTTGAAGAAAAATCATAGTAGTTAAGTGACCAGAAAGAGCCAAAGTGATAATTGAGTGACTAAATATTCAGTTTACCCAAATAAAAGTAAAAAAAAAACAATGTACACATAACTTCAATTGGTCAAACCTCAAATCCAAAAGAACAAAAAACCGGTGAACCACCAAAGTCTAAACCTGACTTTCAGACCGTAGTCGGTCCGACGAATGTTCACCCACGTTCTCCCCTGACCCTCTAATGAACAAACGATCAAGTGACGATTTAACTGATTTTGTTAAACTCCTGGACGGAGTAGCCAACCCCTCATCGCCGCCATCAAAAACCGGTTTCGGTGACCGGCTCGATCCGGTCCTTGAAAAAAACGGAGGAGTCGTAGTGAACCCCCACCGATCCCACTGATCGAACCTCTCGTAATTATAATAATTCCTCCCTAAACTCCTAATCCGATAACCTCGCTTCGAACTCCTTGCTCGGGGGAGCGCCTCACAACTTTTAGTACGGCTCAAACTCGAGTTCATCAGCTGGCTCCGTACATCCTCCGGCAACCGTAGGGTAAACCTCTCGCGGTTCTCGCCCGGTTGAACGAACGAGTGACCCGTCGAGTGAGACCGTGGAAACAACTGGCTTAGCCTCCACTCCGTCGACCGTGACCTTTGCTGCCTGTTCGGATTATTTGCAACCAGATTCACATCCGGCGTTTCTGTGCCTGTTGTCTGATTAATAACGTCGATGTGAATGGGTTGAACGACCGGGTTAGTGTTTTCGGGTTGGTTTTCTTGTTCGGAGTCAGAGTCGTTTACTTGGACCATGGCGGCGCCGATGATCGTCGTCTCGTCTGGGTTTGGAATCAAATTTGCGCGGCAAACGGGGCACGTGGAATGAGAAAAGAGCCAACCATCGATGCAACCAGGATGGAACACATGGTTGCACGTAGGAATCATACGCAGCGTTTCGTCGTCCTCGAACTCGTTTAAGCAAACGGCGCACTCAAGCGTATCTTTCCCCATTTTGAATCCTTTGACCGTTGAGTAAAGAAACGTCGGGAAAGACTCGATCACCGAGCGGTCGAGTCCACGCATAGATCTCCTTGACCGCCGCCCGAAATTCACGGCGCCGTCCCAGTTCCCGCCATGACTTCTCCTCTCGGCGCACTGCCTGATGTAAACGGAAAAGAATCCCATGAAGAAAAACGCCGTCACCAAAAGCACCATGACGATCGCCATCGACGGGTTGAACCTGTGTCCAACCGGCCCAGAGGGATTCATCGGTGGAGGCGGCGGAGCTGACGTAGCTTGGCTTTGCGCCGTTGCCATCGAGACGACGAAACAGAGAAAGAAAAGAAGTGAATTTGCCTTCCCCCATTGATTTGCAGTTCCTATTGCCATGGTTCTCCCTGGAAAGTCGATGAAATGAACGGCTACGATCTTTTGGATTCATCTGGTATGGAGTTGAAGACGACAGCAGCAGGTGGAGCGTTGATTTTGCTTGCTCATGAGTTTTATGAAACAGTATTTTAGCTGTAATTCTAATGATTTTCTTGTTGCCCAAAAGCAAAGCAAAGTCTAAAGCCACAAATTAAAAAGAAGGTTTGCGCTAATACTTGAAAGCGAAGAGAAAAAATGGAAATCAAATAAAAAGTACGGTGTCTTAGTATGTAGCAGGTGGTTTAGGATATATAAGGGAGACGACAGTTGTTTTCCACGCGCCATCGACTGCGCATCTGATTCAAACTAAAGGGTTATCTCTTCCTTAATACTCAACTCAAGAGGTAAGTACACTTTTTTATTGTTGTTGTAGTTCTGCCGTGCGCCGGAAAAAAATAAAATTAATTTGGGCTAGGTTTTAAATTAAAATGTTGTTTTATTTATTTTAAAATTTATACAATTAATAATAATTTTAGTTACATTCGAGAGAACGATATACGGTGACATGTTTTATTTTAAAATATTATATAATTAGTTATGATTTTGATTATAATTGAGAATGTTATAAGAGTTTTATATCATAAATTTTTTTTATATTACAACCATATTAGTTAGAGAAATTCGTTATAGAAAACATAATATTTTTTATTTCAAAACATGAAATATTACCTAATTTATTCGAAAAGATTATACACTTAATAAGTCTTTTATTATAATCGACTTTCCTTAACCTTGTATTAATCGATTTTATTTAAAACTTCCTTTAATTGCTGAGATGAGTTTTGATTTTAACTAAGTTCTAAAAGTTGGTCAAAATTCTCATAATAGTCCTAATATGACAATTAATTATTAATTTATTCATCTAGTTTTATTTTAATTATTTTTAGTTTAGTATTTTTTTAGATTTTAAAATTTTAATTTTAAATTATATGGTGGTCGTTAAATATGTTAATTTAAAAGTTATTATTAGTTATTATATTTTATACAAGATATAGATTTAACTTAAATTCTATAATTTTATCATTTAATCTTTATAACTTATTTATATTATTTTTATACTATTTAATTTAAAATTATAAAAAATAAAAAAAAAAATTTGAATAATTTTTTTATTAAGATAAGGTGATTACAAAGTAATATTTATTTTAAATATTTTCAACCATTTGACAATAAATGCTCAACCACCTTTACAATTATTGGTGCTCGAACCCGTGACTTTTAAGAATAAAAAAAATTACTTTAATCACTGAAATAAATTAGTTCGTGTAATTTGATCAAATTAAAATATAAAATCTAAATACCAATCCTATGTATAGTATAAAGATAAATGGTAAAATTTAATCTCACAAGTTTCTTATAAATAAAAGTTGCATATATAATAAGTTATTCAAGGTTTAAATCTTTCTCGCCTCTAATTATAAAAATAAAAAAATAAATTACATCAGACAAAAATATTAATGAATGTAATACGAATACCGTCTGATATTGTTACAAGAAAGGAATAATTTTTCTGCAGAGCTGAAGATGACCGGTGAAAATATAAGCCAATAGATAATTGACACGTAATTAGAAGGAAACTAGCTGATGCACGGTGATTGGTTGATGTGAAATTTTGTTCTAATTCTGAGATTCATGCGATTTCACCTAAAAAAAGTTTGAATATTTATATTAAATATTTTATTTCCATTTTTAATATCCACAAATTCATTTTGATATTTTTTAAAAGAATAATTTATATCCACAAATTTAAACTTAAAATATAAAAATAATTTATTAATATTAACAAAATGTGAAAGCCGTATGGTTTAGCGACCGCATCTGGATTGACTAATCCACAACAAATAATAATCAAATTTTAAATATTATTTATTTTACTAATACTGCAACTAATATTTAATATTTAAATATCATTATTCATTTTTCATTTTAAAATGTTAATATTAATTAATGTCTTTAATGTTTAAATAATCTATCTAAAATAAAAGTACTATAAAAATATTTCTTATTATAAAAGAATACCCAATATTACTTACATTAGCGTAAATTAAATACAAAGTTTGTATTAAAAATCTTGTAATGAAATACTTTTTATTTTTGTTTTACCATTTATTTAAGTAATAATCAATAAAACAAAAAAGTTTACCAAAGTTAAAAAGTTACCCATAATTGTGATATTAGGATCCATAAATTGTAATATTGTCTACGCAAGTGATATGATCAGAATGTAAGATTTCATATGCCATAATTGAAAATGTTATACTATTTGATTTAGTTCATACAAACGAAATGTGAGATCACTATGTTTGGTTGATAGAATGTAAGATTATTGAAAAGTGATTTTAATAGATTATTTAAAAGTATTTGTTTAAAATAAAATTAACTTTTAATATTAAATTAAAAATAAGGAAATTGTCAATTTATAAAGATTTACTCATTAAATTCTACATAATTTTTATAATTAAAAACAATTTACAAATTATTTAATATAATGTTACACAAACATAATATTTTGAGTTAACACTTTTTTTTAAATTATTATTTTTTAACAAATAAAGAATTTTTTTTTGAAATTTTAAAAACATTTACAATAAGAAATATTCCTCAAATCTCTCATCCAATCACACTTAGTGAGTGGAATCAAATAATCTGGAATCAGAAAATTTTAAAAAAAAAATGGAGAAACAATTTAGACAAATATGACAAGTGAAGAATTATTTAGCAATTTATTGTATTTATTACAATTGATTAGAAACTCGTCATGTGGATACAAGGAGTTTTATGGATGAGTTTCATAAAATATAATTTTCTATTGGAACTTGAGTTTCAGAATAATTTCTCACAAGCTATATCCCAAAATAATTTTAACGCGAAGATTATTCTACTAAATTTGTTTTAGAATCGCTTATTTAGTCTTTTATAAATTTAGTTAATAATTATCACATTATTATTTTAAAAATAAACAAATCAATACATTTTTGGCATTTTAAAAAAAATGTTATAATTATATTTTTATATTTAATACTTTAATTAGTTACGTGTTAGTTGCTCGAGTGTTAATAGGGATTGATGATTCATCCCCAAGTTATTTTCATTGCATTACTCTAATAAAAATTCAATATATATATTATAACGTGGGTTCCAAGTTACCTCTTGAATTCCAACAAAAGTTTCATAAATTATGAACTCAGTTTTGGATAAGCTTCCATAATATGCATATGCAAAAACTAACATGTTTTCACCATTATTTTTTCCTATTTTGTATTTTTTTGAGGAAATAAATAAAAAAGTAATTTGTTAATGTAGACTTTCAAAAGTAAAATATTATTGATGAAAAATGGTAATGGATTTTATTTAAATTATCTACTCATAATTTTTTATTTATTGAGAAATATATGGTTTGGAATATTTTACTTTATATAAAAATCTAAACATATCGATAAAAATATATACTAAAATGTTTAAAATTATAATTAACATAATTAAAAATATATAAAAAAATCCATTCCTTGTGAAGAAGGAAAACATCCTTAATTTTATTTAAATTCCATCTTAAATTTTGAAATAATATTAATAAATTTTATAACTAAAATGTTTAAGGGTAAAGTACATAAATGGTCCCCGACTATAGGACATTGCTTTGTTAAGTCCCCTAACTATTAAAGGTTACAAAATGGTCCCTCAACTATATACTTTTTTTGTTGAGTCATTCGACTATTAAAAATTACAAAATAGTCACATGACTATTCATATGTTATAAACTCATCATTTTCTGTTAAAAAGATTAACGATCGTTTGAGCAAAACATTAACATACTGATTGAGATATGGTAAAATCATATTTTAATGATGTCTATTGGCAACATCGTTGCTTTCAAGCATTGACTTGATGACATAATGTTTAAAGCATTGGCTCAACGACATAATATAAATAGAGACCCGAATCATAAAATACAACTCAAATGGTTCTAATATCATATTGTATTATATCCTCGTGAGCAAGTTAATGTCCAACTCATATGGTTTCTAGTTTTTTAACTATTAAAAAACGAGCTTGGAACATATGTATATTGAGGTGATTATTTTGTAACTTTTAATAGTCGGAGACTCAACAAATCAACACCTTATAGTTGATGACTATTTTGTAACTTTCAATAGTCGAAAGACTCAACAAAATAATGTTTTATAGTCAAAAGACTCAACAAAGTAATGTTCTATAGTCAAGGGACCATTTATATATTTACCTAATGTTTAAATAAAAATTTATAATTCTTTATCTTAAACCCTATCGAACCTTAAAAGGATATCCTAACCCTTCGATAAGGACATATCTTAGCTGAAAGAGTAATGGCATATGAAATAGTTTAAAAAAAAGGTAGTGAGGAAATTGTAATAATAATAATAATAATAATAATAATAATAATAATAATAATAATAATATGATGATGATGATGCTTTAAATATTGAATAATATATTTATCTTGAGATTTTTTTATTAGTTTGGGATTATTATATTTTTTTAATTTTTTTAATAAATTGACAATAAATACATATATAATTTGTAGACGTAATTATTTGAATTCAGAAACTCAAAAGAAAACTATAGTTTCTTTTATCACTCATGTCGTTTAATAAATTCTTATCTTAGACTTGATATACTCTTTTGGGTGTTTACTTCCTGTTAAAAGTCAGCACCGAAAACGGTGCATTAATGCACAATTCGGTGCAATGGTCAAAAGGAGCACACAATTGTTGAAATTGCTAAATGGTATAAGCATAATTTAGTCATTGTAATTTAGGGTATTTACAAATTAGTCCTTAAAGCTTCAACTATAAATACCCTAGCTCATTTAGCTTCAAAACCATCCCAAAGCATTCTAGCTTTCTTCCAATACTAGAGAGATTTTAGAGAGTTTCTTGAGAGTTGTTTTCTCCTTTTTATCTAGAGAGAATTATCATTGTTTTCTCCTTGGTAGATCGAGAGAGGTTGTAATTCCTATTTTCTCATAGTGAAATTCTTCTACCGTTGCCCGTGGTTTTTACCCTAAATTTTTAGGGGTTTTCCACGTAAATTTTATGTCTCTTTTATATTCATTTTTATTTTCTCAAATTATCAGTTGCGATTTTGCTCTATCCGATAGTCGTCTTCCGCAACAATTGGAATCCGAGCTAGATTAGAGTGTGTAATATCTGCTTATTGTCTTTGTGGTTACCACCAAAAGGTGAATCCTCCAACATAAGAAAGTAAGAAGTTATTACCCATTCTTTGAAGGTTCCAGAGAACTATTCACTATAGTGAAATAGTGGGAGATATCCGTAAAAGAAGCTATGTCAACGAAATTTGATATTGAAAAATTCAATGGGAGAAATTTCTCATTGTGGAAATTAAAGATGAAGGCCATCATGAGGAAAGACGGATGTCTAGCAGCTATCAGTGAAAGGTCGGTAGATTTTACAGATGACAACAAATGGATCGAAATGGACGGGAATGCTATGGCAAACTTTCATCTAGCATTAGCAGATGAAGTATTGTCAAGCATCGAGGAAAAGAATACATCTAAGGAGATATGAGATCATCTCACCAAATTGTACGAGGCCACATCGTTGCACAATAAAATTTTCCTTAAGAGAAAATTATACACTCTCCGTATGCCAGAATCTACTTCAGTGACGGAGCACTTAAACACACTGAACACGTTATTTTCTCAGCTTACATCCTTAAGATGTACAATAGGAGAACAAGAACGTGTTGAACTTCTACTTCAAAGTCTACCTGATTCGTATGATCAACTCATCATCAACTTGACAAACAGTAATGTCACCAGTCTAGTCTTCGATGACGTTGCAACTGCTGTTCTCCAAGAAGAAAATCGGCGCAAGAACAAGGAAGACAGACAAGTAAATCTGCAACAAGTAGAGGCATTGATAACGATGAGAGGGAGATCAACAGAACGTGGCCAAAGCAGCAGTCACAAACATGGTAGATCGAAGTCGAGGAGCAAGAAGAATTTAAAGTGCTACAATTGTGGAAAGAAGGGTCACTTGAAGAAGGATTGTTGGAGTCTAAATAAAAACTCCAATCCACAAGGTAATACCGCAAACACTTCAGATGATGGAGATGCACTATGCTGTGAAGCGTCAACCACCGTGGAAGGAAGAAAAAGATTTGCAGATATATGGCTCATTGATTCAGGAGCAACATATCCCATGACCTCAAGAAGAGAATGGTTTCATCAATATGAACCTGTCTCAGGAGGATCTGTGTATAGTTGTAATGATCATGCCTTAGAGATCATTGGCGTGGGAACCATCAAATTGAAGATGTATGATGGAATAATTAAAGTTGTTCGAGATGTGCGGCACGTGAAAGGCCTAAAGAAAAATTTATTATTCTATGAATTGTTGGATAATAATGCAAGCAAGATTGAAACACGGAAGGAATCATGAAGGTGTTCCGTGGAGCGCTTGTGGTGCTGAAAGGTGAAAAGATAGCTGCAAACTTGTACATACTGAAGGGAGAGACATTGCTAGAAGCAGAAGCCTCTGTTTCCTCATGTAGTTCAGATTCTACAATGCTATGACATCAGAAACTTGGACACATGTCAGAACAAGGAATGAAAGTCCTTGTGGAGCAAAAACTACTTCCAGGCTTAACAAAGGTAATACTTCTTTTGTGTGAGCATTGCATAACAAGTAAGCAGCACCGGTTGAAATTCAACAAATCAAATTCTAGAGGCAAAAATGTTCTAGAATTGGTTCACTCTGACGTATGGCAGGGATGTTATCTTTGTAGAAGATAAACTACAAAGAAAAGAAGACGATGATAGCGCTGAAAAGTCAGAGACTACTCAGATACATGTGGAAAAAGAGTTTGAACAAGGAGATTCTTCTGAAGCAGAACCAGCACATGATGAACAAGAACCAGAGAGTTCTGAAGCTCCAACAACTCGTCAATCAGATCGTGTGAGAAGACGTCCAAATTGGCACTCAGATTATGTTATAGAAGGTAATATTGCATACTGCCTTTTAACAGAGGATGGTGAGCCATCAACATTTCAGGAGGCAATAAATAGCTCAGATGCTTCACTGTAGATGATGGCGATGCAAGAAGAAATCGAAGCCCTTCATAAAAATAATACATGGGACCTTGTGCCACTACCACAAGGAAGGAAGCCAATTGGTAACAAATGGGTCTTCAAAATAAAGCGAAATGGTGACGATCAAGTTGAGAGGTATCGTACAAGACTGGTGGTCAAAGGATATGCTCAAAAAGAAGGTATTGATTTTAATGAAATATTTTCTCCTGTGGTTCGACTAACAACAGTTCGAGTAGTTTTGGCAATGTGTGCTACATTGGACTTACATCTAGAGCAGCTAGATGTTAAAACAACTTTTCTTCATGGAAATCTTGAAGAAGAAATTTATATGCTCCAGCCTGAAGGTTTTGAAGAAGAAGAAAAGAAGAACTTGGTTTGCAGGTTGAACAAATCTCTGTACGGTCTAAAGCAGGCGTCGAGGTGTTGGTATAAGAGATTTGATTCCTTTATTATGTGCCTTGGATAGAACAGACTTAATGCAGACCCTTGTGTTTATTTCAAGAGGTCTGGTGATAACGATTTTGTTATATTGTTGTTGTATGTGGATGACGTGTTGGTTGCAGGACCCAACAAAGATCATATTGAAGAATTGAAGGCACAACTGGCTAGGGAATTTGAAATGAAGGACTTGGGATCAGCAAACAAGATTCTAGGGATGCAAATTCACCGAGACAGAAGTAATAGGAAGATTTGGCTTTCACAAAAGAATTACTTGAAGAAAATCTTGTCACGATTTAGCATACAAGATTGTAAGCCAATTTCTACCCCTCTTCCTATTAACTTCAAATTATCCTCCAGTATGAGTCCTAGCAGTGAAGAAGAGAGGATGGAGATGTCTCGAGTACCGTATGCATCAGCAGTGGGAAGTTTAATGTTCGCTATGATATGTACAAGACCAGACATTGCACAAGCAGTGGGAGTGGTTAGTCGGTACATGGCTAATCCAGGCAAAGAGCATCGGAATATTGTAAAGAGGATCCTAAGATACATCAAAGGGACCTCAAATGTTGCATTATGTTACGGAGGATCAAACTTACTAATCAATGGGTATGTAGATTCTGACCATGCAGGGGATTTGGATAAAAGCAAATCTACTACATGATATGTGTTCAAAGTTGCTGGTGGAGCTGTAAGCTGGGTTTCAAAATTGCAGTCAGTTGTGGCTACGTCCACAACAGAGGCAGAATATGTAGCAGCTACACAAGCCAGTAAAGAAGCAATTTGGTTGAAGATGCTATTGGAGGAGCTTGGGCACAATCAAGAGTAAGTCTCTCTGTTTTGTGACAGTCAAAGCGCCTTGCATCTAGCAAGGAATCCAGTATTTCATTCAAGGACAAAACACATACGAGTTCAATACCATTTCATTCGTGAAAAGGTGGAAGAAGGGACGGTAGATATGCAGAAGATCCATACCAAAGACAACATAGCAGATTTCATGACAAAGGCAGTCAATACCGATAAATATACTTGGTGTCGATCCTCATGTGGCCTGTCAGAAACGTAAGCAACATGATGGAACAAGGTAGAAAGAATTGTGTAAAGATATGATTGTTTCAATCAAATCTTCAAGTGGGAGATTGTTAAAAGTCAGCACCGAAAACGATGCATTAATGCACAATTCGGTGCAATTGTCAAAAGGAGCACACAATTGTTAAAATTGCTAAATGGTATAAGCATAGTTTAGTCATTATAATTTAGGGTATTTACAAATTAGTCCTTAAAGCTTCAACTATAAATACCCTAGCTCATTTAGCTTCAAAACCATCCCAAAGCATTCTAGCTTTCTTCCAATACTAGAGAGATTTTAGAGAGTTTCTTGAGAGTTGTTTTCTCTTTTTTATCTAGAGAGAATTATCATTGTTTTCTCCTTGGTAGATCGAGAGAGGTTGTAATTCCTATTTTCTTATAGTGAAATTCTTCTACCGTTGCCCGTGGTTTTTACCCTAAATTTTTAGGGGTTTTCCACGTAAATTTTGTGTCTCTTTTATCTTCATTTTTATTTTCTCAAATTATCAGTTGCGATTTTGCTCTATCCGATAGCCGTCTTCCGCAACACTTCCAATTGTATGTATTTATGTATATATTGTATATGGTTATAAAAATTCATTTAAATTAAAATCAAATAATATTATTCCATTGGAAAATCAAAGAAACGATCGAGCTACAACACGTGGACAGCTCAATTCAATAAGGAAGAAGCTTCTAAGAAATCTGGAAATATATAATAAAAAAATCCAACATGCAAACAAGGATTAGGGTTCATTGACTTTCCAAGAAAAAATACAATATTTGTCTTCCTTCCTATTCCATCTAAAACACCTGTCTATAAAACACGCTATAACTTGTTCAAGAAAAGCCTGTATTTTCCATCAACTGTGATTCTCCTCTCATTTTTTTTCCTGTTCTTACATAAGCGTTAAGTTCATTTCACATATATTAAGGAAAAGCTGTAATAATGCGAGCTATGTCGAGTATTTCAGCATCGATCTGTCTGTGCAAAGTTGGAATGGATTCGTCCGGCAAATTGCAGACTGCCATTATAGGTTTTGGTCATTCCTTGGTGATAGCAAAACACAAGGCAAAATACCATATTCCAAGGAATCCGAATCTGCAATCGCTGGGCACTGCTCTTAGGTTGCAACATGCTGACAGAGACAACAACATGGTCGTTTGTTGCAGTGTTGGATCCGGACCTTCATTTCCTTCTAATCCTGGTCCTAGTTCCTGGTTAGTCTCATTTAACATTTTTTATTTTTCAATTATAAAAATGATTACCATTTTTTTCATAATGACAAAAAAGTCTTTCTAACATTTGATTGAATAGTCAATTTTTCTCTTATCATTTTTTTATCACTTTAGCTTTCAATGTTTTGTTTTGGGGTAAAAGAGCCTATAGTTGGATGTAAACCGTTAGCTTACCAATAGTCAACACTTATTGTTGATGTGATAAGTCATATATATGTATTTAAATTGATGAAATGACACATGTTGCATGTATATAAATGATAACGTTGCGCATGAAACATGTGAGTAAGTGATGATGTGGCATGTTTAGACACACAAAACTTCCCGGGTTAGCGACAAACTTTAATTGTTAGTTAATTAACGATTTCTACTTAATTAGAGGATATTTTGTTCTAAAATATTTTAAAAGGAAAAGGGTTAAAGGGACTATTTTGTGAAAACATGTTTTAAAATAAAAGAAATAGGAACTAAAGTGACTGTTTTATGAAAGGTTAGGAGTGAATTTTGGAATTTTTTTTCAACAGGAAACTCTGGGTTATGGGAATTCTGATGAGTATGGTTCTACCCTTTTGGAGGAGCAAATGGGGGCCATTGTTAAAACTGAAAGGTTTGGATATATAATTAAGTTATTCAAATTGCATTCTCCTCAATATATATTAATGCTTTATTATTTTATATATGTGTACAGATGAAGTTGAAACTGTGATAGACAAAGTAGAAGCGGCGACGGACATTGTTGAAAAGGTGGCTGAGCAAGTGGAGGGGGTGGCGGATGATATTGGAAACCATCTGCCGGAAGGCAGACTTAAAGATGCCCTTGAAATAGTTGAAGATATAGCTAAAAATACAGCTGATGGTGCACGCTTAGCTGGAGAATTCATTGACAAGGTTTCTTTCCTTTTTCCTTGCCATTTTCTAATTTTGACAATTGTAAGATACTGAAAAAGCAACCATATGATATATAACATATTCCTAAAAACGGACTTGTCTTCGTTTAATAGTTTAAAATAATATTTTTCTATAAATTTGTTTGAAAATAACATGTGTAAATGTCATGATTCGAACCCACATAAAATGAAATAATATAAATATTTTTAATCCCTCGATCAATTAATGAGACAACACGGGCAATTGACCATTCTTAACAACTCACTCAACCCTTGTTTGTTCTCATTTTGCATTCATGCATCTAAAGGATTTGAAGAAAAAATATTTGATTTTTATTAAAATATAATTAAATTTATACGATACATAATTAATTATTATAATTTGTGAGTAAATGTGTAATATATTGTTTTAAAACAAAAAAAAATGCAGGTAGAGGAAGTGGAAGAAAAGGTGGAATCTTGGATGGAACAAAACAACACTGTGAAAGAAGCAAAGAAGACGAAGGGGAAAGAAGCCGGCACCTAGGGTCAGGCTTAGGCTAAAACGTATATATCATTTAATATATTAATTTTTATGATTTAAAAATTCATTTTTTATTATATTATTTTTTTGAAAAACAATCCCTATTGCATTTTTTTCTTCAAATTAGTGTGATTGTTATAACTTTTTTTCATATTTTTTGGATTAAAATAAAAAAATAACATTGATCAACAAATTAAAAAGTTCCTTATTCTTCTTCTTTTTTTAAAAGATATTTAAATATATTTAATATAATTTTTAAAGATATTTACTTAAGTTACAACAAATTAAAAAGTTATTTAAATTATGGATATTATTTACGGGAAGATATTATAAAAATAAAAAGTTCAATAATTATTCATGTATTGAACACAATAACAACGTTGAATTTACTAAATTGTAGCAGCAGAATTATGAATACAATAAGTTAAACAAATAATCGATGTTATTTATAATAGATTTAATTATGAGAGAAAATTAAATCATAGAATTTTCAATTAAAAGTTTTATACTTTTATGGGATTTAAACTTTAAAATTTTAGTCCATGTACGAAATAAGTAATTTTAGTTAAGTGATTTATCGTTATTTTTCAAGATATTAAATTCAAACATTATATATATATATATAAATTAATGATGATTTAAATAATTTATTTTAAAAAATATTTTTGTGATAATTATATTAAATAAAATAATAATTAAAATCAAGTCCAGCTGAGAAGCGCAATTTGGACTAACCCAACTTTTGATCGTGTGTCGGTGCAATTGTGAAATGTAAATAAAAAAGGTCCGCCAACTAATAAATTTTGCTGACACAACACACAAATGACTGTCCAATAATTTTATTGCAACTCATTAAAAATATTATCTTGGAATACCACGTGGCCTAACTCTATTGGAGTGTACTTTAAGTTTGCCTTTTAACACATTTCTCCACCTAAATACGGCGCAAATTTTCCACCGTTTTCATCACGTCCACCTCCTTTCCTCCCATGACTACGCACGCCATCACATAAAGATCTAATTTTATCCGCAGTCCCTGTAGTGATCACACAGTTGAAATTTAGTCCTTCTTTTTGTAATTCCAAGAATTTAATCTATAATAATACCATAAAAAATCTCCATTAAACAGAATTATGAAATATTTAAAAATTGCTCAAATGTTCAACTTTAATTCATGTGCAAACTATGTAAGCAAAAAATTGAAAAAACAAACAAATTTTTATTATGCTTCTTTATAGGAGTGTTGAATAACTTTACCAAACTTAATTTAGAATAAAAATTTATTCAATTCTAAATTTAATATTAGAATAAAAATTTATTCAATTCTGAATTTAATATTATATATATATATATAAATTAATAAGCTAGATGAATATAAATAGACAATTGAGATTAAAATTTTATACCTTAATTTTAACTTTTTTCAGTTTTTTTGGAAAAAATAGAATAATTTTTTATTTCATTTATCTCATGATTATATTTTTTTTATAAAATTAATGAGTTTTAAACGATACAAACAAATCTTATCTCTATTTCTATCAACTTATTTAGCCTTATATCACATAATCCAATTTAATAAAATTCATTTTAAAATAATAATGGAAGTATTTTGATGGTAATACCAATTATACTTTCAATGTTAAATTAAAAGATAATAAAGACAAATCTTCAAATGTACAGAAAATACAGGGACTATGATCACAATTATACCTCACCGAAAGCATATGGTTGGTTAAAAGGTTTTAAAGCATCCATCCTACAATCAGGTGGACCACTCAATCAGAGCCGTTCATTTTTTCCTTTTCCAACACCTTTAAAACACACAGACGAAATTGAATTTAAACAGTCCAAAAGCTCCTCCCATGAAGTCTCTTGGAAACGCACCCACACAAAAGCTTTTATATAGAGCTTGTAGATCCCTCCAATGGCGATAGCAATCAAATATGATACGAAGCAAAACCCTAATGGAGAACCTTATATCAAAAAAAAGATTTTGCAGCAGTTGCAGGTGGTGGTGGAAGAAGACGATCCGTGATGCCTAATGATCAAGCGGCCTGTTGCAGGAAACACCCGAAGCACAGGCAATCCCCAGGCGTTTGTTCTCTTTGTTTGAAAGAGAAGCTTTCACGTTTATCGACTAGTTCAAGCTCACGTTGTACTACGATTGCCTCATCTTCTTCTTCTTCTCTTTCATCGTATTGTTCTTCGTGTTCAGCTTCTTCTTCTTACGCATCTTCTCCCATGCATCATCGTCACCGTTTTCCTAAAGAAGGAAAAGATGGGTTTTTTTTGTTAATGATTAATGGGAAAGATGTGTTAAGTAAGAGCAGATCGGTGGTGTTTGGTTCGAGATTGACAAGGGAAGAAGGGAAGAACAAAACTGGGTTCTTGTCTAAGTTGCTGCATCCAAGAAGGGTTCATTAATGGCGGGCATTTTGTTCCATTTACTAATGTTTTATATTTCTTTTGCATTCATCAGATTGTAAAATTTGTACAACTTTAGAGAAGAAGCGGATCAGTTCTACGTTTATGTATGTAAGTTGCAGATAAAATAACAATACATTTATTTGTACATGCAGAAGCTTTGATTTTAAACACTTATGTAATAGTTTATACAGCAAAAACATTCTGCCAAAGGAATACCCTTAATCTGATGAATCAGTGTGGTGGAAAAATTCAAAGATTCAAGCTGATTCATTGTATATATATATATATATATTTGTACTTCGATTTACTTTTCAGAATCGAAAAAGAGAGAGGAAAAAGCCTAATTTGACGGCTAGTAAAAGACATGTTGAACTCTCAAGTCTCAAGTTCTTAGCAACTTCCTATGGTTCAACCTTTTTAAGCTGCCATAACTTATACTTTATGGATTGATATTTAACAGGTGGCAAGAAAAACCCAGATCAAATTCTGGGCAATTTCCATAACTTGAAAGTTGGAACTCGTTGATGATGAGATTTAAGTTGACAATTTTGATTAGAGGACCGCTTAAGCTTAAAACGTGTTTGACTTTGACTTGGGGGATATATGCTTTACACCAAAAATCTAAGTCTATATACCACATAATTTTTATTTAATCAAATTGTTTGTTAATTTTTTAAGCATAAACAAAATAATATATATATATATATATATATATAATTTTCATTAAAAATAATTGAAATAAAAAATTTAAAATTTGATTTAAAATCTTACACCCATTGATATTGGTTTATGTACATATGTACCATTTGGTATCAACCGAAATATAAGGAAACCTTCACAAGACATGAAAAAATTCCTTAAAATAAAATTTAAATTTATTAATATCTGCATGAACCAAATGATCTCGGTGGTAAAAAATTATTCTTATTCCTTGATATCTTAGATTCGAGCATCATGAACGTGAGAAGTATGAGCGTTCAATATCAAATAGTTGAGAGTTACTTTGAACATATACAATTTTATACTTACTTCAGATTAATAAAAAAATACAAGTATATATTAACTTTTTTTATTTTCATTAGGTTAAATAAGAAACTAATTGTAAAAAATTACATAGAGAGGAACATAATTATAATTATTCTTAAATATATAAAAAATAACTATATTATTTTCTTAGATCGAGTCCATTCAAATATATTTACCCTAACCTTGATTCTAACTCAAACTTTTCAAAACCTCTAACCGACTTGATCTTAGTGGGCAGCTAACCTTGGTTGTCCACTTCCGCTAGATGGTTGCAAGAACTTGGCCGGCGATTATTTAATTTAGTGCTGTGAAGAAGGTGATAATCAATAAGATCTTGGTCACCATCCATGGTTTTCCATCTTTATTGTCCTCATCTGATCAGAAATGTAAAACCCATAACTAATTTTAGTATCAAACCTATATTCTTCAGGTTTGAATTTGAGTTTTAGAGAAGAATCTAATGAAAATATACATTGGCCGGCGATTTCTCTTCATTATTCTTTCATCTCCCAATGATAAAAGAGAATCTCCGTCATTTCATACACGTGTTGCCTCTGCAGTAAAAAGATAGGAGGGTTCCAGGCTTTTCACCTTCTAGCGCTAGCCACGACTTTGTTTTTGTCTGGTAATGGTGACGTTTTGATGGGGGCCGGGTTGTCACTTGTCAGCCGCAACTAACTTTGAAATAAAACCACCCCAATGAGCTCTCTTCTTACGTTATTTACACTGTTTGTTTCCCCAGAAAGATCAAAGATTTGCAGTGCAAAGAAAAACCATGGATGGTTATGAGATTATGAAGGATATTGGGTCTGGGAATTTCGATGTGGCCAAGCTTGTTAGGGATAAATGGACAAAAGAACTCTTTGCTGTTAAGTTCAATGAAAGAGGCCACAAGGTCTCGTCTTCATAACCTCTTTCCTTTTTCTTGTTTCTAATTGGATTCTCTGTTCGAGATTTGGGTTTGTTGAATGAATTTTATGTTACTTTTTTTGTTGCAGATTGATGAACATGTGCAGAGGGAAATCATGAATCATAGATCGTTGAAACATCCCAATATAGTTAGATTCAAAGAGGTATAACCCTTCTGATCAGGGATTTACATTTCAGTTGTGGTCTGTTTATCGCGATTGCGGTCTACTGGTGCTGCTTAGATTTGATCAATGCTTTTTGCAGGTTCTTCTTACGCCTACACATCTAGCCATAGTCATGGAGTATGCTGCAGGTGGAGAGCTCTTTGAACGCATTTGCAGTGCTGGTAGATTTAGTGAGGATGAGGTAAAAACATAAATTGAAAATACAGAACAAATCCGTAATTGGACACTCGCACAAGAATCTGTAAAACGAGGTGGAAGAGAGTGTTTTTAGTCTATTATGTTGCATAATACAGTTTCTCATTTATAAATCTTCCATTGGAGATGTTAACAGGCTAGGTTTTTCTTTCAGCAATTGATATCTGGGGTCAGTTATTGTCATTCCATGGTATGCAACTTTGGCTTCTACATTTATATTTCTTCAAATATTGTAGTTCTACTGTTTTTTGTTTATGGAAATTTCTGTTTTGCAGCAAATATGTCACAGGGATCTTAAGCTCGAAAACACTCTCCTTGACGGTAGCACTGCACCCCGTGTCAAAATATGAGATTTCGGGTACTCGAAGGTGACACCATCAAACTGATCTAATCCACATTTTTGTAGACTGCATTGAGTTTTTTGTTCTGATTGCAGTCCCCTGATTTTGTAGTAATCTGTGTTGCATTCTCAACCGAAATCTACCGTAGGAACACCGGCTTACATTGCCCCTGAGGTTCTATCGAAGAAAGAATACGACGGCAAGGTGATATATACTTGTACATATAGTTCACTTTTCTTGTTCTGCAAGTAACATCCCAGAGTTACCTACAGATTGCAGATGTTTGGTCATGTGGAGTCACCTTGTATGTTATGTTGGTTGGGGCATATCCCTTTGAAGATCCTAATGATCCGAAGAAATTCGGAAAAACAATTGGGGTCAGTGTTTTATCATGATTTGATAATCAATGCAATTAGTTGAGGCTTTTCCCTAACTCACTTGGGAGGTTCTTCATGACAGCGGATACTCAGTGTTCACTACTCGTTCCCGGACGACGTCTGAGTTTCCGTGGAGTACAAACACCTTTTATCTCGGATATTCGTGGCAAATCCTGAAAAAGTAATGCATTTGAAAGCTAGTTGCCGGTTACTCCGGCCGATCATTTGAATTGTTTATATCTGGTTTATGTTCATGTTGTTGGTGCAGAGAATAACTATACCGGAAATTCGAAGCCACCCTTGGTTCTTGAAGAACTTGCCGATGGAACTAATGGAAGGTGGAAGCTGGCAAAGACACGATGTAAATAACCCTTCACAAACCATGGAAGAAGTGCAGAGCATCATACAGGAAGCCAAGAAAACTACCGAGGTTCCGAAAATCGGGGAACTTTCCATTGGAGGAAACATGGATTTTGATGATTTCGATGTTGATCTTGATGATGTAGAGACAAGTGATGATTTTGTATGCCTACCGTGAATAAAAAATCTGAAACAAATTCAATCTCAATGTCATCAACAACAGAGTTTTACTAATGAATGATGCAATAAAACAATCTCTTAAAGAATTTACCTGCCTAACATATATACCCATGTATATTATGAACTGAAATGTTTATTTTAAGCCAGAGTCGAACAAGTCCAATAAAACTGGAAGAAGGTACTTTCTTCAATTGACACCATCCACCGGAAGGTGGCCGGCATAGCCTGCATAAGCTCCTTTACCATAAATCCCAAGACAAGCCGGTGCAGCCTCCGATGGTGCCTCTTTTGGACCCTGATAGTAGCTGTTTCCTAAAGGGTTCGTGACAGTCCCTGCCAAGAGGCTAGCTAGGGTGCAACCAATGGTGGGTTCTGTGTAGGGATGGGCATGGGTTGGGTTTCCGGCTAACTCTACCCGAAAATATACACTATTTATATGAAATTTGACTTGACTCGGATTTGAGATGACTTCACTCAACTCGAAGCTCGACCCTGATACAAAGTCCAAACCCGACCCTATCAACACATATTTTCGTCCTACTAGGATTCAAACTCCTAAAAATAGGATAAAATTTTGCTAGGATTCAAACTCCTAAAAATATGATAGAGTTCTACTAAGATTTAAATTCCTAAAGATATGATCCACAAACACTATAAATAGCCATTGTAACTCACCATTGTAACACAGGATTTACACACAAAACATAGAGGAAAGCACGGGAAGATACAAAGGCAAAACTATTGTAAAGGATTCGAAAAGGAAATAAAAGGTAGTATTTTCTTTTTTCTTTCTTTTGCATGTGCACGTTATTTTTCTTGAGATTTGGTTCGAATAACCCAAAACGTGGGTTGCGCCGATGACCAAAATGGTTCGAAGTTTCGAACCTAGATCTACCCCGAGGCTTATTTTTAAAAACCGGTTTGATTTTCGGTTAAAGGAGGGAAGAGCTTTTTAAAAATCTATATTAGTCCCTTTATTTATTATATGAATATTTTATTCATTTATTTTTATTATTCATGTTATTATTATTATATGTATATATATATATATATTAAATTATTTTCATTTATTTTTTTACTATATTTTATTATTATTATATATATATATATTTCTTTAATATTTTACTTATAAATCTAATATTACTACATATAATTATTACTTTACTATTTTTTTTTTCTTATCTTACTTATTTATTTTATTTTTCCCTTGTATCTTATTTGTTTTATTTACCTTGTTTATCTAACACATTTCTCGATTTTTTAAAAGATATTTTCAAATCAATCAAGGGTAAGTAATTAGGATCGAAACTTTACCTTTTAATTTAACTTGTTATTTTTCTTAATTAAGACAACTGGAAATTACGTAGTACCGAAAGGGCGGTTCAAGGGTGCTAATCCTTCCTTGACCATAACCGACTCCCGAGCCCGACATATTTCTGGTAAGACGCAGATCAGGTAAGAAATAGGGTATCCGATCAACCCATTTATTTTTAAATAAATGATCGGTGGCGACTCCAATCCACATTTTTCTAAGTCGAAGCCCAATTCCGGGGCCCAACTGAAATACGGTTGCGACAGCTTGGCGACTCCGCTGGGGACGGTAAGTGAGTCAGGCTAAGGTAATTTCCAATTGTCTTTTTAACGAAAAGGGTAAGTTTAAATTTTAAGGTAATATTTCGATCCTTTTTACTTACTTTTGATTATTTTCGAGTAAATAGTTGGACTAATCGTTTTTTCATGATTTCAGCCTTCAAAGTTTTCTTTTTTTTCATCTAAAGGCTCTATACCCGAGCTCCGAACCCGTTTTAAGTGGGGGTGAAAGCGACGCCTTCGTGTGAATTTATTCATCGTATGGGCCTAGCAAGTAACCTTCGGGATTCATATACATTATGCCTTCGTGTGAATTTATTCTCCGTATGGGCATAAGGGAATGTGTCCTCTCGAGTTTAACTTAGTCCACACAAGCCTATGATGAGTTTAGGACTAAAGGTCTGGTAGGCCCAAGGGGGCACCAGCTAGGAGAACTCGGGTACCGTTTTTTAGAACCTAACCCAGGAGACTATGGAGAAATTAAGCCTACCCCAAAACCACATTCCGAAACCTATGACGTTTTTTAACCTTGTTGTTTTTGTGTATTTTACTTATTTATTTTTATATTATTATTTTACTAACCTTTTTGCCTTTGTGTTTGTTTTATAGCAGTTTGCATCATAACAAGAGGTTACTGATCCCTGAAAAGATGTTTATTACACAAAATAATCTGAATTAATGGACAAATGTGTTGTAATACAAGAGACTAAGAACCCCGAGGTACGACTATGGTCCGAGAAGACTCAGAAAGAAAAGGGAGACAACCTTCAAGAAAGCTATGTGTCAGAGATGGTTAGCTACGCATCTATCAGCATAAAACAGAACAATGTGCAGGAGCTTTGAGATATCTGGGACAGTTGGAAGAATGATCAGAAACAGAAGTTCAGGCAACGGTACGGTGACATTGCACTTTTACTTCACGTTATACCCCTAAATACCCAACCCTACACGTCCCCATCCTCCCTATAAATACTCTCATCCTCAATCACTTTTATCACACCAAATTCTCTCAAATTCTCTAAATTTCTCTCAAATACTCTATCTTTTTAAGGTATATTTTATAATATTTTTACTATTATGTATTTACTTTATTTAATATTTTACTAATATAATTATTTTGCAGATATATAATGGAAGGCAGTCTACTTCGCTCGGATGGAAATCATATATCTCTACACTTTGCTGATACGGTAACATTTTAACGTTTTAATTTAATTTAAATTATTAGTAATATTTTGTAAAATTTAATTTAATTTTTTACATGAGAGCATGAATAATTCAGAGCTTGAAAAAACCCGCAGTCGCACGTTCTATCCCTTAGATTTACTCTTAACGACACAACTTCAATCCCTTGAAGAGGTCGCGGCAACTCTGTGACATGAAACATTTCATACCTTCTAGAGATGCTTGTTACAGACATTCCATTTGATGCAACAATTTTTTTTCTGTAGATCTGCAACTAATCTAGGGTGATAAACATGACCGCCTTGCATCCAGGTTTGAGCTTGTCCCCCGAGCTTCGCAAAAAGCGCCCTCAAACGAAAATATGTAGTTTTTACCAAAGCCGCTACAGGTAAATGACGTGCACCATTTAAGGTTGAATTGATTGCCTCAGCCAAGTTGGTCGTCATGTGTCCATATCGATATCCACTATCATATGCGTTCGTCCACATTTCTTTATCGATGAGGCTGATGTAATCGTATCCTTCCTCGTTCTTCGCCCGCAAATCTTGAAGCATTGATTTAAACGTCGAGGAAGTAGTTCGTAACATGATCAAAAAATGTATAACTTACTAACTTGCTTTCTTTGCAAAATTAAAATGATCAAAAAATATATAACTTACTAACTTGCTTTCACTTACCCATGCGCACAATTAATTGACGCTCATCATTCTTCTTGTACCTTCCATGATAGTTCGCAACAATGTGTCAGAGACAATACCTATGTTGAACAAAGGGTGGTTGCCACATTGGACCCAAAGTCTCCATTGCTGCTTTGATCCCAGCTCCGCGATCTGAAATGACACAGATTTTTCCCTCGTGATAACATGTGCACGTAAATTTCGGAGGAAAAAAGCCCAAGAATTTGTGTCTTCTCCTTCGACAAGAGCAAAAGCAACTGGAAGAATGTTGCAATTGTCATCTTGGACAACTGTCAATAATAAACCTTGCTTGTATTTTCCATACAAGAAAGTCCCGTCGATCTGGACCACATGCTTGCAGTATTTGGCAGCATTAACGCACTGTGGGTAATTCCAAAAAACTCGGTAGAATTGGCATCGATCACGAAGAACTCGATCATTATGGTATGCATAGGTGGTTTTGAAGTCCACAATTATCCCAGGATTCAACGTCCGTACCAGCCTAAACCAACCTGAAAATTCGTTGTAAGATGCATCTCATTCGCCATGAAGTTTGACAATGGCATTTTGTTTTGCCAACCAAGTTTTTTTATAGGAGACGATGTACCCATAATGCGATTGTATAGCTAAAATCAACACTGCAACAGTTATATGAGAGCTTGCTTTTACCATGGGCATGATGGCTTGTCATATCACTTCAGAGTCTAAGTTTGGATGATCTTGGTTGACACCTCCAACATAACATGTGTGAGGACCGTTGTATACTGTTAGTTCTCATATGATATTTTTCCTCTTCATTTTCGATACGTGAACCATCCAATTGCATCCGTTTTCGCTTCGGGCACAGTAGCATACATATTTTTCGGTCGTTGATCGGTTGACTCTGGACTGAACAGAATTACAGATATTGTAATTTTTTATAGCCATCATCGCTTCTTCTTTGCTTGAAAACTCCATGCCTAAAGATAACTCACCATTATTTATTGATGAGTAATATCCATAGTCACCGAGATAAGGCATATCCGCAAATTCTGGCCCGTACATTGCACCATAATCAGCTTCTTACATGTGTGCAGGAGGGTCAGTTTGTGCCACATTTCCTGGAACTTCATCATCATCGGAGTTGAATTGCGGTGATTCTGGGTGAATGAATAGTCCAGTCTCAGCACTATCCGCACCAGGCTCACGAAGCGGTTCTTCTGGTGGAGATCATGGTTCCTCCATGCTCTCAACATTTAGGTCGAATAACCTACTACTTGCACGCCTTCCCCTTGAACTGGAAGGCATATCGACATTGAGATCGAAAAAGCTCACAGTCATATACCTCCCCCTGGAGCTTGAAGCCATCGTTTCGAATAGAACTGCACAGATGGTTGCGTCGATGGCATCTCTATATGGTCAAAGAAATTTGCAAATGAATGCTTTCCCCTTGAACTGGACGCGGTGTTTCCATACGGATTGTTCGTGGACCCACCTCGGTTCATATCGTAAGGAGTTGCGGATGAATGTCTCCCCATTATGGCATTAAAATCATTACACATTACTGTAGTCGGGCTGTCAACTTGATCAACTTGTTCAGCCAGCCCATAGTGTGAGCTTAAAGATTGACCCCGAACAGCACACACTTGAACAAAATATGCATACATCTCAATAGTAGCATCTGAATAATTACTTTGAGTTTCAACCATCATTTGAACATCATCATTGTTCGAAAGTTCGAACGCTGTATAAGTTAATGGCAACAATGATGTTGGAAATCTGTACTGCAACGACGACATTCTTCTGTTACTTTCAACATGAATCTTCCTCGAAATCTTCGTTATCAGCTCCTCAAGAGTTATGTTTCTCTTGAATGATATTTTAACACGCTCATTTGATACGAAAACAACGCAAAAAAATAACTTAAACAAACCTGATTAAATAAATTATATATGAACGAAAATATAACACAAATTTTTTTTTACACATCAACGTAAATAATTTAAATAATATAATTTTATATTCTTACCCGCACCGCAAAACTATTTCGACGTATGCTCTCGCTTTTCAATTTTACAAACATAAAAATTAATTAAAAATAATTAGTATAATATTTTTTCAAATAATGATAATAAACAATAAGTATAATTAAAAAATTATAACAAAATTACCTTATAACAAAAAATCTCACGAACTTCTAAATCAAATATAAGAAGATTGCCAGAATTATTACTCGTTGACGGAATTGTTGTATTAATTTATAAGAGTGGAGAGATGCGAGGAGATGTGAGGAGAGATGCGAGAATCGGAGGTATTTATAAACATATAAGGCGCAGTACCTGCGTTATATGTAATTATTATATAGTGTGGATCAGGGACCGCGTTAAATATAATTTTGGTACGGCATATAGCGCGGCCCCTTATCCGCGCTATACCCCTACGTGGCGTATAACGCGGAGCAGGGGGCGCGCTATACCCAACGTGTAATCCACTCAGTGTACAACGCGGTACAGGAGGCGCGCTATACTACACGTGGCGCCAAATCAGCATATAGCGCGGTTCAGGAGGCCCGCTTTACTGCTACGGGTGTTAGATCAGAAAATATAATCTGACCGGTGTTAGATCGATATATATACCGATCACCGATGATTTTTGAAAAAAATCCCCCAAAAAAAGAAATAAATAAACCAAATGATTGCAGAGCATCAAACAAAGAGCTTAGGGTGGCTTTTTATTGGAGAGCTTATGATAAATTTACTCTTATAAGAATAAATTTAAAATTTATTAAAATAAGAATAAGCTCATAACACACAATTAATCTCTTTTTCAAATTAATTTTATGGTAGACTAATAATTTAACCAATAGTCTTAGTTTTGATGAATGTTTAACCAAATGATTGCGAGCATCAAACAAAGAGCTTAGGGTGGCTTTTTATTGGAGAGCTTATGATAAATTTACTCTTATAAGAATAAATTTAAAATTTATTAAAATAAGAATAAGCTCATAACACACAATTAATCTCTTTTTCAAATTAATTTTATGGTAGACTAATAATTTAACCAATAGTTCTTACGAGTTTGATGAATGTTTTAGGAAAATGACTCAATGTGATAGCGATCAATCATTCATATTTACGTAAATTATTTTGTCAAGTCTATCTCAATATATAACATCCTAATTAAGACAATGTAATCATTAAGAACACTTAATAACTTCATCTTCTTAAAATTTAATTTAGCGAATTCATGAAATACATCTCAATAGAACCACTAAGATCAAATAATATAAATTCATTAAGAGTAAGGAAACTCATCCTTTTACGTAAGTGAATTCATCGATTCATTCTTACTAGGATCGTCCAAAACTTAATATATTAATTCATTAAAAGCAAAGTTTTTACCTTTTGTATGTATATGTTTCGTCATATGGATATGTAAAGTCTCTATTACTTTTTCTATGGTTTTATATCATCAAATTGAACTTAGAAAATTAGGTTGAATATTCACCACAAATTACTCAACTTGCGAGTTTAAGACTTTTCTCTCTCGATGAATCATTAACTAAAATTCTTCTAAAGGAAGTCACACATATCCTAAACTCGAGATAAATTATCCACCACTAGCTCACATTAATGCTCGAACATTGATTAAAAAATAAAATTATTATAAATATATTTTTTATTAATTATCTTTCGTATTGCACCAAATAAAAGTAAAAAAAAAAAAGACAAAATTTGAATTAAAAATAACTATTCTTCGATGAAAATGTAGAATTTTATTTTATTTTTAAGAAACTTATTAAACTGAATAAACAATGTTTTTCGAACAAAGCTGAATAAATAATCCAAGAAAGCAAACGATGGACTGATAATTCCCTTAAAATAAAATGATTATTCCTGCAAATGAAAAAGAAAGAATTTTTGTAATTTAATCAGTTTAATTCAATGGACTAATCTGCAGTTTTTATAATTATCCATTTGCACGGAGTCTATAATTTTACCAACATATAAAAGCACGGTCTTTTGCGCAGAAATCTGCTTTCGTTTCAACTCTTTCGGTTTCTGACGCTTTGATCCGTCCATAAAATTTCCCATGACTGCTTCTCTTATCTGTTGAAATTACAAATTTATGAAGTTCCCAGAATCCGCGACCCGTTATCCGTCTTTGATGGGTAAGAAGGTATGGGAAATGAGGATCCTAACATTGTTTTTGTGGTGTAGGCTAACGTGCCCCGCCTCCGTTCCCGTTAGGGTTCCGATGTGTCCCAAGAATTCCGTTCTTGAAGCGGTCTTTGACTTTGGTGGCCCCTTTTGCTCCATTAACTCTGAATTTAACGAGTCTATCGATTTCGTTGGAGTCACCGAGGTACCTTGATAATTTTTCATTTTCTTTAATCTGGGTAATTTTCCCTTTCAATTTTATGCATTGGCTGATTTGATCATATGCTGTGTATGCTTTTGAACTAAGTTTTAGAGAATTTTTAGTTAAAGTTTGTGCCTTTTTTCAAGTTGTGAGCTGATAGATACGCAATCAATTAGGGATAGATATAGGGTTTTTCACTTTGGTTGCTTCCGAGAGTGAACTTTGCTGTAGAAAGATAAATAATCTTTCTATGATTCTATTGCTCTGGGTAGGAATTTAAATTATGGATACGGTCGCATTTATCGCGACTTCAGCAATAGCGAATGTTATAGCGAAATCCCTGGCTCTGGGTTCAAAGACTTAAGGAACTAACATTTCTGAGATCAAGTCCTTGTTACAACTGCACTGAGTTCTGATTATACTCTTTTTTTTTATACATATTTTAATTATTTTCTCTTTGTCTATTTTGTAGGGAGATGAGATTTCATTGCAAAGGGCGCTTGACATGGTCCAGAGGAACAGCCATGAATTTGTAGCAGTTCTTTTCTATGCATCTTGGTGCCCTTTTTCAAGATCTTTTAGGCCGAGCTTCACGATCATTTCATCTTCCTATCCTTCCATTCCTCATTTTGCTATAAAAGAATCAGCTGTCAGGCCCAGGTTTGCTATCAAATAACTTTCGTGTTGGTTTTTGCAATGCTATATCTCATTAAACTAATGAATGGTGGTGGTGTTTGAATTCTTCAGCATACTCTCGAAGTATGGAGTATATGGGTTTCCTACTCTTTTCCTTTTAAATTCTAGGATGCGCGTACATTATCATGGAAACCGGTCTGTTGAATCAGTCAGTGCTTTCTATAATGATGTCACTGGTAAGGCCATTGTTTCTTCAATTATTGAGTTTCTATGATTCTGGAGATCAATATTATGTTGAGTTATTGACTAATGGCATACTTCTATTCAAAGTTTTCATTCTCCATTCTATACTTTGTTGTGTTGTTTCTGTTCATAATTCTCTGGTCTTAGCCAGTGAATTGTGATCGCCTGTCTGGTGCTCCATTTATCTCCATGCATTTTGGCTGTGTTAGTGCACCAGATTATGGATTCGATACGATACGAGTGATAAGTTGTTTTTGAACTGTAAACCATCCTCATTTCCGCTTTGCTTTTGGTGTATGTATGCAAGGCAATTTTGTAGCATCTCATCGTCCATTATCTTATCCATGTACGGTCTTCATAAGATTGTATAATCCTATAGGAATCTTGTTTAGCTTTCTCATGAAGATGTTACTTTGTTCTAGGCTTTAAGAACAAATCTCCGGATAGAACACTGCTGGACACAATCCGACATGAGAAGCACAATATCACTGAGCAGGAAAGCTGTTCATTCTCCTGGGCAAGATCTCCACAGAATTTACTTCAACAAGAGACGTACTTGGCCTTAGCCACCGCTTTTGTTCTTTTAAGGTTGCTATACCTGTTGTATCCAACTTTACTAGTATTCGCTCACTTCACTTGGAGACGGCTGAATCGAAAGGTGAAGTTGGGGACCATGTTGGAACATCCGATGGCTTATCTGAAAAGAAAATTTCAGTTCATTTCCTTGAAAGAGCCCTGCAAGAGAAGCAACTTGCAAGGTGCAATGAATGCTAGAGCATGGGCTTCTAAATCCCTTGCTACCGTTGCAATCGGTGATGCTAATTCTAGCTGGCCTTCGCCGATGAATGGATCTATCTGACCCTTTTAGCTGGTGTGGCTCGGGTGTTTGTTTCGTATACAAGTTTGGGTGCAGGAGCCTCTTTGTCAGGTATTCCTCCACAGCTTCTTTGGTGTTTAGCTTCGTGAATTATGTGATTGAATGTTTTGATGCTTTAATAGTTAAATTTCATTTGTTGATATTATTTTAGAATACATTATCTTCCTCCATAAATTTGTGGATATTTGAGTAGAGCAGGGTATTACTATTGAATGTTTGCAACAATTAATAATGGTACAGATATCGAACAATCCTTTTAAGTTGGTCATGAAAATTGACTCAACTCATTCTCAAACTAATAAGGAATGTTATTAGCATATACTTATAATTTGGGATGAACTTAAAATGTTCAAAAGTTTGAAAACCAATTTCGAAGGAAACTTAAAATTAAAGGATGAAAGTAAAACATCCAAAAGTTTAAAGATTAGTTTAGAATGAGAGACGAAATTGGAATGTTTAAGAATTGATATTTCATATCTTTGGTATATTATTGTGGTGCAAATCTTTATACATCTCTAGGTTTTAGATTGATATCATATAATTTTTTTGATTAATCTAAGAAGATTACTAGTGGTTGTATCTGCTTTACTCTTAATAATTTGACAATACAAACTCAAATTCTCCTGCCATTATTGGTGTTCAAACCTAAATAACTATCTCTTACAATCGTTGGTTCATAAAATATTTTAAAATGCAAACAAAATTAACAAATGTATTAACTATAGTAATAAGATTAAAATAAAATTGAATTTTTTAAACAGAGGTAGAAAAATTATATTTTTAAAATAGAAAATGTTTTTAAACATTTTAGAATTTTAATTGAAGTAAAATTATATTAATGATCGGGAAACGGATATTTAGAAAGAAGTTAGCTGAGTAGCGATTTCATTATTGGGGTTATAGCAGAAGGATTAAAATAGAGATTTCATTATCATTAATAAAAAAGAACTAAATTATTGACAAAACTTAAACCCTAAATAGAGATATACCAAAGAAAGGGAGTCATCAAATTCTTGCAGCCGAAAGGAGAGGCAATTCCCAAAAACCCACTCAAAATCCCTAATTATTGGTAGAAAACCCTCTAAAATTCTTAAACCCTAAATCATTCCTAAAAGTGAAGCAACAACAGCACGTAAACAAATAGAGATGTACCAAAGAAAGGGAGCCATAGAAGCAAGGGCCTATGAAAGAAAACCCAATCTTTGGATGGAAATCTATCTATGCCTCTAGAACAAAGCCATCAAGAAATCGATTTCAGATCTCAAAATTCTTGCAGCCGAAAGGAGAGGCATTTCCCAAAACACCAATCTCCCATTGCCAGTTTCAAAACAAAACGATAGAAAAACAACTACAAAGGGAAGAGAGAGAGAACGACGATACAGGTAGGGAATGAGATGTATTTATAGTGAAGCATGGCGACGCGAAACCCTAATTGCTGAATTTTTTAACCCTGGGCCGGACTGCCTGTGTGTGTGCTTCGGCTTCATTAATCGGCCCATTATTTTCTTTTTCTAACGTTTCCCCAATCATCTCAGCCATTCGTTTTAGAGGTGATAAAATAAGTTCGAATCCAAAAATTCATTCAAATTTATTTAAAATTTGATCCAATTAAAAGGGGAAAAAAAGATTTGGAAGACATTCGATTGTAAATTTTTAGAAACGTGTAAAAACATATTAAAAAGTTAAATTTATAGTGATTTCCTTAATTTTAAATATATAATTATAATATTAATTAAGTGGTTATCAATAGAAATTAATAGGTTTAATTTTTTTTTTCAATAATTCTGAGAAGAATATAAGATATCATATGTTGAAAGATTTTTAATTATTTGAGAATGAACGCTTATACCTCTACGTATACGGTGCTCGAACTTGAAATCTCAACGAATAACAACAATCTCTTAATCACTGAGGTCACTTGGTTAATCTATTAATAAGTTTAATTTAATATCAATACAAAGTCTATTTGGATATGATTATTATTTTATTTAATTAACTTATATAAAATCTATAAATATAATTATTCAAAAAAAATAGAAATACATTAAAATATTATTTTTACTAATATTATATTATATTATTAATTTAATAATATAATGTACGATATAATTATCCTGATTGATTAAAAATTATGAATTTTATATTTATATATGTTATAAACATAAATATATAGTAATAATAATAATAATAATAATAATAATAATAATTAACATAAAAACATAAGCCCTAAACTAAGTTGGGTTGAAAAATTTTGTTCAAGACTCGATCCGAGTGGAAGACATTTTTTCACCAATATATTGATACTTAATGGATAAATAGAAGCATTTTGTGACTTTACATTAAATTTATTTGATTTCTAAAATTTTAATTTTAGTTTTTATCATCAAATTATCACAATTGAAATAAAGTAAATCTATACCGGTTAAAACATCAGAATTATTTGAATACATCTAAACTCGACCAATTTAATTTTAAAATAGTCAAAATCTAAAATATTTATTTTTTAACGGTCTAAATCAAAGATAATTTAATTCGAAAAATATTTAAATTTAAATTAACATCAAAATTATTTGAATACATTTAAACTCCACCAATCCAATTTTAAAATAGTCAAAATCTAAAATATTTATTTTTTAACGGTGTAAATCCAAGATAATTTAATTCGAATAACATTCAAATTTAAATGTAGAAATATTTAAATTCGAGCTTATTTAAATTTGAAATTACTCCAACCCAAACTAGTTAAAACCGGATATATATATCGTAAAACATAATAATCCTAATGCATAGATATATCAGTCCAAGCTAACCTTTTACCACCTCAAACATGGTTTCTTCTATGTTAAACATATATTTTAGTATCTAAATTTAGTTTCAAAGTTCAATTTCGTATTAAATCAGGTAAAACGGTTTAAGTACCAAATTGAACTAAAAAATTAAGTTCAAGTAGCAAAATTTGAATTAACTTTTTCTTTTTGATATCTTTCCACTAGTTAGGTATCCATTGAAAGGCTCATGTGTGGCCAGCCATTCACATCCCAAAAATGGAGTCCTTGAATTATTAAAAGCTTATAAATGTGCAAGATGACAGTAAGAAAGAGACAGAAGTAAACTAAACCTCAATTTTTAAAAAATTATTAAAATTGATAAAAGAATACCGTTAAACTGTACCATCATCGATTGTATTGACTTTGAAAATTCATTTGCACCCTAAACGGTTTCGTTGCCGGGGAAAGAAGACCGATGCTTGTTAAACGAACGACGGTCATGCATGCAAAATTTCTTCCTTTGAAATGTCATTGCATAAATAAGTCGTTAAGTCAATTCCACGTCAACCAGAAATTCCTAATTGAGATATTTTTCTTCACACGTTAAAGAGCGTCCTCATTTGCTAAGTCCTCGTAAAACCCTAAATTACTATCAAACGAAAACATCATATGGGTATAAATAGGCTAACAATACGTGCTAATTTCATCAGCCATTAAGCATCTACCGATTATACAAAATGATAATGGGAACCAAATCTCTTCTCTTCTTCTCATTTTACCTTCTCATTTTCTTCATGTTTCAGGCTGTTTTTGCATATTCGAAACACGAAAGCACATCGCCGTTCGATTTTCTTCGACATCTTCAAGGATGTCATAAGGGAGACAACCTTAAAGACGTCCATAAACTCAAAAAACACCTCGAAAAATTCGGGTATTTGAGTTATAAGAACCGAACTCACGCCGATGATGACAATTTCGATGAGTTGATAGAGTCCGCCGTTAGAACTTATCAGCTGAATTATAATTTGAAAGCAACCGGAAGGTTGGATGTCGATACCGTATCCAAGATGATATCGCCGCGATGTGGGGTTGCAGATGTCATCGATGGAACTTCGAGGATGCGGTCTGGCCGAAAACGGGTGTCGAAATCGTTTCATACAGTGTCGCATTATTCGTTTTTTTCCAGGAGAACCGAAATGGCCAGCTTCGAAGTACAGTCTAACATATGCATTTCTTCCGGGGACTCGAGCCGATGCCGTTAACCCGGTTGTAAGAGCTTTTCAAACATGGGTTGAGAATACACATTTCAGGTTTTCGAGGACTGAGGATTATGTAAATGCCGATATATCGGTTAGCTTCGAAGGTCATGACCATGGAGACGGGTTCCCTTTTGATGGACCCGGTGGAACCTTGGCTCATGCTTTTCGACCAACCGATGGGAGGTTCCATTACGATGCTGACGAACCATGGTCCGTGGCTGCGAATCGTGGTTCATATCATTTGGAGACCGTGGCATTGCATGAAATCGGACACCTTATTGGTTTAGGGCACAGTTCCATTGAAGGGGCCATCATGTACCCCAGAATACTGCCGGGACAAAGCAAAGGTTTGCATGGGGATTATAGTCAAGGAATAAGGGCTTTGCATAACTTTTGAAAATAATTTACTTCTCACTACAAATAAAACAATAAGCTGTTTTAATTTTTCTTTTTGTAATGTTTTTCATTTGAGTTTTGGTTCATTGCAAAGTTCAATGAAATAAAGAGAATAAGTTATTATTTATTTGTTAGTCTCTATACTAACATTTATGATACGTTTTAAAGTATATAAATGGTTCCGATTATAGGTATTGTTTTGTTAAGTTTTTTGACTATTTAAAATTTATAAAACGGTAATCCGACTATTCATATATTATAAACTCGTCATTTTCTATTAAAAATTGACGGTCATTTAAACTAAATATTAACCTGCTAAAAAAATATTTACCTGCACATGGTTGTGAAATGAAGCTGGAAAGGCTACTCTCCAAGTTTCTTGTCAGATTTTTCTTTTAAATTTATGGAGGTGCTTCAAAACAATCATTTTCGAGCAGTAGTTTAAGCAGTTAACCAATAAGTTAACATTTAACTTAAACGGTCGTAAATTTTTTTTGAAAAAATAAATTTAAAACATATGGAAAGTTGGTGATTATTTTATAATTTTAATAGTAAGAAAACTTAACAAAATAGTATCATATAATCAAAGAATCATTTATATACGTTATCCTATTTTATTAAATCTTAAGACGTATGTTAATAAGTGCTTGTAATGTTGTGAATCATTAGTAAATTATACATATTCTTTTTATTGTAAAACTAATTTATATGTATAAAAGTCTGAAACTTTTGGAAAGGTCCTAATAGTTAAAAAAGGCTTAATACAAAAAATAGGCCCTAATGTTTATTTAAATGATTATTTTGATCCTTGTTCTTTTTTAGGAACATTTTGGTCATCACGTTTCACTTTGGGGCAAAAAGCTCTCTATAAATGAAAACCGTTTGTTAACACACGACTAACGCTCCGAAATATGAGAATTTTATAACCTAAAATGAAAAGTTGAGAGCTAAAATACCCCAGAAAAAAGAATAAGAGACAATGATTATTTTGTCAAATGTTAAGGAACTTTATACCCTAAATTAAAACGTTGACGTTCAAAATACTCCAAAAAAATAAAATAAAGGGTAAAACAATCATTTTGATAAATGTTAGGAGCTAATTTTGACATTATATCTTTAAAAAAATATTTTTCTTTAATGACATAGATTCGAACAATAGTCTACACAATGCTTGAGTAACTCCTCATACTTTATAATTTCATTAGGGAATGATCTTCTTCAAAATTTTAAGTGACTCCTCAAAACTTTGTTAAATCTTAATTTCTTTAAATTTCTAAAAGTTTTTTTATTAGACTCTTTATTTTTAATTTTTTAGTAAGTAATTAATTTTTTTTAAAAAAAGAAGACGTATGTGTCATTGTGAACGTCCTCATACTTTATAATTTTAATAGGGAATGATTTCCTTAAACTTTTTTACGAGACTCCTCCAAACTTTGATTAGATCTTCATTTTTCTTAGTCCTTTTTAATTTCTTTAAATTTTCAAAAGTTTTTTATTAGACTCCTCAATTAAAGAAAAATCATTAAGTCGTCAAAATATTTGAAAATTTTCATTAATACATTTATATTTTCAATACATATACATAATCAATTAAATAATGTTTAATCTTCAAATTATGACGTCGTAAATAGAGTAAGTTGGATTTGAATGATCACTCTTATCATAAATATTTACAGTATTTGGTTTTGATTAGTCAATCAATGAATGAGATATCGATAGTTATACAAAAAATATGTTTCTATATCGTATATCTTTAGAACAAAATCCGTCTACCCTTTTCTTGTGTCTCTTAATATGTCCCACCAATAATATATAGTCACGTGTATTATTAATTTTTTTAAGTTAATACCCGTTACACAAGATTGTAATCCATAAAAATTACATTTGATTGTCACACACACTTTGAAATGCAAATGACGGACCATCCTATTCTTTTTACAAAGAATATTTTAGAATTTTGGATATTGTATAATATGAGATGATGAAGTTAATATAATTATAATAGTTCAAAGTGTAATGTTATGTTTTATGAGAATTGTGCTAGAAAGAATTAAGAGAATTTGTACAATAGAGTTTCATTAGAAAATAAAGATGAATAATAGTTAGGTTTATATGTTACTTCAATCATCAACGACCGTTAGTTTTTGTAGGTGCAAAATGATATTGTTGGTCTCATCCCGTTAGATTATTTAATTGTTGGTTAAGTGGTAATTATTAGCAAAAGGCAAGGCTATTTGTTATGTATATGACTGTAAAGGCACTCCTTTTAAGCAAATGCATACGCCAAAATCAAACGCAGGCACCACTTACCTTGTCTCTCCACTCGTTTCAAACAACTCAGTCTTCAAACTCACCACCATGCTGAAACTCCAAACTTCATTCCTCCTTTATCTCATCCACACTAGTTCATTGCTCTTCATCTTATCTGAGTCGACTCGGCCTCCATTCGCCTGCGACTCATCCGATCCAGCCACCAAGTCCTACCCTTTCTGCGAACCCACACTCCCCACCACCGAACGAGTTCGAGATTTGGTGTCTCGACTCACATTAGACGAAAAGATATCCCAACTCATCAACTCAGCTCCCGCCATTCCAAGGCTCGGCATCCCGGAATATCAATGGTGGTCGGAAGCCTTGCACGGTTTAGCCGTCAGCAGAGGCATTCGTTTCAATGGAACAATTCAAACGGCCACCAGTTTCCCTCAAATCATTCTCACAGCCGCTTCCTTTGATGTTCATCTCTGGTACCGTATTGCTCAGGCAAGCCCTTTTAAAGCATTGTTCTATATTTTTAACTGAAAGTAGATATCTTAAACGACAAGCAAAAAAACCCCTTTTTTCAGGCAGTTGGAATCGAAGGCAGAGCGATTTACAACGTTGGACAAGCAATGGGGTTAACATTTTGGGCACCAAACATTAATGTATTTAGGGACCCAAGGTGGGGACGAGGGCAAGAAACACCCGGTGAGGATCCTTTGGTTACTGGGAAATATGCAGTTTCATATGTGAGAGGATTACAAGGGGACTCTTTTGAAGGTGGGAAACTTGGTGAAAATCTTCAAGCTTCCGCTTGTTGTAAGCATTTTACAGCTTATGATTTGGATAATTGGAAAGGAATGACAAGATATATCTTCAATGCAAACGTACGTCTAAATTTCCAAGAAAAAAATCCATCTTTGTTTGCTTATTTGATTGATTGAAACACCCCATTTGGCCATTTCTTTGGATTTATTCAGGTGAGTTCACAGGATTTAGCAGATACATATCAACCACCATTCCAGAGTTGCATACAACAAGGCAGAGCCAGTGGGGTAATGTGTGCTTACAATCGTGTTAACGGAGTCCCCAACTGTGCCGATTACGATCTCTTGTCCGAAACAGCCCGAGGCCGGTGGGGTTTCAAAGGGTATATCACTGCAGACTGTGATGCTGTCGCCACTATTTTTGAACAACAAGGATATGTTAAAGTACCAGACAGAAGATGCTGCTGCTGATGTTCTTAAAGCTGGTATTGATATTAATTCTGTTCTTTTGCCAAATGAATTCTACATTTCATCATTGTTATATATGCACAATATGTTGGTTTTTGGTTATCGAATGCTATGTTACTTGGACTCGGATGAGAATGTCAAATATGTCTATATTAGGGTACTTGAAGGTAGAAAGTAATATAGGTTAAAATATCCAGAAATGGTTAATAGTATCATCTGAAAATTTGATCAATGAATTTTGCAGGAATGGATGTCGATTGTGGTTCGTTTTTGTTGAAACACACGAAGAAAGCAGTTGAAAACCAAAAATTGCTCGTATCTGAAATAGATAGAGCCCTTCACAACCTTTTCTCGATCAGGATGAGACTGGGGCTTTTCAATGGTGATCCGGGTAAACTGCCTTTTGGTGACATTGGTTCGGATCAAGTTTGTTCTCAAGAGCATCAGAATCTTGCCCTTGAGGCTGCTCGTCACGGCATCGTCCTTCTGAAAAACACCGATAAACTCCTTCCGCTTTCGAAAACTGGAATAACTTCTCTTGCTGTAATAGGCCCCAATGCTGATTCCGTGCAAATGCTGCTCGGAAACTATGCAGGCCCTCCTTGTAAATCTGTTACGCCATTGCAGGGTTTGCAAGGTTATGTTAAAGACACTAGGTTTCACCAAGGTTGTACAGCAGTTAATTGTTCTACTGCCTTCACTGCTCAAGCAATGAATGTAGCGGTAGCGGCCGGAGCGGATCGTGTGGTGTTAGTAATGGGATTGGATCAAACCCAAGAGAGGGAGAAATTCGATCGAGTTGACTTGTTGCTTCCACCGAAGCAACAGGACCTGATATCCACCATTGCAGGAGCTGCTAAGAATCCAGTCATTTTGGTGCTTCTTTCCGGAGGTCCAGTCGACATATCGTTTGCCAAAAACGATCAACGCATCGGAAGTATTCTCTGGGCCGGTTATCCAGGTGAAGCTGGAGGACGTGCATTAGCTGAAATTATATTCGGTGATCACAACCCCGGTGAGTTCTCATTCATACATCTTGCGGTACAGTTTAAACAAAAGGCATACTTGAGTTTTAAGCTTCATGCTCATACACAGGAGGGAGATTACCAGTTACTTGGTATCCACAAAGTTATGTTAATGTACCAATGACAGACATGAGAATGCGTCCTGAACCATCTTCCAGCTATCCCGGACGCACCTACAGATTCTACAAAGGACCAAAGGTGTTTGAATTCGGTTATGGCCTCAGCTACTCAAATTATACATATGAAATTCTCCCTGTAAACCAAAACAAGGTCTATTTAAGCAATCAGATAAGTTCTCAAACGGTCGAGAACTCGAATCCTCCCGGATACATACCGGTTTCAAAGATAGGAACTGAAGTTTGTGATAAGATAAAGTACCCAGTCACAGTTAGAGTTCAAAACAACGGCGAGTTGGCTGGTAAGCATCCCGTATTGCTATTTGTGAGGCCGAAAAAGATGGGTAATGGGAGGCCGGTGAAACAGTTGGTGGCATTCCAGAGTGTTAATTTGAATGCAGGGGAAAGAGGTGATATTGGACTTGAGTTGAGGCCATGTGAGCATCTTAGTTCGGCCATTGAAGATGGTAGGATGGTGATAGAAGAAGGGTCTTATTTCTTAAGTATTGGAGACAAAGAATTAGAGATTGAGGTCGTTGAATGATGCAAAGGAATGACTCATCGAAAAATAAAGGCAACTTTAAAGTTAATGTAACTTATGGTTTAGCTTTCCAGTAAAACTCTTCCTTGTAAAAATCAGTTCAGTTATAGTATTTTGATGTTATCTTGTAACAGAGTGGCCCTATAACATTTCATAAGACAATGCATGCGGCTAAGCTCCCAATGAACATTTGCTTGTCTCTTCACTCGTGCCCGTTCTGCTCAGTGGTCAGTGGTCCTATATTTCATTGCTGCTCATCTCATCCGAGACGACTCAGTCTCCCTTCTCCTGCGATTCATATGACACAAAAACCAAATCCTACCCTTTCTGCAAAACCAAACTCCCCTTCACCCAACGTGTCCAAGATCTGGTTTCCAGGTTCACATTAGATGAAAAAAATATCCCAATTCGTTAACTCAGCTCCCGCCATTCCAACCAAGACTCGGCATCCCTGACTATCAATTGTGGTCCGGAGCCTTACATGGTGTAGCCCGTTCGTTCAGGGTCTCGCAAAGTATTCGTTTAATTGGGACAATTCGATCAGCCACCGGCTTCCCTCAAGTCATTCTCACCGCTGCAACTTTCGATGAGGCGGAGTGCGGATGACAGATTACAGAAAATTCAAGAAAAAGAGATCATAAGGGCCGGAACTCATCGCATATCGCTATTTGTAAGGCCGGCAAAAGTGAGTAATGGGAGGCCAGTGAATCAATTAGTTGCATTCCTGCGTTTGGTCGAGTCAAGTTAGAAAATTTCGAGTTAACGTGTCTTACTTTGTGACCTAAAGATACTTGAAAATTTTTCGAGTCTAGTCGAATTTATAAAATTTGAGTATAGTAAAATCGAATTTTCGAATTTCTGTTTAAATGATTTTTTATAATCATGTACAATACATAGATTTTTTCACATTATATACATATATCATATAAAGTTGAGAGACTCGACTCATTCTTGAAAACTAATCCACTAATTACTTAAATTTTGAGTTATTCAAATTACTATTCAAGTTATTCAAATACAACTCAATTTGAACTTAGCTCAGCCAACGAAGATGACTTGATGACGATATAAGAAGGGTCTTATTTCTTGAGCATTGGAGACGAAGAATCAGAGATTCAGGTTGTTCTACGGTACAATCATAGCTAATGTACCTTACTGATCGGTAAACAGCTGTTTTAAATCAATTTTCACTGCCAAATTATGAGCAAAAAAATTGTTTTCTTGTAATGTATTGGCATAACCATCAGGTGAAAAGAACAGCAATTACCCATATACTTCCGGGACAGAAGCAAATCAATTAGTTAAAGTCCTCTAAATGTAGAAATAAACGAAGCAATTCACATAACAAATAGCAGACAACAACATAATTCATATGCATACACAACTTCACAAACCACACTCTAAACATCTTCCTCGTCTTCCTGATACATCTTCATCATCTCAGCACAGCCAGCTTCAGGCTCGTCAGCCATGAAGCCCATCGCATTGGCATATCGGATGTTGGATGTGATGCCGTTGTAGGTGGTCAAGATAACACGGGCACGCTCACGACCCTCGGTCATGATGGCACAATCAGGCTGGGAACTCTTCACAAGAAGTGCATCACAGATCTGATCCCAGTGATCCTCGGGCACAGCAATCTCGTATTTTCCTGCTTCGTCGGTGTAGCCCTCCTTCTCGTAGACAACTTTGCCGGTCTTCCTGTCGGAGCACATCAACTTAACCGTGGCACCTGCAAATAAAAAAAATTAAGAACCAAATACATAAAATTGAAAAAATCCATCCCTTTCTATATATTTGGAAGATGATATTCATTTTCGCATGTTCATAAATAACATTAATCAAAAGACAACATTTTTAACAACAAATCATGTGGAAGGAAACTTCAGTTCTCAACAACACCAACAGCTACAAGATAAAACCACGAGCAAACCTATAATCTTAAAACCATCAAATTTTCACCCTTTTCTTTAAATTTTACACCTTTGAATCGCCTATTGATTTCCAAGACTCGAACTTTGTGGTTCTCACAAATAACCTTTTATTCACTTCAACTCTTAAGTAACATAAAAACCTGGAAACTAGTTCATAGATCTACTAGTTCAGAAGCTAAAACACCAGATCCAACAATGGCACCAACATAAACACACACAAAATATAACAGAGATGAAAGAAAGTACCAGGAATGCATCGACTCTTGGGGGTTTCAAAACCAGCACGGCAGCGGTCACAGTACACAAGCCCTTGGACCACCAATGGGTTCTTCACCATGCGTGTAGCACTGACCAAAGCTGGAAGCACACAGAGTGCAACGAACAACAATACTTTGGCCATGTTTTTTTTTGCTTCTTTTCTGGGTTTTTTCCCTCGAAAAACGTAATGAAGAAATGCTTAGAAACAACAAGATGATGGGGCAAACTAAATAAAAAGTGTGAACGTAGGAAAACAGGAAAATGATAACTGGCTATGCCGCGTCGAGGGAGTATTTTCATATGTGACTTGAAAGATGTGCGAGTTGCTGGACTTGGATGCCACGTCGAAACGGTGGTGGCGATTTGGTAATTTTGATTAGCAGAAAGGCTTTTTTAGTGAAAATATGAGGTGCTTTGATGACGTGGCAATGCAATATCGGTGGGATGAAGGGGGAAAGTGGAGATGAGAAAGTAGAGGATAAACCACGGTCGTGATTGAATGCAGCTGGCTGTTGTCGGTGCTCACATGGAGCACTTTGAGATGGGTAGGGATGGGTATGGGACCATATTCGACGGTTCCGACCTAACATGATTTTATTGAGTTAGATTAAAAAAAAAATAGGTTTGAGTCGGGTAGGGTCGGTTTTTTAAAGGTACTATTCGGGTGGTATTAGGTCGGATTCATATTTAAGATTACAAATATCCGATCGACTCGAAATAACATAATTTTACCTTATATATTTATGAATAATTATAATAATATCTCTCTATATTATTTTTTTCAATTAAATTATTATTTTTATTAAATAAAAATAATATTTTTTATTATTTTGGGTCGGGACGGATTGAGTTCGAATTTTATCTCAAAAATCGAATCGGATTCAGGTTGAGTGGAGGATATATATTTTTCGATTCGGATCGGGTTGATCGAAACCCCACCCATGCCCATCCCCATCCCCATCCCCATCCCCATAGATTGATGCCAGAGGAAGCATTGGGGGTACGGTGCCCCATCACATGGATTCTCTAATGAATAAGTAAATTATTTAAATTAAAATGAAATAAACAAATTTTTGCGAGTTATTATTCATATTGTTATCAAATTTGATATTACATGTAGAACAATTAAGTGATAAATAAATATTGATTCAATGATTATTTGAGTTTAATTGAATATGAGTTGTATTATAAGCACGGTTATAATATAAAGATAATCTATATTAGTTGATAATAGAAATATCTTTGTAGTTCATAGAATTATTTTGAATAAATAATTCAGAAAATTATTACATTGTCGAAAATTCTCATTAAGATATAATTTGTCTTGACAATTAAAGCGGACAACTTCCAAATAATAATATAGATGTGCATTGAACATCTAGAATGGATGAATTTAAGCCTCTTACATGATACAAAATCATATGAAATATATGTATTTAAAATAGTGATTCTATAAATGGTTAATGGAAGATTTTTACATATATCTAAAAGACTGTAATATGCAAAATAGATGTAAAAAAATGGTGTTTTGCCGTGGTACATTTACTAGGGTTTTTGGAATATTACAACAGTGAAAGTTGAAGTAGTTATATTAGCACTGTGAAAATGGTCATTGCCCATTGTGTTGTTCTTGAACTCTGATCTCATGGTTTGAGCCTTCATTATCTCCCGTCTGACCATGTGAATTATAGTTCCCCGGAATTTCCATTTGCTGATCATTTCCTACCATTTTTGCCATTTCCTGATGACCCATCATTCCATGCTGCTACAACACATACATATCATTAGACGACCAACGGAACGTTTTTCTGTTTTGGTTTCAGATGTAATCAAGACTAGTGTGGATGATCATGTACCTGCACATGGGAATATAAATCCGGCGGCATAGAGTTGGACTGCAGCCCTGCAGAAGCAAAAGACTGAGGCCACGGCGGGAAGTTTCCGGCGTTCGGGTTCGAGACATGGCATTGATCTCCTCCTATGTTGTGAGGATCCACATTCGGGATGTTTCCTTGCAACAATGGATCGTACACCGTCGACGAAAGATTCCTGAAATGCATCATAAGCGTAGCCGGTTGGTTTCTGCAATCATTTTAGTAGAGCAGAAAATGGGGTATACCTTAGAGGATTTAAAGATGCTGAAGCATCAAAGATTTGGGATTGGTTTTGGCCATTATCAGTGAGCTGCCAATTGACAACATCGTTCTCGAAAGATGGAGGCAATCGTTGCTGAAATATAAATCATAAAACGAACATGAAAGATATTAAAATTGTTAAAATATTTCTCATTCAAAGTTCCAAAAATATCATTTTTTTCAACCAAAAAAAAACCCCAACCTTTCACTATGTTGATTTTAAGTTATCAAAGTTTACCTGTAGAGGAGATGGATCATAAGAAGATAAATGGTTGCTCAATATGTATTCCTGTAAACCAAATGTATGGAAATTTATGTGAAAAGATAAATATGTAATAATAATAATAATCAGGGTAAAATACGTGTTTCGTCACACAACTATTATTGCGGTTCTGTTTTAGTCATCTGACTATTTTTTTCAAAATTGTATCTAACGTTACATTTTTTTTGTTTTGGTCACCCGTCGTTAAAAAATTAACAGTGATGTTGAAGTGTCACCATAGGATACTGTCACGTCATAATTGAAAAAAAATCACGTCAGAAATTTTGTTTACTTTTTAATGGTGGATGATCAAAATGGAAGTATACATTACGTATGATTTTGAAAAATATATAGTTGAATGACTAAAACGAAACTGTAGAAATAGATAGATGACCAGCAACAACAGTAATCTGACCTTTCTTTGGACAACATTTGCTAATGTCTCGACAAGATGTTTCTCACATGATTCATGCTCTGCCATGGATGTGAACCTGAAAGGATAAGGTTCGTATGCCCTGCATTTGAAAACTCGATAATTTAATTAGCCCAAATTTGAAAAAATATTAATTTTATTCCCAAGTCTAAATATAAACCTTAGCTGTTCCTCTGCCATCTGAAGTTGTTGTTGTAACCTTACAATTTCTTGCTGGATTTCCTGTAATAAAAACATTAATTAACAAACAGAAACAAACTAATAAAACATGGAAGAAAACACAGTATATTTATGGTACCTTAAAATCAGAGTTAAAAGATGTTGGACTGTTTTTGCCAAAAATCCAAGAAAACACACAACAAAAAATTCCCATTAGCGAATGCATTTAAATTATTTTGAAAATTGAACAAAAATGAAATTATCTCAACATATAGAAAAGAAAACAAGTTGAAGAGCAATATCATTTTCACTTCTTAGCTGCTGGAGAATCCTAAGCAAATACTGCATAAACACAAAATTCCATGAACCGAGATTTCGTGATTTTACGATTTTACGTAAGGGTGAATAAAATTCAATTCGATTTAAAATATTTCAAATAAAATTTAGGTTATAAAATAAGATCTAAATAACTAGAATAATTTTAAGTTCAATTTCGAGTCAAGTCCCTCAACTCTTCATGATATATATATATATATGTATATATATATTACATATGAAAAAAATATAAAGAAATATATGTGTGTGTAATTATAAAAAATAGTTTAAATTAAAATCAATTAGTATCGTAATATATATATATATATATATATATATATATAATTAAAATTAAATAAAATCTCAAACAATTTGTCTCGACAAGAATGTCATAAATTTGACTTGACTCAAAATTCTTTTAAAATAAAGTTTGAGTTTTAAAATATGACTCGTCAACTAGACTAATTTAAAATTTTCTTACTCCACTAGACTCAACTCGATTGAGTGATAGCCCCTAATTTTACATTTTCATGGAAACTATTACGCTAATATAAGTGTCATTTTACTTACCTCTTTGTTTTGGATATCACTGCAACGAAAAATAAACATGACCAAAAGAACATTAGCTTCAACTTATGAATTCCAATCTTTTTAAGGATAAAATTAAACGAAATAAATAATAAGGGTTTAACGACGTACGGATGTCTTATTTGTTCAGGGAAAATTAGAGCACTGCAACAGATAAATTAATGGAGATGTCACCGAATCAATACGTCAAATGAAATATTATATATATATATAGTTTATGAAAACTCTTTAATTTTACACAGATTTAAAATTATTGGATGTGTAAAAATATATGATTGGGATTGATTCTTTGTTTTTTCTTTTACCAGTAAATATCTTCCAATTTCCTACGATTAAGCGCAACCATCTGTTTTTATTTATGTAACGATCATAAATATATGTAAAACTAAAAGAATTTTACATTGCATAACATAATTATATCTTTATTTTTATAAGTATATAAAAGCTAAAAAAAAATTTAATGGTATAAAATGGGTAAGAGTATTACTGTTCTCTTTCTCGATCGGGGACATTAATGTAACGGATAAAGACATCCTCAATCCTGGTTTTTTCAATGAAATGGTTAAATACATGCTTCTAATTCAACATATATGAAAATACGTAAATCTATATATTCGTATTCAACATATATGAAAATACGTAAATCTATATATTTTTCAAGTAATAGAACAGTTTTTTAGTTAAATTTTTTGAAAAGGATGCTAATTTAATTTTAGTTTAGAGTAAACTACGTATTTAGTTATCTACCTATTCATGTGGTTCTGTTTTGGTCACCTAACTATATTTAAAAAAAAAATCAGATTTAATATTACGTTTTGGTTCTGTTTTGATCACCCACTGTTACAAAATAAATAGAACTGTTGATGTTGTATTTTTTTTTATTTTTTAACGATGATGTGACATTCCCTTATGGTGACATATTAGCAACACCGTTAATTTTTTAACAACGAATGACCAAAATATAAGTAAAACGTAATGTTAGGTACGATTTAAAAAAATTGGGTGAACATAATAGAGTTACGAAAATAGGTGAATGACTAAATACATAATTTATCCTTTAGCTTATTGAAGCATCAACATGCATGTATTCTCTCTTGCATGCACGTAGAGTTACGTTACTGTTTTAAAAAGCAACAATATATATGAATAAAATGGCTGCACCTTCTCCTGCCAGAGAAATGGCTAATCCGACCGGAAGGAGAGAACATGACGAGAGCAATATCGATGTCACAGAGGATGGAAAGTTCATAAGCCTTCTTAATCAACCCATTTCTACGCTTTGAAAACGTCACTTGACGATTTGTATTGTTTTCTATCCTCTTAATCTCCAGCTTAACACGTCCCATATCTCACGCTATTGATCTTCCTATGAACCCTAAATATTCTCTATACGTCAAAATGGAATGTGTTCTTTAGGGTTTGTTTTGAAAAAGATTTGAAAACCCTAATCCAGTCTTATTTTTAGAAGAAGGGAAAATCTAAGGGATGATGAATTGTTATTTGGGTATATCATGGTTTTCAGAACCGGACTGATTAGCGAACCGGCCATGCTACTGGTTCACTGGTTCAACCGGTCGAACCGGTCCGATCGGTCAGAAGAACCAGATGACGTCATAATTATTTAAAAAATTAAATAAAAATACCAAAAATATTTAATAAAAAGTAATTTTTTATATCACAAGTCATAACATATATAAATTAAAAACCATAAAATCAAGTGAAACAAAATGATTCAAATTAACTACAACATAATATTTAAGGTAAAACATATTAAATAATAAATATAATTATATAACTATAATTAAAAAATAAATTTGGGGCTAAAAAAATCATAACAAAATGATATTGTTTGGTTTATTTTTTTTTTAAAAAAACAATCCCACATGGCTAAGAAACATAGAAGAGCATCCCAAAAGTCTAAAGAGTAAAAATATGAGAACAAAACAATCCCACATTGCTAAGAAACATAGAAGAGCATCACAACTAACTTCTATAAATAATAGAGGTAATTTGACATTCAAAATCATGGAGCATTTTGGTGAGCATTGAGTGAACTATTCTTTCACTTCAATCAAGCTTGAATTTTAGTCTTCAATTGTGCTTCTAATTTTTTTTTTTAGTTCAAGCCTTTTTGAGTTCAAGTTTCAATATTATATTTTAAGTTCGAGTTGAACTTGATAATTTTTAATTTGTGAGTTTGAGTAGAGTTGAGCTTACTTTTAAAGTTTTCAAGTTCAAGTCGAGCTCAGCAATACTTGAGTTCGACTTGGCTCGTTTAACAAACGATGTTTGGTTTAATTTTTTTAAAAAATAAAATTTCCGGTTTTTTCCAGTTTTCAGCCGGTCCGGTTCGAACGGTTCAACGGTTCTGGCTGGTTCACTAGTAGTGGTTCAACCGGTTTAGATTGAACCGAACTAGGCAACGATTCCCGATTGAACCGGCCGATCCGGTCCGGTTTTCAAAACAATGGGGTATATATATGTTGTGAAACGGGCATGGAGGAAGAAATGTCCTTAAAAGAAGGGTGTGGTCAGATGTGTTAGAGAAAGAGAGTGGGAGGGGGGGAATGGTTAAAAATGGGTGGGATAAGGGAGATTTGAGTGTCAGATATTGAAGGGTTTACTTGAGAGGGGAAAGAGTCATAGATATTGAAAGTAAATAATTAGGGTTTGTTTTGAGGTTATTGGTTAAGGCCATACTTATCCAAAAGCTGATTCATTTTTTATATACTTTATTGTTATAATATAGAATTCTTTTTTATCTTTAGATTATAATTTAAGATATATTTAAATAATGTTAATAATCTCTAGAGTAAGTGATTAAAAACTTTCAGTTGATATTTTTTTATCTCTCTTAAGTTGTGGGTTCAATTTTATTAGGAACAAAACTCATACTCACCCTCTTTAGAGTATATAGTTAAAAGAAGAAATATTTGAATAATAAATCTTTAATTTGAATTAATCGAGCAAATAAGAGAGGGTCAATATGTTTACAAATCTAATATATATTTGGAGGTTTTAAGTCTTTAAAGATTGACCCACTTTTCTTTTTTTGTATTCAAGTACAAACATGTTTGTATAGAATGGTCATAATAGAGACATAGATAGATCGAGGGAAAGCGAATAATTGATGTCATTATTTTAAAAAATTTAAATTTTTATATATTTTCGATTAAAAATCTATTTTAGTCCCCTAACATAAAATCTTGTGTCTATCCTTAAATAGAGAACGGGAAAGCTTTAGCCAACCTTGTAAATTCATCCTTTTTAAATATGATTTGATGTTAAGCTTAGTTGGGTTTAGGGTTTAAGGAATTCTTACCGGTAAGAATTCTCATAAGATAAAATTCTTGGTGATCAAGTTCATTTTGTTTATAGAATAAGTATTAAGTCATGATATTTGATGTAATCTTTTTCTGATCTTTGTAACTATTGGGACCTATGTTGTATAGATGAGTTTTGTATGGACGTTATAAGAGTTTTTGGAATACCCCGAATTTTGAAATATATATATATATATCGGAATGCAATAGAGGAAATTATATGTATTTGTACTCTTCTACATTTATAGTGAATTATTATTTCTCTCGTTTGTGAAGGTAAACAAGTTGAATCAAGTTAAATCTTATTTCTTGTGTGTCTTATTCTATACTCATCTCAATTAATTTTTTCACTTACAAATTTTTAATAATTATGTATACTATTAAAATCTAACTATGTTGGTGCTAATGATCAATTAAGTCTCATCTCAATTGAAAAAATGTTTTAAGTATGTTTTTCAAATAATAATTAAACTCTTATTATTAACATTTGTCTTTAAAATGTAATATTTATCTACTTAATCAAGAAAATGTCACACATCCAAGAATCAAAATCGTATTCAATAAAATTATATATAAATCTATTATCTCTCCACCTATAATCATTATTGGATGAAATTAAGAAATATATTTATTTTTAACATAAAATACTAGAAGTGTAACAAAATTTAATTCATTGTTATATTTAAATTTCAAAATTATATATAAATCTATTATCACTCCGCCTATAATCATTATTGGATGAAATTGAAAAATATATTTATTTTTAACATAAAATATTATAAGTGTAACAAAACTTAATTAATTACTAGATTTAAATTTCAAAATTATATAAATTCCAATTGTATAATAGTTCTCATTTATAATCTTTTTTCAATTGGAAGATCATACTCAACCGATCAAACCAATAGCTCTCAGTTGAACCGGTCTAACTGATCCGATTCAATGTTTTTTCATCCATGAGTTGGTCGAAGGAAAGGAAATGCAAGGCCAAGGTGTGGGGAGGGGACACAAGGCTTGAATTTTTCTTATGGTAATGAAATAAAATTGACTGTATATCAAAGAATTTGCTTCAGTATTCAATATAGGAATGGGAAAAAGGTCCAAGTATTATATATATATATATATATACACACACACAAAATATAAACCAACCTTGGAAATTTTGAAGCCTGCAATAGCTAAACGGCATGTGAATTTTCACAAGGAATGTGATAATTTAGTAACAGAGGAGCAGGAATTAACGTATGCCTGTGAAGTGGTCATTTCTGGGACATCTCTACTGCCAAGTTTGTTCTCGTGGCTCAGGAATGGTGTCCGCAACTGAGGCTGACAAGGCACCGTTAGAGATTCTCGGGCTCCTAGATGCTCGAACATTCTTGAGAGTCATCATGAGTTTTTGTCTCTCTCCTTCAATCTCTGCAAATCGAAGGAGCTAGATTTTAGACTACACTTTCCCAAATGTTCCTATCTTGGACCTCAATGTCTAATAAAATTTGGATTTCAGCAATAACTTGTTGGACATATCCGACTCGATCAAGGCTCAAAAGTGAGATATCAGAGCAGTAAAGAGAGCCTAGAGGAAAGCACAACCAATATATGTGAACAGTAGTGAAAGAGAGCTAATAATTTTCTGTTAGCTTACTGGATGACTTATACATGGCTGCACATGGTTTTCAAATTTTATTAAAGTGGAAAGAACAAGCAAATTAGATGTGTATGAGATGTAATAGTCGAGCAATAACCGGTTATCAGTTATTGGTTTGATCATTACACCCAAATTACTGGTATACCAGGTAAAGGGTCACCATAAGGTTGCTTTGATCATCTTTGGGACCAAACAAAACTTGGCTTAATCTACACAAGTCTTTGGGCCAAAGCAAATTGTTTCCCTCGAGCAGAAGATTCTCACGAGAGACTTAATCGAAAGATTTTATCACTAAGCTCCGGAAAGGAATCAGAAAAGCTGACTAATGTTGTTTTCTAGAACTTAGCATACCTCGGAAAAAGAATGCTCGATCTCTTCTTAGTCTGCAATGCCTCAGCAACCTCAAGTTCCAATGCAAGTACCCTTTCTAATGCATCTCCACTTTCTGAATATTCATTAAAGAAAGGGAAAATGTTTCCCAGTTCTTCATTCACCTGTTTGAAGGCAAAATATTGAGAGCCTGGTGAAGAACTTTTATCAAAACTTTATGGGAGTTAGAGGTCCATATTGATTCACCTTCTGTAATTGCCCTAGTTCTCGTTCTAAACCTGGAAACTTGGGGTTGAGATGATGAGCACCTTTTGAAAGAGCCATATTCTCATTTTTCATCCTTTCCAGCTAGAAGTAGGAAAAAGGTCAGTATACTAATCACCATTATTGGGTATTATCCAAAAGAAATTTTGTGCCACAACAGTAATAAAGTTAACTGATTAAAGAAAATGACACAACATTCCCTCATGCTCAACAATCTAAGAAGAAACTAAAATCAATTTAGGGTCAGTTCTCGCTAAACATTACCTTGCAGGCCTAAAAATACACATACCTCACTGTTTAGGTGGTCCATGCTAGATCTTAAACTCTGAGCTTTAAATTGATCATTGATTGAAGCTAGATGTTTTGCATCACTATTCTGGTTGACAAATGCAACGCTTTGGACTCCATTAGCGACAACAATGACAAACAATTAAGCAAATCATCATTACTATTTTGATATGTAAATAGAAAGTCGCACACAGCTGAGGAAGGATAAAAGAAAGTAGATTAGCATTTCCTTGAGAAATCTTCAACCAAGATTCTTGCTAAACTAAAGGAACAGGATAAATTTGAAAAACTGTTTTTATGCGTCTATAGTCACACAGAGATAACGTTAAAGTAAAATATAATGCAATTGCCTTTCGGTATTTATTCGGACCAAATACATTTTCAGTTCTTACAAAGGAAATGAGAAAACTTGCAAATGCAATAAGTTGAGATTTCATATACTACATAAAATTTTAGTACTATAGTCCATTCAAAAACAGTTATTTTAAGCAAAACGCTAAAAGTTACCTGCTGAGGTTGCAAATTGGTGACCACACTTTCACAGTCATCTTTGTTAATGGGAAGTAAACACGGATGCCCTTCTTTGGAGTTCGCGGAGGTATCTAGGTCCAGATATCTAAGATCTACGTCCTTAGTTGGAGCATTATTGACAATCAGGTCATCACAAACACCATCTTTCAGTTTGTCATTTCTTTTCATCTGAACATTCGTAGTTGAAGTGGAGGACTCGAGCAATTCTTTGACAATGCTAAGTTCAATTGAGATTTTAGATTTTTCTTCATTGCATTCTTGCAAAGAAGCTTCAAGTTTCTGTTTTTCTTCCTTACAGCATTCAAGGCTTATCATTGAGCAATCCAATTCAGCCTTCATTAGGTCATAAGAACTCGTTTTTTCACGCTTCTCTGAAATCAATGATTGTAACTCGGTCTCCAATTCCAAGATCTTCGCTCCCAGCTCTTCATTTCTCTTTAAATAAGAAGCTTCAGTTTTCTTTCTGTTGTCAACTTCATCAATGGCATCTTGTAATTTCCACAGCATTTCCGCACTATGCTTTTTGGAGACGGCCAACTGGTGCTTTAGTTCTTGTAACCGTGTTTCATACTGTTCTTTGATAAATGCAATTCTTAAGGACTCTTGCATAGCAGTTGGTGGTGCTTCAGATTCCCTCTTCTCCCGAACCTGGGTGGACTCTGCTTCAGCCTTATCTTTGAGATCCTTCAAATGAATGGACAAGTTTTTGAACTCTTCAGTCTTCAAAATCTGTTCAGAAAGCCTTTGAGAAAGCTCATTACACTGTTTCTGCAGTAGCAGCACTTCACTACTACGCCCTTCCAGTAAGCTTATCTGAGTGCCCTGTTCATCCAATTTAGCATTAAGTACTAAGACATGAAGTTCCAGTCCTTCTTTCGATACCGTCAGATTATCAATCTCTTCTTGGGAACCAGCTAGTAGGTGCTTCAGCCTTTTGACTTCAAGAGCAAGCTGATTTTTATCCTGGCAATAATCAAACAAGGTTTTTTCAAGCTTACTTTTGTAGTCCTCAAGTTCAGCCAATACAGAACTATTTTTAGTGAGAAGTACCTTGTTTTCATCCATTGCAGCTTCTAACTCAGATTTTAGGGAGTCAAGATGTGCTGATAATCTGCCATTGTCTTCAATGTAATGTGCTTCACGAGCAAGACAACAATTGAGAGCGTCCTCAACATCATGGTGCTTTTCTCGAAGATCTACAAGAAGCTTTTTGTAAATGGAAACTTGACAAATAAGGCCAGTGGTCCAGGATTCGTACTGAGTTCTTAAGAAAATGAGGCTAACATCTGCAGCAATAGAAAGCTCATGCATTTCAGACAGCTCAGATTCCAGAAAAGTAATAGTTGAAGATTCTTCGTGAGCATTGTAGAGGCACTCCTCACACTGTTGCAAAAGACTGCAGACTCTAGTTTTCTCAGATTCTAGATCCGATAACATTTGCTTAAGATTGACCAGTTCAGATTTCTGCTGATGGAAGTGTAACAACTGATGGTACTTCTCATTCATTTGGGAAGTAAGATCCGTAACCATACTCTCTAATTTTTCTTTGGAGCTTCTTTCAGCTTGCAGCTCATCATGCAAAGAATGAAAACTTTCTTTCAAACCATTAATCTCTAAAGCAAGCTTGGATGACTCCTCAGATTTATCCTGTAAGCATTGCACCAACACTTTGTTTTCTTCCTTAAGTTCAGCAACAGTCAACTTACTACTTCCAAGTTCATCATTGACAGACTCTAACACCAAGATTTCTTCAGCAATCTCCTTGTTCTTAGAAGTAAGCTGTTGCAGCTCAGCTTCAAAATGGTCAAGATCAGATAAAAGATCTCTCTGCTGTTGTGCATACGTTTCTTCAACTTCAGAGCTAACCTTGAGCTTTTCCTCAACAACTTCAATTTGTGACTGAAGCTTTTGTGCCACTACATTAGATAAATCTATTTTCTCAACCATGGATTGTATACCATGATCAAACTTCTGCTTCATTAGCACTGCATCTGACTCTACCACACTTAAAGACATCTGAGCCTTATCCCGCTCGCCCTTCAGATTTTTATTTTCCTCTAAGAGATCAAGAATTTTTTCATGTGCAATACCATGGACTTCATCTAACCGCACCATGACAGAAGTCAAGTCCTTGGACTCAATATCCCTACCAACCAAGTCACATGAGAGGGACAGTTCATCAAAAATTTTGCCGTAAGATAACAATAAGTTCTGTAACCTGTTTTGCAGAAAGTCTACAGTATTCTGGAAATTTTTCTTCACAATAACCAATTCATCAAACTCAGTTTTGATCATTCTCAAGTCCTCCTGCAAAGAAGAGTTATTATTTCGAAGATTACCATTTTCCCAGGTTTGCTCCTTCAATAAATTAGCCAACTTTGTTTTCTCCAAGATACAGGAATCATATTTGCTTTTATAACTTTTGTACTCCATCACGAGGTACTCCAAGTCAGTTATCTTGTCAGAGAGAAGATGATTTTCACGGGTCAAATTTTCCATATTTGCTTCCAGAGTCTGTTTTTGCAAAACCATGTCATTATATTTGGCAATGCAAGTAGCCTTGTACTCATTAAGGGAATGAACATCATCCATAGCTGTTGCAAGCCTTTGCACTAACTCCTGGTACTCTGCTGAAAGTTCCAATTGCCATGTAACATCATTCATAGCAGTTGCTTCAAGCAAAGTTTCTTGTAGAGTATTTGAAAACAGATCCAAGTAGACATTTTGGTAAAGCATTTCACAGACTTCTTCTTCAACCTTCTGGTAAAGTCTTTCCTGTAATTGGAGGGATCTTTTCAAGTCCTCTAAAAGAATATCTCCACCCAATGGTTGTTTCTTTTCCCCTACATGCTGATTTTGATGCAAGGGCTTGATGGGTTGAAATTCTTCTGAATCCAATCCATGGCTCTGCACCATCTCCAAGCTTTCTAGGGAATCTGGTCGTGAAGAATCTACAAAAGCTTCCCTGATGAGATTCTCATTTGTCTCAAACACAGACATAACCTGGGAAGAAAGTAGCTCAAGATCCTTTTGCAACTGGCCCACTGCAACTGAATAATTAAGACGTGCCCTTTTGAGGGCTGCTTCTGCAATAATAGCCCTTCTTTCCAGTTCCCTAGTTAGAGATTCCAGATCTTGTTTTTCTTCTGAAAATCTCAAGATCTCCTCATTCATATCTTGGCGCATAGTCTCCATCTCAGCCTTACTGGACTGCACCTTATACGAACAAGTAGAATGTTCATTTCTGAGACTTTGCAATTCTTCAAGCATCTGTCCTTGGTTCTCCTCGAGCTCCTGAACAAGAGCTTCATAGTAGCAATCCATCTGCTCCATTTTCTTTACAAGGCTTGCCCGCTCAGCTTTTGATTCGTCCAACTCTCTTAGAAGTTCAAAGATTTTTCTTTTCATTGCATTAGCAGAACCCACAGAATCAGGTTCATGTGACATATGACCAGGCTCACTACCATGTGGAACCATGCCTAGCTCCGGTTGATAAAGATCTTCACCAAAACTAGTTTCAGGCAAAAAAAGATCACCATTTGTTAAACTCGTTGCTCCGGGACCCTTCTTCATATTGCATCGATCAGATGGTACTGATCTAGGAATAGATATTTCTTTTTGAGTTCTTTGTTTGAGATCTTGCAGAATGCCAAGCAATGCCTCCAAGTCTTCATGAAGGAACCTACGGTCTCTTTCATGGTAATTCAAACTTGTCTTGTTCTGAAGTTCCCTTATCTGAGCCTCCATAACTAAAATTCCCTTTGACCAGATATCCTCTAGGCTTTGGAATAAGAGGCTCTGGTCTTTTCTAATAAGTTCTTCGCCTGTCAATGGATGACATATTTTAGATCTTATCATCCACTCAAGGTCATCTTTCAACTTCGAACATTCCGATTTCAAAGCAGAAACCTCCTTCGCCAACGTTTGTCCCGAAGAAATCTCAGCAACAAGTTGCTCAGCAAACTTCTCTGTTTCATCACCTATTTGACTCGCTTGATTCTGTAACAAGCTTAGTTCTGTCTTAAGTTCCTGAATAGATGACTCTGCCGCTTCCAAGCATTCTCTGAGTCTGTTGTTCTCTTCATAAGCAACAGCTAAGTCGTTATCTGTGGAATGGTTTGAACTCCAGCCATGAACCAACCCGCTAGTCCCCTGTACCAATACTCGATGAACCGAGGAATCCCCTTTCTCTTGCTGAGGGCTGTGATGAAGTCCTGCCAAATCACCAGAGACTGAACGCTTCAAGCTGTCAATTTCATGAATACTGGACATACCATGCTTCTCTGCATATAAACTATCTGAAGTTTTTGAAGAGCCATCAAACCCAACAGCTGAATCTCTATAGTCTTCATTCAAGCCAATATCATCTTCAAGCAAAGGCGCTTCTTTAGATTTTTCTTTAAATCGAACCCTGGCATTGACCTATATACAAAATAAAGTGAGAAAATATTAGATAATTCAAAAAAATAATCATAAAAAAACTTGGAATAGCTAAATAGCCTATGATGTAGACCTTCACATAATCTAAGAAACAAAATTTTCACCCAAATAAAAAAACTAAACATGCGTGAAAATTTATTTAAAGATACATTAAAAGTACTTGTTGCATATTGGTATTGTAGCATGGGACTGCTCAAGGGATTTACAATATGAATTTCACTCATCTTCGCACTCATTTAAGCATCAAATCAATCATTAGCTCTGTGATTTCTATATTATTCTAAATAAAACCCAGGAGTATATGCAAAATGTTTTCTTCAGTGAATGATATCATAGACCTTAAGATCACTCATTGAAGAAACCATGATCAATTATCCTCTTCAGCAAAGAATTTGTATTTGATAGTAAATGTGTAAAGAGCTCAATGTAGAAGTACAACATAAAATCTAAGAGTCTTTAACTAACTGAACCTTATCCACATAATTGTTGACGATCTCCTCAGAAACTGGTGCTTTTCCAGAATAAGACTGATCGGGACTGTTTTGGTCCGGCCCCACTTGCAATCCCCTCTCTCTAAATTCTCGTTGCTGTTCAAACTCCCTGAGACCAAATGTAACTACATATAAGCAGTTTGAAATTAGATGCAAGCAAAGAGTTTACATGTTTTCAATAAATACCTGAAACCAGTTTTAGAGGTTAACAGTTGTACAGTGACCTGTCATTGAGTACAAATTAAATATTATTTAGACGTTAAACGATACAAATCTATAGTAGGAAAGAGTTTCAAAGACTTTCTAGAGGAAGATACATAATCTCCAAAGGATGTTTTAAGAAATTCAAAAGCCCTCACATGTAATATAGCTCCAGAATCAAAGCCAAGAAGAGGCAATAGAACAACAGAAGGCTTTGATGCATCAGCATAATCAGCAAGATTGATGGTAGCCTCACCAAGAAGGCTGGTTCTAGAGGAACCCTGCCAAATGAATCAGTTGAAAGATAGTTAAGGTTATACTAAGTGTGTGGTCAAAGTTTTGCAACTAAATTGTAAGAACTAGGATCTAACCATTGCCACAACAAGCTTATAGATTTTTTCATCGAATTGTTTAGTTTTGATGTCTTGGAGAAGCCTCGTAGTCTCATAAATTGGATCAGCCCATTTGCAAGTTCCATTTCTCACATTTGCTTTGGTTGTCTTTGTAGTTGTTTTTCCAGAATCAGCAGGAACGAAGGATATATACAGTTTATCCCATCCATTTTGTGGAATCTGAATATTTCAGAGAAATTATACGTAGCATGCAGTAATAGCAACAATCAAGATGAATGATGCAGCAAAATCTTTTTCCAGTGATGGGCAAGTAATCACATATTACACTACAATGTATATGGTCGGAAACTTAAGATTTATTTTAGCACAGATCAGAGGAAAAGATAGAAAAGATTCATTCAGATGAACTGAAGTCTAGTTGACTAAATTTAAACCAGCAGATTCTTCTCTCAGCATTATGGTTGATATAAATAATTAAGCACTGAAAAATTCCATGCAACACGAAGCTTATAAAGTTATAATTTGTCCAGATATATAAAATTTAAGATTAAGCACAGATCAGATAAATGTATGAAAAGGGTTCACTCAAATTATTCAAGTAGTTTATAAGATTTGAACTCTTGTGGACTAATGTCAAACCTTATAATTCTTTTCCTAATAGAATGGATGGTTAATATGAATCATCAAAGCAAAACAAAGGGCATTAACTTAAAGCATTGACATAATTTCCAATTAAATTCTAACTTTCATCATATGGATGGATATTACAATAACTAGCTTACTTTTTTTTCCTTCTGGTTACATGGATATTAGAATAACTTTCATCCGATTTGGTAAACATATGTTGCTATATGAATTCTAATATCCCGATTCTTCAGGTTTAATATGATCTTAAATCAAAGTAGATCAATGAGTGATTAGCTTTAAAAAAAATGCATGTGCTAAAAAAATTCATGAATACAAATTTTGACTTACATGCGTAGCATGGAATTGTAACCGGAATACAACTTTTTTTTTTGTCTTCTCAATCTTCCATTTCGTGCTCCTCGACATTATGAGCAAATTACTCAATCACCAATTGTATGACATAGCAGTCCCCCTCAATAAACTTCCTCTGCTTACAACAAACAATCCAACAAGGACACCATTTCCTCATAGATGAAACATGATCTAGTGCAGGTATAAAACATGCTTGAAATCCAAACCCTCCTGCAAGTATTTAGATCCCATGAGTAACATAATCATAACAGGAAAAAAAAGTTTTTCAAACCCCCACATGCACACAAGATCAGTACAGATCAAGGTTTATGTTTCGTTAACTAGGAATTCAGATTAAACGCAACTCCAAGTTAACAACTAAAAGAACCCACTACCATAAACTCTGTCATTTTCAATTATCTGGTCTAGTGAGTTTGGTTTCAGCATTACTTGAGAAACCAACACAAACAGATGATAGTGAAAAGAGATTATTTTGAACTAAACGCCAAATTTGAGACAAAGAAATCTTTCTAGAATACTCTGTGGGGAAAAAAAGATAAAAATGCCAAACCCCATAAATAAAATTCAAAATGCTGAATTGATAATTCTCGGATCCAATCTTTTTTTAATGTTAAATAAAAACATGAAGACCGTGAATACAAACCAAATAAGATAACTCAGCTAAACAAAGCTTAAAAAACACAATCTCTCTTCTTCTCCTAAAATACCCAGATTGTTCACCGGGAAAAAAAACAAAAAAACAAAACCAACCCAATTGAAGAAACGTCAATGAATGCCAATAAAAACAATAATCCATGTAAAAAAAGAATAGACACTTTAGCACATGTAACCATCCCAAGAAAAGGAAAATCAGATGCGTAGTGAAAACGATAAGGGGAAATGGAGGTAGGTACCCAATAGCGGATCTGCAGGTGCTTGAGCTGGAAGAAAGAGCACATAAGATTCAGTTTTTCTGACAACAGTGAATAAAGGGTAAAAAAACCCAGTAAGTTCCTAGAGAGACAAAGGAGAAAAACTGTTTTTATATCTATAATTGAACTGTTGGGTGGGTATCTTGTGAGTTGAAAACTTTTCCTGTTGGGTGAGTGAAGGAGAAAACCTCGAGATTTTGCTTTGATTTAGCCAAAAAAACAAAACAAAGTGAAAATTGGATTAAGAAGATAATGAAGTAAGGTGCAATGGAGGTTTGTTTGAAGGTAAAAGATCAGCTTTCAGAATTTCAAAGGATGTGATTTGATTAACATTTATGGAGTATAATAAAAGAGACATCCCGCCAAAAGCCTATTAAATGTGAATTATAGAAAGATTTGGAAGTGTTAAGTATTAGTACCTCCAACTATTATTTATGTTCCATTTTAATCATTCAATTATTATTTATTTTAAAATAATATTTAATGAAATGTTTTGGTTAATTTCAAAATCAATGATGATGTGGTATTATCTCATGGTGATATGTTGTCGGTATCATCTTTAATTTTTTAACGGTGAAAGCTAAAATGTAACATTAGATATGATTTTGAAAAAATTAATAATGATATAACTAAAACAAAACAAAAGTGATATTTGGGCTGCTAAATTTGTAGTTTACCCTTTATTTTACTGAAAAGCCTCATTTAATCCCTAAATTCGATTACTTGTCCACATTAATCTTGAGTTCTTTTTGCTTATCTTAATAAAAAAAATGTTTGATTTTTTAATATTATTATATTAATAAATTTATAATTAAATAATTTTATGTGTTATGTATGATTTAAAATTAATATATGTTTAAATTTTATTGCACTCAGGAAATAATATTTTATATAAAATATTTTTATAAATAATTATTTAATGTACGAACACTTAGATTAATAAATGATTTTTAAATAGATATATTAATTTTGTGATCGATTTGCACTCGTAATATTATCATTCCACGTCAATAATTCGACTTAGGAGTAGGACCAGCATGAGCTCCGGTTCAAGACCTTGTGTTTCATTTTCATAAAAATAATAAAAATAATGTGTTTGATAATAGATTTTATGTAAAAATAAGAGTTCAAAATATATTATTTGTTAACTTTAGGTGTATAAAGTTTTTTTTACTATAAGTGTCTAACGTTTTTTATGTTATACTTTTAGGCATGGTTATCAAACCGGACCGGACCGACCAGTTCAACTGGTTTAATCGTGAACCGGTGGCTTGTCCGGTCCGGTTACCTCACAAAACCGGACTGGCAATGAACCGGCTGAAAACTGGTCGAACTTGTTGAAAACCGGTTTGAACCGCCAGTTCATTTTTTTTCTTTTAAAAAAAATTAAACCAAACGACGTCGTTTGTTCAACGAGCCGAGTCAAATTCGAGTATTGCTGAGCTTGACTCGAACTCGAAAACTTTAAAAGCCATATCTGAAATTCTAACGCTCTCCAGGCGCACGTTAGTAGGACTAACGGAGCATGTGTCTCCTCATCGCGTCGCCGGTGATCTAGCCACCATCCTCAATTTCCTCTTTCTAATCTCCTCTGCTCATCATCTTCCCACCAACTATGGATTGGAGGAAGCTTTTCAGATGTCAAGAAGGTCAAAAGTTAACATATTTCCCCCCCCAAATCGTCCGATAATTCATCGATCGTCTGCCTGCCATCAGAGGTCTTCGAGGCTGGAATTGCTGACTGGAAATCCTCCTTAGTTGGTCAATTTCTCGGGCCCACACCTAATTTCTAAACTCTGCAGAGAATTATCGACAACCTATGGAATATTCAATCGAAAGGGGCACGAGTCCAGGTTATTCAAGCGGGTAATAATCTCTATGTATTTACCTTCAACTCTGATTCTGATAGAGACTGGGTCCTTGAACACGGACCATGGCATGTTCTTAACAACCCTTTAATTTTAAGGAAATGGGAACCTAATATGCATAGACTGGATTTTGATTTATCTTGTTTACCTATCTGGATTAACTTGTATAATGTTCCTCTGGAATTGTACACTCAAGATGGCCTTAGCTACATTACTATTCTCTAGGAACTCCAATTTCTATGGACACTATCATTGCTTCGAAGACTAAACTCCACTATGCTAAGGTTTGTGTAGAGATAGGAGCTAAAGAGGAAATACCTGAAACTGTTAAAGTGAAACTTACAAATGGTCAAACTACTCTAATCTACGTTGAGGTTCCCTGGTTTCCAAGTAGGTGTAGCAAATGTGTTTTATTTGGTCATTCTGAGAAAAATTGTCCTGCTAAACAATCTACTGCTCCTACCACTTCGAAAATTTGGCGAAAAAAGTCAGTCTCTACTACTAACACAGAAGTTAAGAATTCTGACAGTAAAGAAGATTTGCAGCACCAAAAACAGAATTCTTCTTCCTCCAAGGAACTTTCAAATCCTAAGATTAGTCATTCTGGAGAAGCTTCAGTTAATCAAACTGAGCAACTCTCCAAAGATGATTCTATAGTTCCTCCTAGTTCCCCTGTTGGAGAAGAAAATTCTCCTATTACCCAACTTTTACCTCAAACTGATGATTCTATCCAAGTAGTAAATTCTCCTAAGTCTCAATCTGCTGCTAATAAGGTTCAAGAACTTGTTTTTATGCCTAAAAGAGATAGAGGCTGGCCTATCAAGATCAAACCTAAAACATCTCTTAAAGGGTCAGCAAATCGATTAGAAATTCTTAGTGCAGTTGATGAAAGTTCACCAATTGTTGAGGTTCAAGTTAGAAAAAAGTAGACCTGCTGCCTCAGGAGTAACAAACCTTCTCAAGGAACTAAAAGTAAAAAAGAATGAACAAATGGTAAAAGTTAAAAACCCTTTTGAAAAAGGAGGAACCTCTAACTCTCCTTCTCAATGAATATTTGCTTTTGGAACATTAGAGGATTAAACAATCCTCAAAAGCAAATAAAAGTTCTCCAAAGAGCCAATCTTTACAAAGTTGATATTCTTTGCTTGATGGAAACCCGTATTAAGTCTGAAAATTCTGCCAACATTTTACACTCTAAATTTGGTAGCTGGAATGTCCTCACCAACTATAAATTTGCCTCTAATGGACGAATTTGGTTTCTCTGGAAAAAAGGAATTGATATCAGTTTTTGTAATTCTTCCGATCAAAGTATTTCTGTCAAATTCCATTTCAATTGCACCTCTTTGATCATCACTGCTATCTATGGCAGCAACAGTGTCATTACTAGAAGATCCCTCTGGCAGCATCTCAGAGATCTTAACTCTCAATTTAATGTTTTTCCTTGAATTCTAGGAGGAGACTTCAACTATTTTTCTTCACTATAAATAAAGCTCTGACTCCGATCTATTAGGACCTTATCTTTCCTCTGATATGAAAGACTTCATTGATGTGATTCAAGACCTTCTTCTCCAAGACCATCCTTTTTTTGGCCCTTCATTCACTTGGAGCAACAAGTAAAAAGATGTCTTCCTTGCAAGAAAACTTGATAGAGTTCTTATAAACCCTCATTGGGCCAATTCTTTCACTAAGTCATTTGTTGAATTTCTTGCCCCATGTCCTTCTGACCATTGCATGGCTATTGTGTGGTTAAACAAAGAAACTCATACAAACCGACCCAAACCATTCAAGTTCTTCAACTTTTGGTCCAACCACCCTTCTTTTCTTGATATAGTGAATTTATCATGGCAACAACCAGTTCAAGGTAATCCTATGCAGACTCTTTTTCTCAAACTAAAAAGACTTAAGCCTTGCTTACAAGCTTTGAACAAAAACTCATATAACAACTTATCTGCTAGAGTCAAACTCAAGAAAACAGAGATGGAACAATTACAAATCTCTACTCTTAAAGGATCCAGCCCTCTTGATAAGGAATTGTTTGTCCAAAATGAGCTGGCTGCTCTTGAGGAAGCTGAAAACATGTTTTTAAAACAAAAATCCAAAGTTAGGTGGCTTAAGGAGGGGGACAAGTGTACCAAGTACTTCCACTCTGTCATTGTAATAAAAAACAAAAAATATACCTTCAGGGTTCTTATAAATGCTCAGGGTAAAAGACTTGAATCCTTTGATGATATGTCTACTGATGTCCTTGATTTCTTCAAACAATAATTAGGTTCAGCTGATCTTAATGTAAAGCAAGTTGATCCTCACTATTTGAAAAGTCTGCTCCAATTCGAACTATCTCCTGATTTTTCTTTGGACTTAGTCAAACCTGTTACTAACGAAGAGATCAAAGAAGCATTATTTAGCCAAGGAAATGACAAAGCTCCAGGCCCGGATGGATTTACCCCTTTATTCTTCAAAAAATCTTGGTCGGTGGTAGGAGACGATGTAATCAAAGCGATCAGATTCTTCTTTGAAGAAACTTCTATTCTGTCTGCTTTTAATTCTACGATTATAGCTTTAATTCATAAGCTTCATAATCCTAGTTTTGTCAAGGACTACAGACCTATCTAATATTGCTCAGTGGTGTACAAAACCATCTCCAAAATCCTTGTTAAAAGACTGACAACATTGCTGCCCGATCTTATTACTCCAAACCAGTCTGCTTTTGTCCGAGGAAGATCGATAATTGATAATACTATTCTTGCTTAGGAATTAGTCAAAGGATATGGAATGAAGAAAATCTCTCCTAGGCGTGCTCTCAAAATTGACCTTCAAAAAGCTTTTGACTCTCTTCATTGAGACTTCATTTCTGTTACCCTCAAAGCCATTGGTCTCCCATGCATTTTCCTAAGGTGGATTGAGGCTTGTTTTAAAGAAGCCATATATTCAATTTCATTCAAAGGTAGCTTAGTTGGTTAGTTTAAAGGGTAGAGGGGGATCAGACAAGGTGACCCATTATCCCCTATTCTCTTTGTACTTGCTATGAATATTCTCTCCAAAATTCTTAATCTAACTGCTTCTAAAAGGATCTTTGGGTATCATCCTAAATGTAAAAAAATAGGTATGACCCATCTTTCTTTTGCTGATGACCTCTTATTTTTCTGCAAAGGAAATCTTGAGTCTATTGATGGTATCATTTCTGTTTTAAATCACTTCTATGAATTGTCTGGGCTCAAACTTAATGTAAGCAAGACTGAACTTTTTGCTGCTGGTATTTCACCTCGAAATCTTGAAGTTATTCACTGCATTTCTGGTTTCAAGCAAAGTCATCTACCTGTAAGGTACTTGGGAGTTCCCTTAATCACAAAGAAACTGTCTGATATTGACTGCCAACCTCTTCTGGACAAAATTAAGCTAAGATTATACCATTGGTCTAGTAAGATGCTTAGTTATGCTGGAAGACTGGAATTAATTAAAACAGTTATGTACAGTGTGGCTAATTATTGGTGTAGGCAATTCATACTCCCTCAATCTATAATCAATCGTATTAATCAGTTATGTTCACGTTTCCTTTGGAAAGGAAATGATCATGCAGCTAACGGGGCTAGGGTCAGTTGGTCAAATATGTGTTGTCCCAAATCAGAAGGTGGCTTAAGTCTAAAGAACATAAAAACCTAGAACATTGCTTGTATGTTACAGATTATACAAAAGATTCTGGCAGGAGAAGGCTCACTTTGGGTAGCTTGGTTAAACTATTATGTTCTCAAGAATTCTAACTTCATGGACATGTCTGCTAGTAATGCTCATAGCTGGAACATTAAGAAACTTCTGAAGCTTCGTTTTTATGCTCGTTCTGTTTTAAATGCTGGAACAAAAAATACCAAGGACATTTGGGAAGCTATCAGAGAAAGAAGAAGTAAGGTATATTGGCATAAAATTATTTGGTTTCTTTATCATATACCCAAATTTAGTATGATTGCTTGGATGGCCATCTTAGACAGATTGCTGGCCAACTAGAGACAGATTGTTAAAGATGGGAATTGTTACTAATAGTCAATGTGTGCTTTGTAATGAAGCTCTTGAATCTAGGAACCATATATTTGTTGATTGTAAATTTGCTAAGTCTATATGGAATTCCATCTTAAACCTCTCTCAATTGCATAAAATTCACATGCCTTTGGATTCTATGCTAGCATGTGCTTGTAATGACTGGAAGGGAAAATCCCTCATCTCCACCTTATTGAAAATTGCTTGGACCTCCTTTATTTATTCGATTTGGGAGGAGAAAAACAGAAGAATCTTTCAAAAAAGATCAAGAGAAGCTGATCAAATTATGTCTATTATCAAGGATATAATCCGAATTCAACTTAGAGGGGAAAAATTCAACTTGTGATAATTTTATACCTTTTAATATTGTAAACTTAAAAAAAGTGTTACATATATATTAATATTGCTTTGAATATTATGTAAAATTAAAAAAAAAATATTTTATATAAAATCTGGTTCAACCCGGTTGAACAAGTGAACCAGTACCTTCACCGGTTCAATGTCCGGTCCGGTTTTAAAAACATTGATTTTAGGTGTCTATCACATAACGAATGTTAAATTTTTTTAAGTGTCACATGTCATTGCTATATTTTTTGAATTTTTTATTTAAAAGAATAAAAAAAATAATCTCTGTGTGTGTCATTCCTCCCGTCCCCCTATTTTTTCTCCCTCATGTCCCCTGCAATCAACCTCTCGTCGCCATCATTGACGTCATCAATCGATCATTGCCACATATGTATGTGCTACCATCATCGATGTTTTCATTCTTTAAATAATAAAGGCTTAATACAAAAATAAGTGTTTAAAGTTTGTTTCGAAAAACGTTTTAGTACTATTTTTTGTTGTTGAAAATAGGTGCTAACATTTTCATTAGAGCACTTTTAGGTGTTTGAACCGTAACGATCATTAAATTTGACTGTTAAGTGACACGTGTCAATATTTTTTATTAAAAAATAACCCAACAGCCTGTGTCCCCCTCTCCCCTTTTTCTTTTCCCGCTTCCCCTTTCCCCTTTCCATGGTCGTTGGCCGGTCATTCGTGACCATCACCGTCACCTTCATCAGCACCGACGTCGACTTTCAATCAAATCCTTATTGACCTTTCATCGTAAAGTGTCACCGTTTGCCATAGAGAAACGTTCAAAGGTTCGTTGGATTTTAAGCCACTGTTATTGTTTTTCGTCGATTCAGGCTGATCCTGACATCCATAAGCCACATTGCCACCATCATTCAAACCACCATGCAATTTCGATCAACAAGTGTTCAGCGACGATTGTGGCCATAGATGACCGACGACGGTGGCCATAGATGACCGATGACAATTAGTAATGGGGATTGAAATCAGATATTTTAATTTTTTAGAGTTTTTTTTATAATTTCATTAAAAGTTTGGGTATTTTTTTTTGTTTTTTAAATAATGTTTTTATTATGAAAAGATTTAAAAAATTTAAAAATATAACGATATGCACCTAAAAATATAACTGAGAAAACATTAGGCACATATTTTTAGCAAAAATTTCTTTTGGCACCAAAACATTTTTTGAGAAATTGTTTAATCATCTATTTTTACTTATTTTTGTCTTAAGCCAAGAAGAAAACTCAAAACTCAAATTTAAATTTAAATTTAAATTATTTCAACTTCATATCAAAATAAATACCTATTATGAAAAGATTTAAAAAATTTAAAAATATAACGATATGCACCTAAAATATAACTGAGAAAACATTAGGCACATATTTTTAGCAAAAATTTCTTTTGGCACCAAAACATTTTTTGAGAAATTGTTAATCATCTATTTTTACTTATTTTTGTCTTAAGCCAAGAAGAAAACTCAAAACTCAAATTTAAATTTAAATTTAAATTATTTCAACTTCATATCAAAATAAATACCAAGAATTAATTTTGCTCATATTTTGAATACCCAAAAATTCTACCCACTATTGCGATAAATGCTCCATTGATTTGCAGGGAGTAAGAATGAAAACAAATTGCAGTCATGAACAATCCATTGATATGCAAGGGATGGAGGAAGGGGACGAAAGAGCGAGGGAGAAGACGGGAGGTTCAAAAATATTTTTCTATTTTTTAAATAAAATTTTTAGAAAAATATAACGGTAACACGTGTAAAAAAATGGTTGAATTTAATTGTCGTCACAATGTAAGTACTTAAAATTGTAACAAGAAAATGTTAGACACTTATTTTTAACGAAAAATATATAGGCACCTAAAGTTAACAAAGTGTATAGTTTACACATTTAATTTTTATTGAACCTCGTATATGTTTTTTTAAACTCGAGTCGATCTTCATTTTATTTTTTTGGAAAGAATTGTATCAAAACATCACAGCTCAGCCTTGCCGATAGGCATTGCTTTCCAATTGCAGGATCGATGAAACTTTGTTGGGAGGTTGTTAACGTTACGCAGTTCGTTCGTCCTGGTACCGATAGCTTTGCCAGTCTATCTGCTACCGTGTTGCTACTTCTAGAAATGTGGTTATTGAAACATGCAATTCCTTCCTAAGAATGCCTGTGATGTGGTCCAAGAGTGTGAAAGAAACTAGGTTGGAGCTTTGATACGTCTAGATTGCTTGTTTCGAGCTTTCAGGTCGAGTTCAACTTTGAACTTTTCGAATTGAGTTAAATTCAATTTTAAACTTTTTGAATCGAATCGAGCTTAATAATATCAAACTTGGCTCGTCTTGTTTACACTTTTATGTATGTGTGTGTGACAAATAACTAAAAAATAGGATCATGGTCCAATAACTTGGTCATGATGGATAGATAACACTCTACAATGCCTAGCAAAATAACAAAATCACTAACCATGCTCAAAAACACAGATGATGAGTTAACAACTTATTTCCTAGAAGTAAGATATTATATGGTTAACAAACACAGGTTTAGCACAATTTAATGAACGCAATAAACAATTTCAAGGGACTATTTATTCATTGACTGTGTCTTTGCTAGGGAGTTGTGGGACCTTCCTGGGACTGTAAGCTAGCGTGGGTCCTAAATCATCTTAAGAGAAAATCCCTACTTATTGTGGTTCTAAAAATTGCTTGGGGCAGTCACATTTATAGTGTTTAGGTGGAGGGTAATTGCAGGCATTGTAGAGATTATTAAACTAAATTAAAATTAAGACTAAATTATTGAATGTTTAAGTATTGAGGATAAAAAATGTAATTATACTACTTCTGTTAAACGTCATGTAAGCACTTCGGTTAAATGATAACGACGAGTGACTATATTGAAATCAATTAAATAGTTAAGTGGTCATATTGATAAAATTTTGAAAATAGTGATCGTATTGGCACCAATCCCATAGTTAGATGGTCATTTAAGTAATTTACCCTTTAAGAAAACAAAATTGCAAAACTGAACCTGACGTGAATCGAACACGCAACCTTCTGATCTGGAGTCAGACGCGCTACCATTGCGCCACAGATCCAACGTTGAAAATGCCTACTTATAAATATAAATAAACCTTAACTTTCTTTTCAAAGGTGTGAGCAACAAGTAAACCATAGCCTAGCCAATAAGGTCCACCACTAGGACCCAGATCAGAGCCTCCACCCCAAGGCCAACAAGAAGATATGAGAGAAGGGGTATGGAATATATATCCCCATAAAAATAGTTAGAATAAAGCAATATAAGATAAAATATGTATAAGTGTGGTTTGATTTTATTTATCTTCAGAATCATATTCTACTATGAATGTAGAGATCATGAATGATATAAATACATGATATCACATATATTCTAAAATATGGTATCTATACTAAAATTCGGAGTATCCCATAAAACTTTTTCAATATCTCTACAAAATCATGTTTTGAATAAAATATCCTTACAAAACTCATTTATACAACATAAATATAATTTTTAACAACGGAGATCATTTGGTTTTAATCAAAATTAGAATTAAATTATTACAAATGTAAATAACAAGTAGCAAGTGTTTTATTATATAAATTTATTTAATTGTCACCTTAGTAACTTCATTAATAGTTAATGGTTGATGATTCGATTAAAATCATATTAAAAATTAGGCAATCACATTTAGATGATTGACCAAATTATTCATCTTTATTCTTTTATATTTTCTTAGTTCATTATACAAGTCAAAATTATGTGATGTTATATAATTTTTAATTTGTAAAATGCCAATCGAGTTTGAAAATATATATTTTATGAATTATTCAGATTTCTCATAACATATAATATTAGTTAAGTCAAATCCAATATCCATTCCTGGAATTCTGAATGCTAAATGATAATTCCTTCAGTTTAAAAATCAATTAATAATCAAATATATATTATGGTTTGGGTCCAAGATTCAATAGCACTTGTGGCCTAATGGATAGGGCGTCTGACTTCTAATCAGTCGATTGTCGGTTTGAGTCCCACCAGGTGTGTAAACATTTTGGATAAATTTTTATTTTGGACCATCCTACATACTATGCTCACTAGGGGTGTATTCTTTCGGTTTGGTTGATTCGGTTTGATTTTTACTAAAAATTGAATTAAATCGAAATAAATGGTTTTTTAAAATTTAAACTGAAATCGAATGATTAAAAAATTGAATTATGTGAAATCAATTTTTTTGTTCGGTTCGATTTATCGGTTTTCAATGAAAAATTCACTTGAAATTATAAATTCAAAAAAAATTGTCTATTCGGTTCAATATGAAACAAGTGGATTCCATATGGAAAACCCGAACCGAACTGAATCAATAGAATTGATTCTTTAAATCAACTTGAAATCGAACCATTTAAAGGTAAATCCGAACCGAATCATTTTACTCGGTTCGTGTCGGTTTTTTTATTTTCTCGATTTCGTTAATCAACCCTAATGCTCATCAGCTGTACAATGTTTTTGTTTGGGGTCAAACTCTCATTTTGATCCATCAACAATCATTAAATTTAAGATTCAGTCCCTACTTTGGTCCATGTACGTCAATCCTTGTAGTTAAAATACTAAAACAACCATAGGTGGCCACTGGCCAGGAATAGATCAAAAAGGACGCTGAATATGATCTCCTGAGAATTTTAAATTAATATATATTTTATTTATATTTTCAATTAATTAATTATTTTCATCGCTTAAAATTTTATAAATTTATCCTATCAATAAATCTTGCATATGTGTAGGTGGCCATCAAATGGATTAAATGCTTAAAGTTTTTGCACTTTGATGTAAGATTTGAGATTGAATCAAAATTCGGCTTTATAGGGAGTAGTCCATAAGAAAGTGTAATTATTTAATTTTTTTTATTTTCATTACCAACAATAAATATATCTTTATCTAACTTATCATTTTTGACACTCTTTCATAAGAAAATTTATACAATTATTTTCATTTTAAATTATCATAAATATTTTAAAAATAAATAATCTAATAATATTAATTTTTAATAATAACCAAACAATATATTAGCTAATCATGCATTAAATGACAATAATTAAACATTGTTTAAAAAATAATATTTATTAAGAATCTTTCACACACCCTTTAGAAGCAAATACTTAAATTCAGATATTTAAAAAGAATACCACTTTATTTAACCATTAAGATTATTCAATAAATTCATAATCAAACCTTTTAAAATAAGTAAATTACACGGTGAGCAACAACCTGTAGCGTGATGCTTGATGATTTTGGTACACAAAAAGTCACAAGAACTTAACCGGCTATGTGTTCAAATCTATGACACACAAAAATCAAAGAAGCCCATTTTTTTATTCAAGGGATTTGATTTATGTATGAAATGGTGGAATGTTGTGATTGCCTAGAGTACAGGATGAACTGCAGAAACAAATGACGATTGACATCCATGGAGGTTGAGATTGAGTTGGTGAATGATTGCACGCTTCTTTCTCCTGCTCACTGGTGAGGATCATCCAACATGTCATCTTTCAAGAAATTTAATTCGTTTCCCCATGATTCATTTTACCACACCTGCCTTCTACCTACCTTTACCACATGATCACCTAACCTCCCCCCTTTAAATCAACTCGTCTTTGCAATAATTTTCATGCTAAATCCAACCCAATAGTGATTATGAATTGTGCTTACGAGATTTTATCTTTCGACTCAAAAAATGATAAAGTACACAAATGGTCCATTGATTATAACATAGTACTTTATTGAGTCCATCGATTATAAAAAGTAATAAAATGGTCCATTGACTATAAGGTGTTGAGTCCATTGACTATTAAAAGTTACAAAATGGTCACCTGACTATTCATTATGTTCCAAACTCGGCCTTTTTGTTAACATGCTGACTGAGATATGATAAAATGTGACATCATAATCTCAAACGACTATCATATCTCAGTCAGCATGTTAACTTCCAACTCAAAAGACCGTTAATTTTTTCAAGGAAAAAAGACTAGTTTGGATCATAATGAATAGTCATATGACCATTTTGTAACTTTTAATAGTCGAGAGACTCAACAAAGCAACACCCTATAATCGAGGACTATTTTGCGACTTTTAATAGTCAGGGGACTAAAAAAAGAAGTACAATATAGTTAGGAGACTATTTGTGAACTTTACCAAAAAATTTAGTAGGTTGAAATTGAGGGGTATATTATCCATATTTAAGGAGTGATTGTAGAGTGTAGTTGTTATATGATAATTTTATTATTCTTCTACTCTTATAAAAGGATAATTCATCTCCCTAATTGGAACAAATAATTGATAGTTCCATTTCATTCTTCTTGTAAATTTTTTGTTGAAAAAAATAACAATACAAGGCGTCCTCACTTTATGTGTATATTGTTTGAAAGATTGTATTAACATCGGATGACGATATCTATTATTAGAATTACATCAATCTAGACAAAAGTTAATGTTTGAAAGATTAATAAAACTTATATGAAAAATAATCAGAAAATAACACGCCCCGGCCAAAATTAGTAAAGAATAAATCATCTTTTAAAAAAAACTGAGTATACAATTAATAAAAATACTACCTATGTAACTTCAGGGTACTCCCTGTTTTAGGGGATGGAAAGGGGGGCTAAAAGAATAGTGGGAAGGAATCCTTAACTGGGTTCTCCCTGTTTTTAGGGTTAATGCTATCCTTTAAGTAAAGTGGGTTCCCCATATATTTATTCGGATGGAGGGGATGGGTAAAGGCGATCGTCCCTTAAAATATTTAGTTTTTTATATTTTTTATTTAAAATTTATTTTTGTCTCTTAAAGTTTACAAGTTCATCTATTTTTAAAATTTTATAAATTCGTCCCCCAACATAGGATCTTATATTTGTCCGTGTATCACTTTGTCTTCAAACCAAAACAGGTTTGTGGGTTCCATTTCCATTTAAAAAAATAACATAAAAAACAGGGTCTTAATTTCTGATTTAAGCGAGAAAACCCCCATTTTTTATTTAAAATATTTAAAAGAAAATTACTAAGTGGTCCCTAGAAAAATCAAATTTAATTGAGTTGAGTTAACCATACAAGCAACTTGCCAATACTAGCCATATCTCTGCTTCAGTTCCACTGTTGATTTGATATGCTTGTTCATTTCTTTCATGTACCCATACTGAAGTTATTTTAATTCCTTTCTAAAATTATATTTAAAATTATATATTATTTTCCGAATCGTTTTTTTAATTCCCCTCTATGCAGGATTTCTAGGGTAATCTCTTAGATTTCATGATAGGGATGTGCTTTGACTCTTTAATTTTTCATTGCATTTACATTTTCTACATTATTATATACGAATTATTATCTTATATACATGGTGATAAAATTTATATAATTTTTAAAAATTCATATAATTTAATAAAAGTATATTCAGATCTGATTGTTTTAGAGTGAGTCCTTGTTTTACTAAAAGAAGAGGAAGCAAGTCTTCGCCTACTAACTTGCCTTTCATATGGATAAATCCAGAACTGCCCTAAATTATTAGGCAAGATTTGGATTGCCATAAGGTATGCCTTAGTTTTGTTGGCAAAATTAGGGAAGCTTGATCATGAATTTTAGCTGGCATTCACATGTGAAGAAACGCTTCTATTTGTAAAGATCAATCTCATCTATTGCATTTATGCCAATGCTTATCCATTTCGATACACAAAAACAATGACATGTATTAAGATTTCAATTAGATATGTCCAAAACTCTTATATGGCTTGAGTTTACGATAAATCTGAATTAATCTGATATCATTTAAATCAATGTTTAATTATAATTTTTTTTAGAATAGTCTGAGATGTATAAGATAGTATATATTCAGAATTTTCAATTATGAGGTATATAAATATTAATATAAGTTGTTTTTTATATTTTTTAATATTATTAGAGATAATGATTTTATTTCCAAAGAGGAAAATTGAAAGAACTTTTCTAAAGCTGAAAGAGTAATAAAATGTCATCAATGGTTACATAATTCAAGTGCTATTAATGTATTTTTTTTCAAACAAAATGAAATAGATAATCCATTTAAAAAATAAACTTATTAAAAATAAGTTCCAATTTTGACGTTTCCTAAAACATACCATGCTCTTGAAATATATATATGAAATTTATTGACGGTACATAGAATTATATATCATGAATGTATCAAATATTAATTATAAATATTGATTTTTAACTATAATAATTTTAAGGGTAAAGTATAGTAATGGTCACTGAACATTTCTGAAGCTTGCATTTAGGTCCCCCAACATTTAAAACTTGCAATACAGTCCCCCAACATTTATTCCGTTTGCAATATGGTCCCCCAACTTAAACTACAGTTAGAAAATTAGGATAAATTATATAAACGGTCATTGAACTTTTCAGTCACTTGAATTTAGGTCCCTCAACTTTTAAAACTTGCAAAACAGTCATCATTTCATTCTAAACCCAATTTCCAAGTAATTCATTTTATTCTAAACCATAAATTCTAACTTCAATTAATTCTAAATACTTCAATTTAAGGTAATATAGCTTGAAGAAGAGTTCAAGGCACAGACACAACGATAAAATATATTTATATAAATGTATATTTATATTTAGATGTAAATAAAAATATATTCTTATATTAATGTATGAATCATTTATATTTTTTGAATATTTTTTTTTAATAAGAAATTAAAATTATTAATTATATAGAAATACTCAACTTAAGATTATATATATAATCATGAATTATAAATAAAAAATATAATTATTATTTTAGTTTAAAAATATATAATCTTAAATTTATTCTTTAAAATATTGTATCAACTAATATTTAAAAAAATATAAATCTATCAAACAATTTATCAAATATAATATTTTTTTTATTGTAAAAAATATAATATTTTCCCATCATTTATTGCTTTCAAATTTTTTGCCGAAGTTCAAATCTCATTATTTCCATTTTACATTATATTCTTTTTTTTCTGGCATTGGTCATACTATTAGTATATGTATTATGTATATCTCTTAACACAACGATGGTGTTAGCTTAGTGACTCCACCCTGTATCTTTCATTTGCGTGACTCAGGTTTGAGTTTGCCCAAGACCCAAATTTTACTTCTTTGTAACTTAATTTTTCTTCTAATTAGGAGGTGACATGTGTCACCAATACACATATCATGATCATGTGTTAACACATGTCAGATCCTGAAATGATTAATTTATTAAATTTTATTTAATTTAGGACCAAATATATAAATTAGGTGGTAACACGTGTCACCAATGACACGTGTCATGATCAGTGCTAACACATGTCAGATCCTAATTAAATGATTAATGTAAATTTTATTAATTTAGGACCAAATTGATATAAATAATAAAGACTGAATGTATAATAATGCCAATTCCTTTTACTGCCACATCATCATTTTTATCAATTGGTAACGACTAGTGGCTTAGTTGAAACAGTTAAATATTATGTGGTATGATTGAAATTTAAAAGATCGATGACAAAAGTAAAAAGGGTTAGATAGTTAAATTGTCAACCGAGTAGTTTACACTTTTATTTATACGTCAAAATAACGTTTTATAAATTTAAAAATCGAATTATTTTCAACATCTTCTATATCCTAACTACTTTTTTTAATTAAAAAATTTCTTCAACATATAAGAATTATACTATTATATTTATATAAAAAAATATGTATCACATGAAATAAGATAAAATTAAATAATAAAATTGACATAATTGAATTTAATTTAAGTATTTTGGAATTTAGGGTTTAGAATAAAATTGAATTACTTTGGAAATTGGGGTTTAGAATGAAATTGATGACTGTTTTGCAAGTTTTAAAAGTTAGGGGACCTAAATTCAAGTGACTGAAAAGTTCAATGACCATTTATATAATTTATCCTAATTTTCTAACTGTGGTTTAAGTTGGGGGACCATATTGCAAATGAAATAAATGTTGGGGGACTGTATTGCAAGTTTTAAATGTTGGGGACCTAAATGCAAGCTTCAGAAATGTTCAGTGACCATTACTATACTTTACCCTTAAATTAATAATGATATTGACATATCACATAAGGTAATGTCATATTGCCAATTAAAAAATACTATATCAGCATTTCTATTTATTTTTTAATTGACTATTATCAAACTGTAACATTAGATATAATTTAAAAAAAATAAATTACTAAAACTAAATTACAAAATTAAATAGGTGACTAAACCCATAGTTATTATTTATTTATATTTCATTAAACAATGAAAATGGCACATTAGCAATCATCCTTTCCCCTATGTAGGAAACAAAATCATTGCTCCCAATCTGAGCTTCTAAGATATTCCCTTCCATTTCTCCTTTTTTTTCTCTCTCAATTTCTTCGTCACCATCTCCATGAGTTCATCATCATCTCCAGTTATATAATAATATAAACCCTTTTCTTCTCCACAAACCCACCATTTCAATGGATCCATCTTCAACAAGCTCCGTCAATGAATTCTACACTTTCCTCACTCGTGGCTTAGATGATCTGGAAAGGGTCTATCTCTCTAATTCCTTTATGTCAATCCAATTCCTCCAAAGGGTCCTTTCCCTCCTCAGATCTTTCCATTCCCAGCTACTCCTCCTTGTTCAAAAGCTCCATCTCCCCGTCGGCGACAAGTGGCTCGATGAATACATGGACGAAAGCTCCAAGCTTTGGGAAGCTTGTCATGTTCTTAAATCAGGGGTTTCCGGGATGGAAAATTACTACTCTTCTGGGTTCAACATCATTTCTTCTCTCGATAATCATACACACCTTAACCCACATCTTTCCAGACAGGTAAACTGCTTAAACAGTAAAGAATTATACCCATTTTTTTTTGTAGTTTCATTGAGATACGTGGGAAACAGGTGATCGGGGCGATTTCGAGATGCAGGAGAGAAGCAATGGGATTGGAGGAAGAAAACAGGGCGTTCATGGAGACGAGAATCCAACCACTCTCGTTGAAATTCGACGAGAGAGTTTGCATGGAATCGAAGCTGAATGGATTCAATGGGTTCAGAGGAGTTCTATACGCAATGAGGAACGTGAGCTCATTGCTGCTGGTGATATTACTCAACGGGGTGGTCCAATCTTGTTGTTGGGAAGAATCAATCTTGTTAAGAGAGGAGAACGAAGGGTGTTTTTTATTCGGGTCGAGTTTCATGATATCGACGACGAGGTTGCGGCGGAGATTGGCGGAGGAAATGAATGGGAAAGGCGGAGGGATATTGATGTACGAGTTCAGAAGATCAAAGATGGGAATGGAAGAGGTGAGGGGGGAGCTGGAGAGGAGAGTTAGTGGAGTGGTGGAGTGGGAAACGGAGGTGGGGTTGAAGGAGAAAGTGGAGAACTTGAAAGGTTGTTTTGGGGTATTGGGAAGTGGGATTGACAACATTGTAGCCCAACTTGATGATTTCTTTGACGACATTGTTGAAGGGAGGAAGAAGCTTTTGGACTTTTGCACTCACAGGTAGACTACATATTTGGGGAATTAAAAATGGCATATTCTGGAATTCTAATTTTATTTTATTCATCATATTTATTTTGAAATTTTATTTGTATTTACCTCTTTATAAAATTTTATATTATTAATATATGTATATTCTTTCTAAAAAATATTTCTGAATCTCCTACTCATATAAGTTTATTTTTATCTTTATGCATATAACATACATAGTATATGCAGGGGAGCAAAACAGAGTAACTTGGCTACAAAAATCTTGAAAATAAAACAGAGTAACTTGGCTACAAAAATCTTGAAAATAGCAGTAAATTTCATACAGGGCTTCTTCTAATGTTTTACTTTTTGGATAAATTATGTATTTAATACCTAAATTATTAATTTTGATCCATTTCAGTATTTAAACTTTTAATTTTTCAAAATCATACCTAAAATTTATTTTTTGTTTCATTTTAGCATTAGGTTTTGAAAAAAAAAGGAAAGTCTAGGTACCAATAAACGTTTAGTAACTAAATCATACTTAAATTTTGAATTTTTTTTAAAAAATTTAGATAATAAAACAGATCAAAATTGATAGTTTGAATACTAAACGCGTTAAATTTGTAACGACATGTATTAAAATGAAAAAAAAAATGAACTTAAGTTGTGGTTTTCCTTTTTATCCGAAGTCTTTAGATTCGGATGCTCACAAAATGTTTCAGTTAAACTAGTTCGGATTTCATTTTAGAGTAATTTTTTAAAAGTATATTTTTAACTTATAACATTCAAATTTAAGAACTCATTTAAAAGAATTATCATACAACCTTAAACATATTTTTTTATAAAAATTTTCTAATACATAGAATGGGTACATTTTAATATACATAAGCTTATTTATTTTAATATCATATATCTTATTTAAGGGTTAAAGTCTTAAAATTTAAGATTTAAAGTTTGAAATTTAAAGTTTTAAAATTTTAATTTTATGATTCAAATAATCAAAGTAATAACTTATGTATAAAAAATACTGATTTTTAATTTTATGGGTCGAATTGAATTAGATTTTTGACCAATCTAACTTGACCAAAAAAGCATATGTATCTCCTTCATTCAAACAAACCCAAAATTTTATATGAATTTTAGAATAATACTAACATTAAACTCAAACAAATATAAATATAAAAAAATATTTTCATTCAATAAAATAGATATCTAATTGAAAAAAAATATGGAAAGATAATAGTAATTATCTCTAGGCATAATGCTAAACATAACCCCCCCAATGTTTGCTAAAATGCTTATTTTGGTCCCTATTCTTTTTTTTTGAAACATTTTACCCCCAACGTTTCACTTTGGTCGAAAAAAACTCTTTCTATAAATGAAAACCATTAGTACGCACGATTAATGCTCCAAAACAAGAAATTTTTAAACTAAAGGAGAGAGTCACTTTCTCAAACACATTGAATTGTGAATCTCATGCTTTTTGTCCCCCCCGCCGGAAACTCATGCCTTGCCTCCTTCCAAGGGTGTTTTCCTGAAATAAAAACAGATTGAAAGCATAATGTTTGGAGGAACCTATAAATTATTATATGGCAGTCATAAAATCAAAGCAACAGGCAGTAACAGCGTAAAGAATATCATTTTGTTTCCTCCTCACTATAAGCAGACATTGACAACAATAATTATAAAACACACACACAAATGATCCTTGTAACAACAGCAACTATTCGGTAGTTTTCTCCAAAAATCACCTTGAAAATTATTATTTACTAAGTGTTACATTTTCACCAATATTTATCAAAATATCATCCTTTTGTACTATGTGATAATAAGATGCATTTTATAGAACGTGTTTTACACGTGGTATCCCACTCTACAAAGACACATTCTACAAAACGCACCTTACACATACGTGATAAAGTCGCTTTCTACAAAAAGAATCTTATGTTAATTTGACAGCACACATGAAAAGTACATTTAATATAATACAATTTTAAATTAAAAAAATAAAACTATAGAGACCAAAGATGTAATTTAATACATCTTGACTCCATGAGTTAAAAACCTAATGAGGTTTAGTTTATATAGGCATAAGTGGAGTGCATGCTTTGTTTGTTAACAATGTGAGATAAAGAACAAAAGAGTAATTCTTTTAACTTTTTTTCATATTATTTTTATTTTTTACATTTACAATATATCATGATAAGTCTGCTTGTACACTATTGTATATAAATTTTATTATTAAAATATATATAAATTAAAATAAAAAATTTTAATATTCTAAAATATTAAACAGTTAATCTTATAAATTACAAAATAATTTTTATTAAAAAATTGTAATTTATAAGATAATGAGGGCAAAATGGAAGTGGTGGAATCGTATGTCGAAAGAAAAACTTTTTGAGATAGTGGTCAACGTCTTTCTCTTTGTCTTCAGCTTGATTGAATTGATACTAATGAGCAATGACAAAACTATTTCGGTTTCTTTATCAGTTATGTCAGTCATATCTGGTATGGTATTCTTCGTCCTTCAATTCGTCAGGGAGACTCCGTCTTCACATGTTCAGTGTGGAGGGCATCTATTCCAATTGTGAAGGTAGTCGAATTAATGAAGATCCAGTGAAGACTGTCGTGTGCAGGTGTGCCACTGCCATTCAATGAAATTTTCTTGCATCATTCATTTGTAATAATGAGCAATGACAAAACTATTTCGGTTTCTTTATCAGTTATGTCAGTCATATCTGGTATGGTATTCTTCGTCCTTCAATTCGTCAGGGAGACTCCGTCTTCACATGTTCAGTGTGGAGGGCATCTATTCCAATTGTGAAGGTAGTCGAATTAATGAAGATCCAGTGAAGACTGTCGTGTGCAGGTGTGCCACTGCCATTCAATGAAATTTTCTTGCATCATTCATTTGTAATAAGGCATTAGTTTGCTTATTTCCTTTGTAAGAACTAAAAATGTGTTTGGTCCTGATAAATACTGAAAGACATTAACTTTATATTTTACTTGAATTTTATAATTGTGACTATAAATACACATAACTGTTAACCAATTAGTATATGCTATCTATTATATTGTTGTGCTGGCGTGCTAATTGGTTAATTATGCTCACTGCTAATATGGGTTACATACTTTTTTTTTGGAAAAAAAAATGAAGCAAGAGTGTAGCATCATTGCCATGGGTTACTTCCCATTTTCTGAAATTACAAACTTCAATCAGAATAAACAAATGACATTCAAAGCCCACCTCTTTCAGATGAAGAATAGGACCAATCGTCGGTTTAACATGTCTTCTACGACTCATCTAATTGGTCCTGCATGACAATGAACATCACACCGAGTTAGGCATGGGCCAATACATGTGTCAGAATCCCCTTTAACATGGAGTTCGTGTGTGCAAATGAGAAGGGTTAACACGGGTTCATGTGAGCAAGTGAGGGTGTTGTGGTTTAGGGGGAATTCACCAATATATCAGCAGAATAATTAGAATTAGAAAACAAGTAGAAATTTAAAACTCCATAAAACTAATTTCTCTATGTTAATTCTTGGCTTTCTTTCAAGTAAAGTTAATTATTGGCTTTCTTGCAAGTAAAGTTACTTTGTTTTCATGCAAATAAAACTCTATTCCTAGCCTTAGATTTAAACCCTGAAACTAACTAATAATCTTTGACCAGACCAAATATAGAATAGCCTAAAGAAACCAGAAATATCCTGCATCAGAAGGGAAGGGGGAGGGGAGGGAAATGACCTGCACTAATGACCTAATTTGTAGGTCATACTTTAAGGAACACATTATTTGTCCATGAAGGGCCGGGACAAATAAGAATCTGGCCATACTTTAGGGGGCTAATTTGTCTATTAATCCTTCTATCAATATCTAGAAACTTCTTGTTTTAGAGTCGTTAAAAAACTCTGTAAAAGAAGATAAAGTTATTTTTGAGTACCGTAGACAAATTACGGTAGTATCTAAATCTCACACCGCTGCCGGCAACCGCCGTTTATTTTTACATATCGCGTCTGTACGTCGACGATGATAGTCGACTGGGACGATCATCCTGAAGAAGCACAAAAGGCGGAGCAAGATTATAATCTCAATTTCGACCTTCTTTCTCTTGTTTCCAAGCCCAAGGTAAATCCAATTCCTAGGGTTAAAAAAGAAGAGAAATTTTAGAAATATGCATGTGTTCTGAATCGGTTGTTTAAATGCAGGATTATTATAAGATATTGGAGGTTGATTACGATGCTACGGAGGATGCTATTCGCTCCAATTATATACGCCTTGCACTGGTTCGTTTTTTTTTTCTTTTCTCAAAAGCTAAATTGATTTCTTTATATATATTTCTTCTTTGTTATTGAATAGTATGGGATTGTTTCTGCAGAAATGGCATCCGGATAAGCAAAATTGATTTCCTTATATATATTTCTTCTTTGTTATTGAATAGTATGGGATTGTTTCTGCAGAAATGGCATCCGGATAAGCAAAATTGATTTCTTTATATATATTTCTTCTTTGTTATTGAATAGTATGGGATTGTTTCTGCAGAAATGGCATCCGGATAAGCAAAAGGACGATGAGAATAACGCCACTTCAAGATTTCAAGAGATAAACGAGGCTTATCAGGGTAACCATCTTACTTTCCCTGTCATTTCTTCTTTTCTGTTTAGGTGTTCGCTTTCTTTCTTATTAAATTTATGATTCCTTTGATTTTTTCTGTATACATGGGTTTTCTGTATTCGTTTCATTATTCTGATGTTGGGTATTTTTCGTTAAATCTTTTGTGTAAGGGAACCATTAAGTTTATGCTATATATCTTCCATAATCAGCATATTATTATTTTTTTCTTGCAAAGATTCTGTCTACTTTTAACTCTCTTTTGTTGATATGTTCATCATTTAGTACAGTTCCAGTAATTTGGAAAATATAATTATCCCAAAACAAAACGGTTGAGGATGATAAGCAACATTAGCATCAGAGCAAAGAGAACTTTGGGCCGGTATAAGATAATTGCAATTCATAAGGTGTTGCATCTAGTTAATTTTATATGCTCTTGATTGTTCTTCGCTTATCAGTTATGATTTCATGGTCTATCCTTAATATGGATTTATTTGAAAGATAATTGTTGGACTTGGTGGCAAATATCTTCATGATCCCTCTTTAGTTTCTGGTAACCCATTTTCTTTATTTCTTAGCATTTCAACAAGGATGCATAATTTACTCTTATAAAAACCATCTTACTAAAGGTGAACTGTAGTGGTTTAAAATGTCATTTATAACAGTTATTTATGAAAATATGTTGGGTTTAAAGTTGCCACACTGTTAATGCCATGCGTTGCTATTTCTTAATGACCTGGTAGGCATGTGACACTAGAGGGAAGACTGAAAATTGTGCATGGTTGAGTTAATAGCTTGCAAATCTATGATCATGTTCTGTCTACCGGCATGAATTGGTGAATTGAGTTTATATGCTTAATGATAGTTGAAGACTTGAAGTTATAGTTGAACTGCTAACATTTGGTTTTAAAAAAGAGTACCAAGTATATTGATATGCATGTGCATATGAATTTGAAATTAACCATTAGCTGTTTTGGCTTCTTTTAACAGTTCTAATTGATCCAGTCAAAAGGAGTGAATATGACATGAAGGGGATGTCGTATGCATATGACTATGACATAATTGTAAGAATTTCTTACGTCATACTTCGAAGTATGTATATATACTTTTATGCGTCTGGATGGATTAGATTTTAAGTTTTAATTGACTGGCTGCAGGAGTACCTTAACCGTTATAAAGGCCTTATATTAACATGTAATGGTCTTGGGGTTAGGCAATCGATTTGGTAAGCCCTGATAGGAGGAACCGAGGTCCTTTCTGTTTATTGTCACAATGCTCAAACTTAGAGAAACACAGATTTGTTGATGCTACAAGTGGTGCAGTTGAGGATGAGAACAAGCTTTGATGTATTACAAGGTTATGTTATATAACGGTTGTGAATATGCAGTAGAGAAATTCACGTAATCTGTAACATCTTGTGCTTGTCCGCCTTATGATGGTATGACCAGTCGTCAAATGCATGCTTGCAGCTTGTTAATTTTGTAGCATTGTAGGCATTATTTACTCTTTAGGTAGGACCTTAGGAGCAAATATTTATGAAACCAGTTCACTATTACTAGCTAGTTAATGCGATGGCCAGCACTTTTTCTATTTTACTTGGTAACTTATTAGCTCAAGCCTAGTGAGTGGAGTTTACTTAATTCAAGTGAGAAGTAACTTGTTAGCTTAAACTAACCCAATATAGAAATGTTGTTGATATTTACGTACTTAATAGCATACCCAATGTTTATTGACATGAATTAGAATTGATCTCAAGACATGTATTGGGAAATTGATGATTATAAATAGAATTGAATGGGACAAATTCTGTATTATTCAGACAATTATACTGAATCATATGCAGGAACTATTGCTAGCTAGTTAATGGGTTGGCCGGTGCTGTTTCTCTTTTACTTGTCTTGGTAACTTGTTAGTTCAGACATTAGTATTAATCCTAATCTAGTGGGTGGCTCAAGTTTACCGATTCTAGCGAGAGCTAATGTGTAGACATATATGGTAGAATCGTAATCTATGATTACCCGAATCAAAATGTATACATTGGTCTCGGTATACTAGGAGGATGGTGAGAAACAGATTTTACATCCCAAAGGAGCTATAATTGGGGATATTATTTCCAGTACAAAAGTTCTTATAAAAATGATGAGAAATCCCTTGCCTTTGAGTGCAGTTTGAGCTATTAATTTACTAAATCGGAAGTATTTGATTTTACTGTGATGCTTTTTATCGAGGCAAGATAATAACGAAAATCATTTAGTATCCAATGAAATTTTAAAATTCAGAAGGGATAAATTTAATGAAATAAAGAGAGGATCTTTTACTAACTAACCTTACGTTTTGTTTTGTTTTATTCACTCGTTAATTGTTTAATGATATGAAATTTTGCTTTCAAGTAAGATTTTTGAATCATAGAGAAGAAAAAGAGAGCCGAGGACACCTAAATGTGCAACAGTTCTGAGGACCATAATTTATGAAAAGAAAAGCTATAAAGAAAGAAAGAATAATAAACTAACATGCATGCAGTGTTCTTGGAGTGAGGGTTTCCAAGGCCAAGAAGAAAGCAATGCAGAAATTATTAAGAGAAGGAGGAGAATGAAAAGCAATTTCGAAAGGACGAGTCACTAACTGTGAGACTGAAGTTGCAATGAATATAAGATTTTTAGAATTTTCTACTCTTAAAATTTTATAAATTTATCTTTAACTTTTTACTTCTTAAATTTTTATAAATTCATCTTCAATTTAAATTCTTACGTGTTTCTCTGATTCAATCAAACTTGTCACATTTGACCGAATCAAGTGTCGATGTGTCCTGACATGCTTGTTGAAGTGAAATGTAAAATTCCCACTGATGAAGGGCTGGCTCACCGGCAGTGGTTGGAGGAATTGCAGGTGTTGCATCGTTGTCCATCGCCATGCTAGATTGAAATGAAAATGGTAAAGTTGTCTCTCATTCCCAAATCCATCTGCATATGTTGAAACTAGTCAGCAAATATTTGCAAGTTAAACAGGCAAATAATTGCCTGTCGGAACAAGCATGGTTAGAATCAAAATCTAATTGATGAAATTAAGAATCCAATATGTATTATATCAAATCATTAAGAATAAAATACTGAATGCGGAAGAACATCTAAATTAATTGATATGTTGAAATCTTTGAATTATTTATTTATTGTGATCTTCCAAGAATATAGATTTTCTCTTACCGTAAAAACTTTCTGACATGGATAAGAATAAACACAAGCTAATTTATTTCTTGGGGACTATTGACTCTTTATATATATTGAATATTAGGTTACTATTTTAAGTAATAATTTAGTTTATCCTCAAATTATAAATACAACTTATGATATCTACACTTTAATTTTATGACACTTGAATACCTATGACATATGTAACATAATTGGTCACATAATTTTATGTCGTATTTTATGATAACATTATATGTAACATTTTTTTTTGTATCATTCATGACTAGACCTACATATACAAACACAGTCAAATGACAGGTTAGTCATGAAGTGTAGCATGGAAACTACATGCAATGTGAACCAAATGTATCTATTTTCAATTAGTCATCTTTAAACATTATTGAGATCAAATTTTACCAAAACTAGAGTGTGAACAAACAAAAACAAATTTGATTTCTACATAAAATAACTTTAAAATAAATGTTCTTAAATTAAGTTAGCTGAAATTGTGTCTATAAAAAACGAGCATTAAAATTACGAACTCCACCTATAACTAAATATCCTTAAATAATATTATACGCACATAAGTAGTGTCCTCATGAAAGACCTAGGATGACAATCCCTTAGTAAGCGCGCAACAATGGGTTTATACTAATGTGCTCTATAAACACATAATCACTATTATTTTTTAACAACTAGAAATTTAATGTATATGTACTTAAAATGTAGGGTGTTCCTATTGTAAATAGAATAAAATGCAAATTTATTGTCACAAAACAAATTTAGCCGTTCTTTTATTCAATTCATAATTAGCAGTTAATGTGATAAAATTTTACATCCATATTCCAATAAGTCGAAGTTCATAAACTTATTGATCTCTTGTTGACCTTCGATATGTAAGCATGTAATATTTTGTTCTTATATGTATTGTATGAATCATTTGATTGTTATCCAAAGATATATTCCCAAATTGTTTAAATATCTGCTTAATATCCTAAAATTATACATTATGTTTGAATGCGTATAAATCTGAGTATACATTAAACTCATCAAATTTTTAGTTTCAAAATCATCCTTAGGGAACTGATTAAGACTAAATTTGTTTCATTTGGCAATAAGGGGATTCAATTGGTTTACTCCCATTGAATTTGTAGTATATACAATCGTGAACCAAACTCATCTCAAAATCAAACAAGATAAACACTTAACAAAATTTGTTATACAATTATAGATTTTCTTAATTTGTATATCATTTATTTTGTATCATCAAACACAAATTTCTAATTGCACAATATAAAGCATCTCATCAATGTTACCGTTGAAAAACAAAATCTTGAAATCCAACTTATATAACTCAAGTTCAAATATGAGCAACAAGTATCATGTAACTCAAGACATTGGTAAGAAAAAGAACATATTTATCACTACTTCTTCATTGGGATAAATCCTCTCAAAACTCTTGAGCCTGTTGAGGATGGAAGTGAAACGATAAAACATCATCTTTACGTCTTCATAGGACTTCATCAATCAAACAATCTTGAACTTCTTTACTTGACTAGTTCCTTCATGAGTCACCTCCAACTTGTCTCAATTTTTTTTTTACATTTAAACAAGATAAAACTCAACTATACTTATTCAGTCCAAGTGCACAGAAGAGAATATGCATCACTTTGGCATTTAGTTAAGCTTGCTTCTTATCTTTGTTTGTCCATTCCGACCAATTTCTTGGACAGATGAAAGAACCATCGGTGATGACATCCCAAATCGAATAGTCGGTGGCTTAAATGAACAACACCGTCTTATTCTTTCAATAGGTGTAGTTGGCACCATTGAAGTAGGGATGCCTTGTGATGGAGTAAGAATCCTCGAGGTAGTATGAGCCGAAAGTCAAAGTCATCCTCTTAGTTGAGTCTAGAATTGCTAGAGCTCTTCAAGGATTGTCTCAAGGTTGTTAAACCTTCTAAAGATTCAAGCTTTGATACCAATTGTTAGGATTATTGAGGCTTTAATGATCAACCGAAATAAGCCAAGAAGGGGTTGAATTGGTCTTTAAAAAATTTGTGTATAGAGGAAAGAAAGATAATTTGCACAACAATTTATAATGGTTCAAATTATAAACCAAGTCTACATCCATAGCTACACACTAAGGATTTTCTAACAAATTTAATAATTTTTTTTAGGCTCAAGAGTAACCTTTATAAAATCACATCTTTTCAAAGGCTAAGATAGAACCGCTCAATTTTTTTACAAAAGGATAAAAGAAGTAAACAAGAAAAACCTCACAATATAGGTGTTTACAAGATTTAAGCTCACAATAAAGAATCCCAAAGATTTACAATTGAGCTCAAAACACTTATGTACAAGAGAAAAAGGAAAATAAGTGTGAAAAGGCTTTTCTCGTGATCTTTATATCTTGGATAGGTGTTGTAACATTCTTCAAGTATTCTTGGCTTGTTTTTATATGTTGGAATAAGCTTATGACTGTTTCTAACTGTTGGAGTAAGTTTAGAGCCGTTGGGGACTAAATTTTCTGCAAAATAAAACTATATAGAATAGGAAATATTAGTACTACCATTTATAGGTACTTCGTTTGTTATATTTAAAAATCTAACCGTTATATAACGTCGGGTTAGGATAATATTGATACTAGGGTTTGTTTTATCAATACTACTATGTAAAGTAGTATCCATACTCATAGAGTATCGATATCAATCTTGCATTATGAAATTTGAAAAACTTTGAAAATCATATGTAGTATCGATACTTCTCTTACCTTTGGTATCGATACCAAATAAATAATATTGATACCGTAAGAACATTAACGACACTGTAAGAATAATATCTATACTACTTACCCATAAATTGTTTTATGTTCAATTTTTTGTTTAATGGACTTTAAATATGTTTGAAAATTTTGAGTAAATTCAATAAAGTCCAAAAAAAATTTGTACTTATTTTTTTGTATTAAAATATAGGTTCAACATTTTCTCACAACGTTCGATTTTAGTTTACAGTTATTGATAATCTTTCAATAGTTCGATCCACTATTGTGATTCTACTAGTTTGTTTGTCGATGAAGTCATATATGTTATATTTATCTTTTTTTGAATTTTTTAGATGAGTTTTAGATTTTTTCTTTATATGATTCTTATATAATCTCAAGTGACTGATTTATGTGTTAACGATTATTAGGATATATATATATATATCTTAATTATATGTTCATTGTAATATTGAATATTTTCTTTTTCTTAATAAAATTCGCGTCTTCTATTTCCATAAAAATTTATTGTTAAATTGTTTGTAATTTTTTATTTCTATATGATGTTAAAATAAATAATTAAAATCAATTATCTAGGGATGACAATTTTTTTGTAAAATTAATTTTATGATTTATATATTGGGTTGTGCCTATACTTAAAAAGAGTTCTTGTTTTCTTGTAGTTTTCTCTTCTTGTTTTCCATCGTTGGTAAGTCGTTCATCTATTTTTTTGTCTTTGTTGATCAACGACGCTATTAACTTTAATGTTAGTTGTCAACTGTTGATATTATTTGTCGTCCTTTTATTTTCTATTGTTTTTTATTTTCAATAAAGCTACTTGTATAACACATTTTCATATGTTTTTATGATACGTTTTCTTTTATATTTTGACATGTTTTTACTTTTTAGGCTGTTTGGTCTTTGTTTTCTTTTATTTTTTTCTAAGAGCTAATTAGACATCATCACGATTAATCAAGATGACGCTTATATATTATATTGTTGATATTCTATGCTTTGGACCTTCAGATTATATTTGGTACCCGTTATGCGTTCGTGAATAAATTTTCACGTTGCTCGAGTCTGATTTGTGGATTGTCGGTAGTCTTTCAGTAGTTTAATCTCCTTTTGTGATTTGTTTGTCGATACGATCATATTTATTTGCATCTATCTTTGTTCGAGTTTCTTAGTTAGATTAATGGTCCTTATGTGATCTTAAGTTATTAATTTTATTTAAATGATCATAATAAATTATCTTAATTATATGCTAAATTTACGATTATAATTATAAATATTTATTGTAATTTCTTATAAAAAAAATTATTGTTTTCTTTATATTGCGAATCATTATTTCTTTGTCAATAATTAGTCAAATTATTAGATCGGAAAACCAGGGAATGGAATTAGGTGAACTGTGGGCAATCTTCGGTCCCGGCGTCGCGGGCGCCGTTTTCGGTGCCGGCTGGTGGTTTTGGGTAGACGCCGTCGTGTGTAGCTCCGTCAATGTCCCTTTCCTCCACTATTTACCTGGTACATCGGAATTCCTCCTCTCGCTTTTCCCATAAATTTATCAACTTCTTTTTAATTTTACTTATTTTTTAAAGGAATATTTGCGACTATTGCGGCTTTGATGTTCAATTGTGTTAGAAGAGAGGATATCGATTACTCTCCTTACGATGACGGCGAGTGGAGGTTAGCTGATTCCTTTCTTACCTATTTCGATTGCAGCTGTTTTTGGTTGTTTTTTCTTTCCCGAGAGTTTTCTTTAGATCTGCTCGTTGGAGCTCGATTATACTGTTGTTACTGGATATTGCTAAAATTGTATAGTTTTGCCCTCAATTCGAAAGTTAAGTAATTGCCTAGGGTTTTATTGTTCCTTGTGATGGTGCTAATTAAAATGAGGTTAATTGATGTAATGATTACTTTGAGTTCCGAATTCATAAGCGTCAGGTCTTCGGATTCAATGTAAGCTTAACAATCTTTGCTTAATCACTTCAAAATTTTATTTGTAAATGCAAAGAAATTTGCACCGTGTATTGATGGCATCATGTGAGGATGAGATGTTATATGGGCTAACAATATGCAGTAAGTATGGTTTGTCCAGTTCACCCTCGTGTTTAGTGGTATTTAACGATGTTATCTATTCATCGGCTATCGTAATTAGTGATTAGAATTAGAGATTTAGGGTTTAGGGTTTGCCTTTATGCGGATTAAAGCAATTGGGAATTACTAATGGTGTTTATGCTTTTGATACCCATTGTCTTGTTTTCTTGCTATGCATCTTCTATCATCTGTATGCCTGGTTTTCATATAATTGTATCCATTGGAAGATTGTTTATGTGGCATATTTCTAGTTATTCCGAATGGAATCCACCAACCATTCCTTATTAAATTCGGTTGTGTACTCTTAGTTCTAGATTCTTTTTTTGAGAATCCCAGTAGTCCTTTGATTGCTTGCTTTAGCTTATGAATACTAATCCTTCATTGCAACAGGTTGAAGCTCTGGCTTTTCTTTGCTTATGTTGTATCGTTTGTCTCACTGGCTGCTTCAGTGGGCCTCTTGATACAAGACTCGATAGTGAAATCCGGTCCATCAGTGTGGACTGGTACCGCAGGTGTCTTACAGTGCGTGTTCGTCTTAATCAGGTACATGGCTTTTCTGGGTTTAGAATTGCCACCATCATCCATATCGTATTAGGTTAAATTTTCTATAATTACATCGGGAGATCCATGTTTGTATCTGTATGAGTGAGACTCCCAAGTCACAGATAGTCATGCATAGATATGCTACCTTTGTCGTTCTGAAGAAGTCCTCCGACTCCATCCATTAATTTGAATCTCAATTGCAGTGGGCTGATATATTGGACTTCGCACCCAGAATAGCAGATAGCTCCAATCTAATCCGGCATTTCACTTGGTGACCGGAACTCGAAAGTGAGGCAATGGCATGTGCGTGTTTCCTCTGTAATTAATCAATGGGATGGAGATGGGTAGAAAATTGTTTCACTTTCCATAAATCTTGTATTATCTGTTGTCTTGAGCTGAGTATGAAAGTGCGATTCATGGTCTGCTCATTTGAATATTTGTGTGATTTTGCTTTTTAAGTATAATTCCGACCAACCGCGCTTTGTCAATAAAATCGGTTCAGTTTCAATCAAAACTTGTATTATACTTTGTTGTTCCAATGAAACTTCCGAATTGAATGCACAATGCCAATATCAAAAATTGCATCTTAAGATCACACAATCGTCCGGGTTAAATAGGGCCAAGAATTCAGTTAGCGGTTCGATTCAAATGGGATGCAAACAATGATTTTAGTAATTCAAGCAGGCGAAGCTCAAGTTATTATTTGATAATACATTTTATCACATTAGTACCATAATTATCATTTTTATTTCATTCTGGTCACCTAATTATTTTTTATTTCAAAATCATATATATTGTTACATTTTAATTTTATTTTAGTCACTTGCCGTTTAAAAAATTAATGAAGACGTTGACATATTACCATAAGATAATGTCAAATCATGATTGATTTTTTTTAAAAGATATCATATCAATAGTTTTGTTAGTCTTTTAACAACGAATAATCATAATCAAATCAACATATAATATTAGGTATAGTTTTGATAAAATTAATTGTTCAGTGACCGAAACTAAATAAAAGTGATAGTTGAAATACTAAACATGTAATTTATCCTAAATTTTATTTCGATTTAATTATTAAATATATTTTTTAATAACAATATTTTTTAAGGTTTAAACCACGAATATCCCCTTGAATTTCATTTTGGGTCAATTTGACCTTTGAACCTTACAAATTTGGTTAAATTGTCCCAAAAACTTTGACAAGTTAAACCAAACAGACACTGAACTTAATAACTACAAAAAGTTAAGGGTTGATTTGATAAAAATAAAGTTATGGACTAATCTGACCAAACTTATTCAAACCGGGAACAAATTAAAACCCAAAGAGCCCTTTAAAGGGGCAATCAAGCTTGTCAAAGCCCTTCTAACTGACTACGGGTTATGAGGTTAGTAAGATAAGCAAATTGCAACATACTCGTGTTATCCAGGAAATTTGAACTAAACTAAAAATGGAATTTTTTTATTTCCTGTTTTTCCCTTTTCCAAACAATTTATCAAAACCCAACAATGAGCTATTTTTCTTGTACTTGAAAGGAAAAAGAAGGAAAATACCCCTAAACGATGCAACTTTCTTTCCAGCATTCTTCCCACTGCACAGACGAAATAGCCCCATATCAAACTTTTTCCCTAATCCAACAACATTGGAAAAACCCTAAAAAACTCTCTTGTTATAAGTGAGCAGGACTTATTGTACTATTTGCAAAATGCACCCTCTCAAAACCCTAAACCCACACCCAACTCAACTCATCAGCTTCCTTTCAAACAGAAGACATCCAAAAATAAAAAAGAAAAACCTAATCATCTGCCATCAAAAATTGGATCTTGTTTTGATTTTACCAAGGGCGTAGAAGAGTCAAGCTTCAGATCCGGAGTCAGATAAGCTCAATTCCAAAGAAGCTCCATCTAAATTAGTAGCAATAGATTGAGCCAGCTTTGGTTGCAAGCTATGGTGCGGTTTTAGAGACGGTCTCAGTTTCATGTACTGCAAAGCAAAATCAATAAACAAAATAAGCAACGAACATCTAGAAATTAATCTTATAAGAATTCTTAAATCCCTTCTTAAAACGCACTACTTTTAAACAAGCAGAAAGTAACCATGCATCATATTGCAGAAAAAAGCATAGAGCAGGGACAACTCAACCTAATTTCCAGTATAGAAAAAGGTTCATAAGAAACACTATCATAGAATGGCTTCCAACAAAAACAAAATATTGAATGAATCTGTTACCAGTAAAAGGAAAGTAAAACCACAATATAAAGGTATAACTTACCTCCTGATAAAATGCGTTGATCTCCTCTTCTGTAAGACCTTCATCATCACCGGAGTTTTCTTCCCAGCCAAGAGAACGAAGGAATGCAGCCTCTTCCTCATCTGGATAAAACAGAGCTAAGGAGTTCATATTCTTTTCACCATCATCAGAAAATCTTTGAGCCTCTTGACAAGTGCCACCATTGCTAGTTGCTGCAGAACCATTCTCATTAGCACGAGCAGTCAAGGAAGCACTGTCTACTTCCTTTGACACTTCAGGTTTCTCTGTGGTGGATGAGGAAATTTGAGGGTTTGAATCTGAGAGACCAACAGATGTGTTTGTTGAAGTCTTCTTCTTCAGGAGATTAAAAAAATTATTTCGACTCTGGGATTGGGCCAAAGAGGTTCTCTTTTCGACAGTGAACCCAGATATTGGATTCACGGCAGCTGCTTTACGTTCCCCGGCAGAATGCTTTGGGTTGTTTGAGTTTCTTGCAGGAGCAGATGTAACAACAGCATGTTGGCTAGTTGTAACTTTGCTGTTGACATTTGTTGGAGTAACTACATCTTTTTGAGTAGGGGATGAGACCCCATTCTCCCATCCTGGTTTGAGAACCAAAAGCTTCCCAGATGCCTTTGGCATATCGGACTTCACATGTCCACCATGAGTAGCTTGATTACCAAGATGAATCAAAGAAGGTTGCTGCTGCCCGCCCTTGACAACTATATTCATCTCATTTGTTCTGACTGCTGGTTTGGATTTTGATTTATCCACTGAACTGAGAACCTGGGACAGTAAAATCATGTAACTATTACCTGGTTCATTAATACATGAAGTAGACAAGTAACACAGCTTTAGCTGAACCCATGCATGTACAAAGTTTTGTACCTTACATAGAACGGCTAAAAAACTAGGCATGGAAAAACATAGATCAACCTCAAGCTCCTTACATATCGTAGGACTCATAAGAAAATTGAAAAAGTTTCCAAGATAGTTGCCAAGCTTCTAAACAAATATCCAACATACAATCTAAAATGAATAAAGATGATGTACAGGAAGGCAGGAGGAAGAGGGAGGGGGGCCAAACTTGTTTAATAGGTGTAAAAATATGAACTAAATACAGCTAATAGAAAATACTATTGAAACCTAAGTTGATTGGCTTACTGAACCCTTGGGCATTGAAGGTGTCACTGGTATCAGTTGCTTTGATTGCTTAATAGCCAGTTCCTCACGCCTCTGAGTCTTGACAGATAACTGTATCAAATAGGAATGTCTAGTTAAATTACAAATGTAAGTTATACATGTAATAAGAAGCCATTGACTGAGACACTTACCTGAGGAGCAGTATGTGTTCGTGAAGGAGCTTGTGCTAGAGCTTCAGCCATATTAAGACCAACTGTGACACTTGGACCACCAGAACCAGAGGTAGAAGCAGTTAGGCATGCAGGCATAGAACCTGGGCTACTACTTCCAACCACGGCGGGCATTTCTGCTAAAGCAGAGGTCCATCCTTCCCCACCAATCAAAGCTGAATTACCAACAGGTGAACTCAAACCAGGAGAAGAAACTCTAGCTATCTGAGGCAGCGCTTGCCTCTCTTCAGTTCCAAGTGAGGGAAAATCTTTCTCAAACCCAGCCTTGTGGATGCTATTCCCAATAGAACCCACAGAAAGCAGATCATTGCCATTGTTATGTTTACTATTACCACTATCTCCTGAGCCCACTGCAACCCTTCGAGGCAAAGCCTCACACTGTTTTCTAGAGACCATAGACTGAGACCGCCGCAATGTATCAATCTCAACCCTACTTGTAGAGACACCTAATTTCTCAACCCGATTTGTTAAGATACTGTCTAAAGGATCAGAAGCATCACGCTCCCAATGGTCCACAAAACCGGACCTCTCTTTATCTCTTTCTCGGTCCTTATCGCGGTGACTCCTACTGAAGCTACTGTAAGCATGCTTTGCAGAACCATTACTGTAACTCCTCCGTGAATTAAACGAAGATGCTCGATCCAAAAACGCACGACGTGGGGAATCAAAATCACTTATATTAATATAGTTTCTCTGTCTTCCCTGATGCACCACTGAAGAAACATCTAGATAACAAGAATTCAGTTATTTTATGTTCTGAAAATTAATACAAACATTCCAACAACTATAAAATATTGTAGTTTAAATAAAATGAGAAAAACAATTGTCAGGAAACAAAAAAGGCATACCGAAGTAGTATTTAACAGACAGATACATGTCAAACAGTAACATTGTAATGAAGTATAACTGGGATGAGAAATGTCAAGGGTACCTGAGTGAAAGGAAGAGGAAGCTAGGCGGCGAGCTGAATTGCCACCACCCCCAGAAACAGTGCCAGTACTTTTCAACCATTCTGGAACAAATGTTGGTTCACTTTTTTCCATAAGGGATATCAAACATGATCATCATCAGAAAGAAAATTTTCTTCTCTTTTTTCCTTTCAAAGGAAAACTTTTGATAACTTTTTCAAATGATAACTCACCAAATTAATTTTCTTCCCACGCGAACTCAAACTGTTACCCTATCCTTTGTCATTCAAACCACCATAACCAAGGTTACCAAAAATTCTATAGATTTAAGGTGTCATTCAAAAAATGGCAAAGAAGGAATTGTTTGATCAAAAAAGGGAATTTGTTTAACACGAATAAGAGGCCATGGCCACGAATACAAAGACAAGGGCAATAAGGAGATTATATTTTAATTAACTCTCTCCCTACTCCTCCATCTTTGATTAAAAGATCCAACCCCCTTTTCGTATAAAAAACGTACGCCAACAAAAGAAAAGGAATGAATGACTATTTCAAACTAATGCTAACGCTCATGCATCGGTTAGATTAGAAAAATTATCCCTAAATAACAAAATATTTGGAGTAAAACTAAAAACCCTAGATTTAATTCCGATGATAATTTCCCAACTGCTAGTGTTTGAACCCAAATGACAACAATAAAATCTGGGGAAACATTCTCCAAGGGAGATGACAAAGTGTGCAGATGAAATAAAACGGAGAGAACTAACCCTAATCCACGCTTCAATCCCAGGCTATTGCACCGTTTAACGTCTCCTAAAATCCAGCGTCTATTTTTCTCAAAAAGTTAAGAGGAATAATTACAAATAATAAGAAGATTACCAACGACCGAAATTTTCAGTGAAACAAAGGGGGAAAAAACAAAAACTGGAACAATAGAACAGCAACTGAGAAAATAAAGAAGAAATGCCGCAATTTCTGTAATTAGGGTTTTGTTTTTATTTTCTCTGAGGGCAAAGAAGGAGGCGTAATTTGTTCTTTTTACTATATTTTTTAGCAACCGGAAGGAAGCATATGAAGAACACCTTTCAACATAAATAAAGTTAAATATATATATTTTTAAAAATCTAAATATTCAATTTTATACAAGTGTAGCATTTTTTTAAAAATATTTTTATTTAAAAATCATCAAACTTTGGTGAAAGATTTTATGAGAAATAAACTATTATATTTTATAAGTAGCATCGGTAAAATAATACAAACATGCTAAAAATGCACAATAATCTCTTATTGAATTATAAACAAATAGAAGTTATTGTTTTACATACAATTACGTAAATTTTCATATAATCTATTTATTTTAATTTTGAAATTTTTTATTCTAAAATCTAAATTTTTAAATCATATACTTTGCGTGAACCAAACGATTTTGATGGTAAATAAATTATTATTCTTTGAAATCACGGATTAAAATATCATAAATATTAAAGGTGTGAGTGTTCAAAGTCAATTGGTCAAAAATTATATCTGAATTTAAACATATATTAAATTATACTTACAATATATTAATTTATATATATATATATTTGTATGATAAATAATTTCCCAACAAATAGACTTTGAAAAATATCTAGACATTAGAAGTTTGCTTACGTTTCTAGATGGTTGGCTTTGTCTATAATACTATTATATATTTATCTTGATATTTTTTATAATTAAATAAATAAATAAATTTTACCTTTTGTCACTTTTAAGTAGAGTTAGACTGTTCATGAGATAGTAAGGTTTCGACCTCTAATAGACCTGAAAAAAAAAGTTAATTATGAAACGTAAGAAAATAAAAACTTTTAGATGTTTATTTTTTTTGAATTAATCATTGATATTTGATCTATTGACCGACTAATTCAGATCAAGCACTACAGAGATGAGGGAGACCCTTCCCATCTAATTTAATCTATTCACAAATACCAAAATTTGAACCACTATCCATTGATACTGCAAAGGATACCAAACACTCGTTGGTTCACTCTTTAATTAATGAGTCAAGTCGAGTCATACACCATGATGGTTTAATATAAGAAATTGATGTTTTTGACTCTATTCGAAAAAATTTGATTTAAATTGATTTTCTGTTATAATTTCATAAATTTGACTCAATTAAAAAAATTCAAGTTCAAGTCGAGTTATAAAATACAATTCGAATAATTCAAACTTTTTAATAATTAATGAATTGAATTTCAAGTTTGAGTCGAGTCTTTTGACTCTGTATAATATATGTATATCACTTTGAAAAAAATATGAAGAAATATATATATATATATATATATATATATATATATATATATATATATATGTATTGCATATGTTTATAAAAACTATTTAAATTGGAATCAAATAGTGTCATAATATTATAAATATTTACAATTAAATTTAAATAGAAACTCGAAAATTCAATTCGACCCGAGTCACTCGAATTTTATAGACTTGACTAGACTCGAAAAAATTTCAAATCAAGTTTAAATTATAAAAATAAGATTTATCAACTCAAATAACTCAATTTTTTTACTTGACTCAACTCGATCGAATGACCACCCTTAATATCTAAGACCTAGATATACTCATTTCTCTTTAAAACACCAGCACAAAGTAATAACAAACATTACAAGTACATATTATAGCTACATTCTTTATATACAGTTGAACTTTGATGATTTTAATATACTGAAAGTATTAAATAATTTTAAAGAATATATTTGATTCGAATATAACAAATAAATTTAATTCTCAAAATTCTATTTTTCATTAAATACTTAAAGAATTTTGTCAAATATTAAAAACAATTTTATAATAAATTTCTCTCTGTGTTTCTAACATAAAACAATCAAAATAAACATTTTGGCTTCATAATCACTGATACTTTTTCATGAAGTTTCAATAACCTATGAACAATATCTATATTTCATGTGGTATTCTACTAAATCCTTTGAAAAATTTTGAGCAGTATCGATATCTTCAAGAGTATCGATAATCATTTTAAAAAATTAAACTTCGATACTATTTATAACTTAGTATCGACCTCGTGGTAGTATTAATACCCTTTTAGTGTTTCCAAAAACAATAAGATATTTTGGTACTATATTGTACTCAATATCAATACTACCCATAACAATAATATCGATACTGTCTGTGAAGTATCGATACTCTCGAATTGTAAATGTTGTATTTTTGTAATTAATGCGGGTATTACCAATACTTTACCCTTATAATGTCAATATCATAGATGTCTGAACAACATTTATTGTAGAAAATTGTCTTCAATGGTTATATTAGCTATCACAACTATCCAAGCTACTATAATTGATTGAAATAATACAAATACAATATCCTAAAACATTCATATAAATATAAAAAAATATAAAGAAAATTAGAGTAACCAATTTGAGAAAAAGAAAGGGTTATTTGTATTCATATTACATTTTGCTTTTAAGATCAAAGTTTGCACTCTTATAATATTTTTATTGTTATTGAATTGTACAAACACATATTTTTTAAAGATTTTTAAAATTCGTTAATGATAATTTTTCTCTTTGAAATAATATCTTGTGACTTTAGGGTATAAGTAATGAGAGAGTTTATAAGATTACACCTTATCATGATACAAATTACTGAATTTGTGAATGTAACTCTATTGAGAAAGTTGAACTACTCTAATTTTTTGTATTTATCTTTTAATTTCTATTGAAGTTTTTACAAAAAAAAAAATCAATTAATCTCTTATTGATTATTTTATTCGATCCATTAACTCAATATATACTAGTTAAATATTTTGTGTTATACATGGTTTTTGAAATTTTAACAACAAAACAAAAAATAACCCCAACGTTTATATAAATACACTTTATTTCTTATTCTTTTTTTGGAGCATTTTTCCTATAACGTTTAATTAACTAATGATCAACTCATGTTGCTAACGTTAAATTTTTACATGCGTTCAACGTAACATGTACCATGTCATCAAAAGTAATTATATGTCATTTGTTGCGCCACAAAAAATGAAGATGCGACAAATGCTACATCAATGATATGAATTGATAATTTGTTTATTAACAATTTTCATAAAATATATTTATTTCAATAAAAAAATTAAAATATTAGTAAGTAAAACGCTCCAAGAAAAATAAAAACAAAATGGTAATTTATCCAAACGTTGGAGTTATTTTTTTTTCATTATACCAAAAATTTAATTTGAATCAATTAGCCCTCACCCATATTACGCACATTTCCCACAATTTTCCAATGATAAAAGACGAAGTGTTCCATTTTGCCAGCTGCCATGTGGGTCTACTTACGCCGTTTGACAAATAAACCCCGTTTGTTTACGTGGCAATAATTTGAACAGTTGGAGTAACACGGCCCCACCTTAAGCCAAATTTAACCTTTCTTAATCCTCCACGTGGCAGCGCGTTTAAATATTTTTTTTTCGCCGTCTCCATCGACGGCGTTTACCAGCCGCTCTGTCTACCATAATCGTCTTTCTATCTCTCTCTCTTCGGGTCAGCTCCTTTTCGCTTCCCAAATTTTCGTTCTCACGCTTCGTTGATATTTTAGGAAACCCTAAATTGCTTTATGCGCTTTTGAATTTTGATGGATTTTGCTCCCCATGCATCATTTACCTCGATTCTTTGGTAATGGAGTCGCCATGGACTCGAAGAAGAGCAGAAGGAGAAAACCTAGGCTCGAACGCCGCAAAGCATCGAAGGACATCGAGTATGATGCGTCGTCGTTTTACTCGTCTATTGATGATTCTTCTTCATCTTCTTCTCCTATACTCACACGATCGCTCGATTTATACGATAAAACCAGCTTCCGTATCGAAGGAACCGACGGGGAGCTCGATCGGATTTATCGGAGCTTGGGATTTAGTGGTCCTGAAGATTTTTCCATCCCCACCGCCGCTTGGGAGGACCATAAAATCAGATCCTCTTCGGATGTTCTGCCGCGGTCCAGGTTGAACCGGTTGCATAGTCCTAAAGAGGAGACGGCTCAAGTGAGAGACGGTGATGAAGTAACGGTAGCTGAATTGTCTGATAGGCTTTCGGCTACTGGATTGACTGGGAACGGCTCGTCCGAGTTAAAGATAAGGCAATGCTGCTTTTCCGATAAAATTGCGTTCAATGATACTACTAAAATCGAGTTGGAGTTAAATGCGTCTTGCGTTTCGTATCCTGGTGGTGGAGGAAGGAATAGTGGAATTAAAGGGGCCAGGCCACCGTTTTTAAAGCCTCCTCCGGGATCGAAGCTACATGTGATCGATAAGGATTTCTCCCCTGAAGAGGATAGAGGGTGTGTGGTTCCGGATAACTTGCATTCTTTCAATTATGAAGAATATAAAAGAGAGGAGGGTGGGGTTAACGAGGAAAATGCTAAGGAGGAAAATTTAATGAGAATAGGAGAGACTGTGATGCTTTCAGAATCTTGTTCGTTTACAACTTCGAATGATGATGACTCTTCGAGTACCACAACAGAGCCTATGTCAAATATTTCCCCTAACGGTCGGTTCAAAAGGACAATTACTTGTTGGCAGAAAGGTGATCTTTTGGGGCGTGGATCGTTTGGATCAGTTTACGAAGGGATTTCTGAGTAAGTGATTTAATACTGCATATAATTATAACGTATAACTCCATTTAGGTAGCTTTCATTTCAAGTTATATTATCTTTGGGTACCGCCTTATTTCTATTCATAGTTTTTTTACTTGGGCGGCACCATTTTTTTTCTTTTTAGAATTTAGAGATTAGAAAACATATAGGGTTAGGAAGTGTTGTTGCTCTTAATTAAGCATTTAAGAAAGCGTCATTATATGGCACCTTAACAAATAGTTGGTTTTCCATTTGCCTAATAGATTATTTATTGTTTTTCTTTAGGAAAGAGGCGTTTTTCTTTTAATCATTATATGCTAATTAGTTATCCACTCATTTTCGTGTAGCGATGGATTCTTTTTTGCCGTGAAGGAAGTTTCATTGCTTGATCAAGGAAGTCAGGGAAAGCAAAGTATTATCCAACTTGAACAAGTGAGACAGATCTTGGCTTTTACTTCTTTGAAATTTCATTTTTTTTGTGCTAATCGATATTTTTTCTTGAAATACACACTTCTTGTATCTGTCTATTTAAATTTCTTTATTTCCTTTTTGTTTCAGGAGATTGCTCTTTTAAGCCAGTTTGAACATGAAAATATTGTCCAGTATTATGGTACAGATAAGGTATGACTTTGTTACATTTACCTTAATCACTGGAATTGAATACTTTTGCTAGTCTTTGATTTTTGAAAAAAAATAACATGGTAGTCACTAACCTTTTTTAGTTCGTTTCATTGGATTTTAGTTTTTAAAGTTTTTTGAACAAGAAAACCCAATTGTTTGGCTACTTAATGCCCTAGCTACGTTGTTATTTCACTTGTAACATTTTAGCCTCCTCTCTCCTATTTTTCTCCCATCAAAATAGTTATTAAACAAAAAATACTTTAAATATTTGCAATTTATTTTTCACACCTAAGCAGTATTTCTTCTCTAAAATTTAAATTAAACCAAATGTGCACTTCCACAGAAAATTTTAGTAGGAGAAAGAAAACGTCTATTATCATGCGGCAGAGTGTAAAATTTGCCAAAAAGAGTGTTAAAAATTAAATATAGGGAACACAATTTCTCGCGGGCTTTGAATGTTTTTGTCATCTGTACCCGTTTAAAGGTTCTATTGCTGCTACTGTTTGATAATATTTTGCTCACTGGATCACTGCTTTGCAATTTGACTGTTAGATATGTACCTGACTCTTTTTATTCTTGCATTTTGAGCAAGGCCTTAACGCCAAAGTTTATATTTAATGCAGCCTTTGAAAAAAGGATGTCATTTCAATGCCTAATATTGAATTTTGATGCATTTAACTACCCATATCTGCAAGTTGGAGCATTATCATGCTAATGATCATAGATGGGTTGTAGAATACCTTTTAGTTAAACACTTTCATTAATTGTCTAACTTTTATCTTTTTGATCTTATGTTCTTTGCAGGATCAATCAAATTTATACATCTTTCTTGAGTTTGTAACTAAAGGCTCCCTTTTAAATCTATATCAGAGATACCATCTCAAAGATTCTCAAGTCTCTGCTTATACAAGACAGATTCTGCATGGATTGAAGTATCTTCATGACCGAAATGTGGTTCACAGGTAATTCAAGAGACCTTTCATGCTGTTTCTCATTTATTTACACAGTATGTAGAAGTCTTGTTTGTTTGATTTATCTAAATATGAAATTTTATCTGTACTTTAGTTATATGTTGCTCTGACATATATTTTCTAATGGAGAATTATTCTATATGGAAAATATACCTTTTAATGTGAACATTGCCCTTGCTCGACCTAACTGATGAAAATTTTGATTCCTTATCTCTATTGACATTCCTTCTCGAAGGGTGTTTAAAAGTCAAGAATACGAGTTACATTGATAATATAAGTTTTTTGTGAACATTTTACTTATTATTTTGTAGTTATTTTCCCCTTAAGTATGGATGCCTGGTTGATTTCTGTCCTCTGCCCTGATTTGAATTTTGGTGTTTGTTATAGTTTTGACATTGAAAATAAAATTGTTTATTCTATGTTACACCTAAATTATTACAAATTTTAATTAATCTCAGGAGTCTCTTTAATTGTTGATACAGGGATGTTAAGTGTGCAAACATATTGGTCGATGCAAGTGGATCTGTTAAACTTGCAGATTTTGGGTTGGCGAAGGTTTTTTTTTCAACTCTAAGACTTCTAACTTCTGTTTTGTTTATCAGTAGCTTCTAATATGATCATAATAACGATATTGGTACTGGTTTTTGTATTCAGGCAACAAAGTTAAATGATGTTAAATCATGCAAAGGGACGGCATTCTGGATGGCTCCTGAGGTTTGCCTATGTTCTTTCCTTTCAGAAGTCATTATCTATAATAGTTGTTTCTTGATGTATTTAGAGTATCATTTCATTTCTGTTTTAGAGATACGACGTGAGATATGGATACTTGATATCGACAACGGTGACAAGAAAATGATGGGATGCATTTTTAGCTATAATATTTTTCTACTACATTAGAGATACTGCTGGAGGTATTTAGCTTATATGAATACACAATCATGAGTCATGACTATGGTGACAAAGACAGGTCAAAAAGGTGTAAATTCCTCTTGTAACACCCCAACCCGTATCCGACCCGAATACGAGTATGAGGTGTCACATTGACTTTTTAAACTTTGACTCTTGACAAAATTCAAAGAAAATTTAAACATTTTATTAAAAGTAAAAGCAGTTTAGTTACATAAACTGACCACAATAACCAAAATCAATCAGAGCATACTTAATTCAACCAATTAGTACATGCCAACTATACTCAAAATAACCAAAAACATTTAAATCCTGTATTTTTTGATCTGAAATTTGTAAGGGGAGATGCTGACCTGTATTGCTCCTCACAACTTCTATATTCACTTTCTGTAACATGCGTGTGAAACACTCACATGCTAAGTCGATGACTTAGTGAGACATAAAGAAAACACATCTAATGGAATTCATACCCACTAATCATGCATGACTGTTTTATGCTATCAAATTATACAACTCAATTACATATACATCAACATATATTCATGTATATTATGTAACAGATACCATAACCCCTATCACACATATATCATATCATGCAATTCATATCACACATCATATACATATATCACATACATTGTTCTCATATCACCAACCTGTTTATCCTTACTAATTCCCTTGTCATTACTTCAATTTCATCATATGAGCATATAATGAATATAAACATATTATATATATATTTTAATATGCCACAATACATTACTCATTTCTATAATCATATAATACATAAACACATAGCATCTCATATCACCATGACATATATGTTCTTCTACCATGTCACGAGAAATACACATATCATTATATCAAATTATGTTCTCTTTTCAAAGCCTATGTACACATGTGAGAACTATAAATATGTGAGTCTATAGAGGTTGTGCATTATGCTGTCACCACAGCTCGTATAATTGCACCGAAGTGCCACGTAGAATTGCACCGGAGTGCCGCGTAGAATTGCACCGTAGTGCCATATAATAATGTCCATAAGGACCACATATCATTCATTAAGAATCATATACATATGCCAATGATCAAGTATGTGTCTCACCAGACTTCACACATGTTCCAAAGAATACATATATGTCCCGAAAGACCGCGTAGACCCTCGACTCTTGGCATACCAACTATACCCCTAGCTCTCATGACACATAACATGGGCATTAATATTTATGTTAACATACATTCACATATACACAGTCATGTAGTTCTTTCATATAGCTCATCGTCATATAAATCACATATCCCATATACATATAAACACATGGTTCACTTACGCGTAGAACATTTCCATATAATCGCATAGTCATATAATATTTCATATATCATATATTTTCTCTTTCATATATCTCATATCATGTATCATATCTTGTGATCATATAATCATGTTACTTATAATTACATAACTTCTACTCATAGGGTTCAACATCATTAAACTTAGTTCCCTTTTTCATATCATCATGCATTTATATATTCTTATATGTCCTATCAATAACCTATAAACTTACTCATATTCTCATATATCATATTTTAATATAATTTGTATAGTAATACTCTATAATTGTATCATATAATGATTTTACCCAAGTACTCCTTTATAAAGTTTATATTACAGGTTCAATTAGTCTCATTCTATCTTATAAATAATTTTCACTTATTTTATATCATTTTCCTTTTCCACTCACATAAACCATCTATTTATTTAGTTCAATTTCTCATGACTTCCACAATACTCTTTAATAAAACTTTGTAGCTCTTCACTTTAATACATAAACCATAGTTTCCTTTAATTTATCAATCTTCCCTATATAACTTATGTATCCTTATTTATGCCCTCGAATTTATACTATTCTGTTAGAGTCTCCTAACATTTCTCGTATAATCACTTATACCATATCATATTACTTATACTTGATTATCTTATTCTCTCGTGTTCATTTCATTTCTTATGATTCTATCATATAACTTATCCCATGTTTTTCCATTATTACATAATAAAGTTTTACATAAATCATATAGCATATACAAAGCATATCATTATCTTTAGTCATGCATACATACAATCAATGTAATACAGATAATCACATATAATTATAACAACACATAATCATGTCCATGACTTCATGCATATTACTCTAGGAAATAGACTCATCGCAAGTCTTATTTCCATTAAACACTACATATCACTAGTATGCACTCACCTTGGCCTCACTAGTCAATTTCAATCTCTTATCTTTCCCTTGATCGATCTTACTTGCCAAATGTTCTGGAATTGCTTTACGCGCAGAATCTACATAAATGTACATTTTGAGGCAATCATTAGATATCTACACCTTGTAATTGGGTACTAGCAACTTAAACGAACTTATTAAACCAATATTCACATTTTTCCTTTAGGGGGAATCGATTCCCTCCTGTGGGGGAATCGGTTCCCCTATGAGATTATGGAATTTCTGGTTCGCTTGAGGGGTATCGATTCCCCATTGAATGGGTATCGATTCCCTTGAATGGGTACCGATTCCCCTTGCCCAGAAATCATATTTTCAGCACGAAATTTACTTCGTTTCATCTTAAACACTTCATATTTCAACCTCTTCTATATACTAAACTCAAACACACATACTTAAGCCCATTTGTACTCGTTTAATCCATCTTAATTCTCAAAATCCTCTCCTCTTAATGAAATTCAAGAATTATACTCAATTTTCAACATGTTCTAAATTCCTTTCTATCACTCCAAATCTCTTAATTCAACTATTGACAAGTCAAATTCAACTTAAAATTCAACTTATCAACTTTATTTCAAGATTTCATTCAAAAACTCAAAATCTTTAATCTCTCCTATACCTTTATCTTGTTGTTTTAGAACCAATTAAGCTTTTCTTAAGCTTAATTACCATCCAATGATCAAAACCCAACTTTTAGTTGAACAAATAATCAACTAATGAAGAAACTTACCTTTGCCCTTGAGCTTTTACGGGAGGAGAAAGAAGAAAGGAAGAAGAGATGAAATGTTTTCATCTTCCACGTTTCAATCTCCTATTAAAGGGGATAAAAAATATCTTTATTGTCAAATGACCATTTTTCCCTTTACTACTTTGGATAATTACTAAAAACTTCCAGGGATTATCTCCACATAAATCATTGAACTTTTCAACTTTTCCACTGTAATTACCAAATTCTGAAATTTTACAATTTAGTCACTAACCCATAATTTGGGATGTTACACCTCTTGTTGATTCACCATCCATTTATTGGGGAATCATTTATGTGAACATGAGTTTCATGAGGCAGTTGGTTTCCATACGTAGCCTGAATCTTAGCATTTTAGCTCACCATGAACACTAAAAAAATAGCCACCAGTAATTTTTGAACAAAAATTGTTTTTAGTTAGACAATTAATTGATAATGTTTGATTATGGCATTTCTTATTTTACCCATTCTGAAAGCTATTGTCTTCTGGGTTCCGGTGCTCTCTCTATAGAAACATTTTTATCCTTGTTGATTTGCTACAGTAATTTACTTTGTGCAGAACCTCAGACTACCTAGAATTTTTAGTCTTCCTGTGAATTCTGATCACCAGCTGTTGAATTACAGGTTATCAACCAGAAAGGTCAAGGGTATGGAATTCCTGCTGATATATGGAGCCTTGGTTGTACTGTGTTGGAGATGTTAACCCGCCAGATTCCGTACCATCAGTTGGAATGTGTACGTATCTTTTCTTATGGATACAAGCCTTTTATGGAATATTTATTAAGTGATCTAATATAGAAGTAGAAAGAACAGATATGGAAAATTGTATGTTGTCATCACCAAATCACAAATTGGCTTATAGAATTTTATTGCATGAAACTGGGTTGGAGGGAGGGGTGGAGGGATGTTCCAGTTTGTTTCATTTCTGATTGTTCATGATGAATTCTATCTTGCACTGATGCTAGAGAGCTATGAACAAGTGTTGAGTTAAAATTTTGGTATTCTTGGTTTTCATGCATGTAACTAAAACTTTAGATGAATTTTGTTAATGTTAATGACATTTTGTGTAACTTGAAACAGATGCAAGCATTGTATAGAATTGGGAGAGGTGAGCCACCTCCGGTTCCTGATTCTTTGTCAAAAGATGCTCGAGATTTTATCATGCAATGCATACAAGTCAAACCCGATGCTCGGCCCACTGCTGCAAAGCTCTTGGAACACCAATTTGTGAAAAGGCCTCTTCCGCCTCACTCGGGCTCAGCATCTCCTCATATTCTTGGCCGACGGTTTTGATTGTTTAGCCTTGTAACTAAATTGCAACAAGTAACGAAGTAAACATTTTATGCTTATCATATGTCTGCAATTGAAACTCGCTCATCGTTTGCCATTGTTGCAAGATGTTCGGCTTTAGATCCTAAGATGCCTAAAATATCTAAAAAGGGGCATATTGATTATTCTGAAACATGAGTTTGTGAAAAGTTTAGAACGGGTTTTCGGTGTTTCGTAATCTTATTAGTTTGCGAAACTAGAAAAGTAGGTTGACTTGGATTCTTACACACAGATCTTTATTCTATTTGGATACCAAGCTGTCCATCATGATGAAGAAAGCTTAGGGTCCTTGAGCTTGAATGGTTTTTTACCTTCATGAGGGCATTGCTATGGGTCCTAATGGCAATTTCCATGGGTCCACAATGATGCTGTACAGAAAAGGACTGCTCTTAAGTTATTTGTTATTTTTTGGGTGGAAACATTGTTAGGGCAAACTCTGAGGTGAGAATATTGTAAGAAATAAAAAGTGAGGCAGCGTTTGTTTGTAAATATCTCTGTGGGTAAATGTTATTATTGGAAGTGAATAATAAGAATGCACTCAACGTGTGTGTTTATTTGACTGCTATCTGCAACTGTAAGTACGGTAGGGTTTCAAATCAGAATATATAACTTTCAAACTCGTCAGTATATTCTTAACACTTCTCATTGCACCTTTCCTTTTGGATTTAATGGAAAAGTAGATTATAACCACCCAAAAATTAAAGGTAAATAGTTTGAAATTTCAGATTACATGTAAGATAATCTAAAGAGGAATTGGTATTGAGATTACATCATATATTCCGACATCTCGACATTGTTGGAAATGTGAGATTACTGCCTTAACGAAGTGTTCGAAAACCAAACACATCTAAAGAAGTTGACATTTCCGAACATGTCAATTGAATCCTAAAATGATTAACATAGAAATAATTTCTTGATTTGAATTTTGAAATAACTCGAATGTCAAATGTGTTACTCTCAAAATAATCTGAAATAATGAATGACCTGATCTCAAAAATTATTCTTAATTTAAATAATTTTTTAACATGAACTTATAGTATAAGTTTTAAAACACAATATAATTGTGGAATTGTCCTGTGTCGCTTGGGTTTCCTCGCCTTTCTTTGCTGGTATAAATCGACATTCCCAAGTAGTACAGCCTAGTATGGTATTATCCATGAAACTAATTCTAAATTACTTATAGTTTGGTAATTATTTCTTATGTCATATTTCAACAATGTCGTTGTAGTATAGTGGTGAGTATTCCCGCCTGTCACGCGGGTGACCCGGGTTCGATCCCCGGCAACGGCGATTTTCCTTTTTATTTTCTCGTTATGGAATGACTAGAGTATCGCTCGTTTTAATCTATTTTTTTCTTAATTTTCAGAATGTTGCAGACAAAATATGATCAAAACAACGTGAGAGATTCAAATGAGCTTAAGCTTAGAATACATTAATCCAATACGAACTGCTAAAACAACTCAATGCCATGCATCAAATGTTAAAAATAATAAAACGATAATAACAATTAACAAGTCACTAATGGAACTTAAACTCCTTTTGAGGTGCCGTTGGGTAAAAGGGTTGCAGATTATTGTTCCAGCAGACTTATTGACTTCATCCCAAGCTTCAATCCCAGTAAGCATGGCGTCACCCAGCTTAACGAACTAAGCATCCAGTTCATCATCTCGCTAGCAAGTGCAAGGTAACATTTCTCAAGACTGCTGCAATCCTATAATACAGCAAGGCCAAAATTTGCAAATCAAGTCCAAACAAACATTTAGCCACCCATCACATTCCCCCAATAAGAGATGTATACGTATTTTTAATCGTAAATACATACCTAGTAATTCTCTCAAGAGGCTTGACAACCTAAAAAAACATCAAAGGAACAAAAGACATCAAACATAGAAAAATGTTATAGTTTTCATAGGACGAGTGGATGAGACATATGAAGCAATCACCATCAATGGTGAAGATGAATTTCTTCTTGCACGCAAGGTAGCCAAAGCATCTACAAGCAGAGTCCATGAACGAAATGCATGAAGCCTTTGGTCCGAGGATTCCATTAACGTTGTTCTTGTTGTAAAGTGCAAGGTAACATTTCTCAACACTCTTGCAATCCTATAATACAGCAAGGCCAATGTATCGATAAGGGAAGGATGGCAATTCTTTGGTTCATCTTTTAGAAGATGAAGTTGTTGGGAAAATGATGTATATAGAGAAATCAAGGCTGTTGTAGTTTCGAATAAAAGGAAACAATATATTATCTTCCTGTATCAAATTTCTATGTGAATACATCCTTTCCAAATAATTCCAAACTATTCGATAAAATATCAAACCTTATAGATGTTTAACTGAAAAATAATTATTTCAATTATTTATTATTTATTTTAGATATTAATTTTTTTATCAAAATAAATATATCTAATTTAATACATTATTCAATCGGTGTTAAATTTTTAAATTTTATTTTAAAAATAAATAAAATCTTTAAATTATTCAAAATCTCAAAACCTCGAAATCATTTCTAAATCGGCGATGTCTTATCTTTGGGCCTTGTCTTTACCAAGTTGAGTTGGGCTACACCTGATTTAGGCCGACGAAAACGTGGCTATCCTCAATCAGCGAGTTTATTTTCTTTTCTACTCGAGCGAGTGCCTTTCTATGGCGCTATTCGGGGCAGAGGATAAAGCTACTATCAACGCCTTAAAGCTCTCCATTTCACTCTGTTTGGATACCGAGAAAATTGAAAAGGAAAATGGCGCAGACCCTGGCGATGCCCGTTGCACCTTCTGTCTCCTTTGTATGCAACAAAATAAGCTCCATGTCTCTCTACAACACTGCTTCCCTCCCTGTTTCAAACCCTCCGAAGGTAATTTCCGATCATTTCTCGATTTTTTTCAAATTTATTTTAATTAATCTCTTGATCTTCTGTTTAGGTCTTGAATTTAAATAAATAACAAACATAAAGAAGGAGAAAATTTTTAGCTTAAATCTCTTTATCGCCGTGGACTTTTGCTCATATCGTCGTCGAAAATTTTCGGAAATGACAAATGTAAATTAGTTTGTTTCGCTTGTTTTAGGCTTAATTGGTTTTAGGGTTTGGGAAAAGCAAGGTTCCGTATATTTGTAAATTTACGAGTTTTGGTGATGAAACGTGAACAAAATCCAAAACTATGTACCTTTCCTATAGTTCACCTGAAAGTTAATGAGTTTGGAAGCTAAATTTTTGGTGTACTTTTTTGCTTTTTTTGGCTTCTGCTTATGTTTCATGTTTTGAATCAAACAGCAGCGTAGTCTAAGCATTGTATGTGTTCGTGTTGGTGGAGTGGAGATTCCGAACAACAAGAGAGTGGAATTCTCTCTGCAGTACATCCATGGAATTGGTCGCACAAGGGCTCGTAAAATCCTCTGTGATCTCGAAATGGAGAACAAAATCACCAAAGAGTTGTCCGAGGATGAACTCATTACACTTCGTGATGAAGTCTCCAAGTATATGATTGAAGGGGACTTGGTAAATTGTCATTCTCCTCCTCATGCTGTTTCTAAAGAGTTGTAACTATGAACAGTCATTGGTAAGCAATTTCGATTTTGCAGAGGCGGTTCAATGCTCTTAACATAAGGCGATTGAAAGAGATTCAATGCTACCGAGGGATTCGTCATATTCAGGGATTGCCTTGTAGAGGGCAGCACACGAAGAACAACTGTCGGACTTTGAAGGGTAAGAGGGTTGCTATTGCTGGTAAGAAGAAAGCTCCTCGTTAGTCTCGTAACTGCTTTTGTTTCAATGAAGTGATCTTGTGTTGAATTTTAAGTTTGTTTCAAAATGAATACATTGTAGATTTATAGTACAATATGATTCGATTCGGTATTGAAATTGGATTTGCTATCTCCATAAGGCATAATTAGTGCAAGCAGTTTTCAATTTTATGTTCCTGCTTTCATGGAATGGAGCTTCTGCAGTACTTCGCATATGGGATGCGTTATTCATCCCAATGCCTGCCGAAAACTGTTTTGACACTTATGGGATGTGTCATTCATCCCGTGCCTTGCCGAAAACTGTTGCTCGGAGTTTTCATTTCTGTTAAATATGCATGTTTAGTACTTTGCGTCGATACATATTTAGACATGGTATACACATGAGACACAGTGTCTTAAAAACCAACTTAAATAGTTTGATCATATTATATTAGCATTGTGAATGAAATGAATGCTTGGAGTTGAAGAAATGTCTATGTAGATGATATTACTACTACTAGTTTTATCACTATTATCCCATGATCTTAGGGATGATAATAGGGCGGGGCGGGCGAATTTTTGGCCATCTCGACCCCAACCTGTGAAATAAGAATATCTACCCGAATCCTATTTGTCCCGATAGTTGTAGAATTCCATCCGCCCCGAACCGGTTCTAAAATTTGAGCTTCAAACTCGTTCTTGATCCGACCCGAGCAAAATGACAGACTGAAAATAGAGGGTTTATACAAGGTGATTCATTAGCAAAATTGAGTTCTTTTTTTCCCCAATTGCCAAGATTTTCCAAATGTCATGAAATTGAAGCAAAACTTAATTGTAGATTACAGAGAACATAATGTCATACATTATTTTTGAAAATGCGATTAACAAAAGCATCATAGAGTTATTGCATATAAACAAAATTTCCACAACGAACCATCTCGGCTTCCATCCCTTCTCACAACTCACCCATTTGTAAAGCATTCCCGATACCCCGTTCCCTACGATGTCGTTTATCTTCACATCTACTTGAACCGGAGGGACTGGTTCCTCTCGCTCATCCACGCTATCACTATATTAGCTTCTAATTTTACAAATTTTAGGATTAAATATAATGTTTATCATTTTAGGAGGGCTAAGATACAATTTTACCACATACTAATGTAATGTTAAAAATTATAAAGGACTAGTTTAAAATTTTACCAATTTTGGGGGGCCATGGTCCCTCCCAGCCCCCTGGGTTGGACTCTGATCACAAGCCAAGAGTTCTCCAATCATTCCTAACCATCCCCATCCTCTTTATCACATCCAACGATGTCTCTATTTCGTCTACTCCATTTCGACCTACGCATCATGCAATGTCAAATTGGTCTATCCTTCTAACAGAAGCCTTCTTTGATCTGCTTCCTTCAAAACCAAACTTTCGTAACGGTTTTTTCTCACCTTATTCTCTATAACCCGAATCCGGGACGAGTATCTTCACTATCTACACTACCAGTTCTAGTTGTAACAAATTCATCTTTGACATACAACTTAGTTTAGAATTAAGCATGCATTGAAAGTTGGGTGATTCTAAAAGTTCAGGAAGTATTTATATACTTTACTCCTATAATTATTCTAGTTTGAGCAGATTCTTCACAAACACTATTTAATTTAAAACTCAAATTTTATTTTAAAATTTCATCTTATCGAATTAGATTGAATCAAAATCTATAAGATATATATAAATTTGTTTTGATACATATTTTTTTTCAAAACTATATTTAACGTTTAGTTTTGATTTCATTTTGAAACCCGTCGTTAAAAATTTAATGGAAATGTGGCATTTTATGAGTAAATCACATCTTTCATCACTTAACTATCTTCTCACTTTTATGTTGGTTATTAAAGTTTAAAAATTTTCAATTTAACTACTCAACTTTCAAATTACTCTTGTTTTAATCACTCTAATTTTTTATTAATAATTTTTGTGACATGATATTTTTTATTTTATTAATATATAAGTAGAATAAAAAATAAAAATTTAAAACTTAGAGTGAATAAATTAGGAGTAATCTGAAAATTAAATAGTTAAATTAAAAAAATTAAATCCAATGACCAAAATAAGAGTGAGAAAATAGTTAAAAATAGATAAGTGATGAATGATGTAATTTACTCATAAAAAAGCTTTACGTACAACGGTACTGTTAAGTTTTTAATGGTGAGGTATCAAAACACAATAAAAAAGTAAACGTTAGGTATGATTTTGGAAAAAAATGAAAGTTTATGTTCCAAAACAGGACAAAAGTAATAGTTTAAGTACTAAATGTGTACTTTATCCTACTTATTTGGGTAAACAACATGGATAGTCACTTATGTTTTCGGTCTATCCAATTTTGGTCACTAATTAAAAAACGATTTTGATCCCTTACGTTATCGGTTCGTTCGGTTTAATTCTCTCGTTGTTAGTCTCGTTAACACGGTAACAAAAGTCTAATTTTGGTCACTAATAAAAAAGCGAACAAATTTCCGTTAGATTGCTTTTATTTTTAAATTGTCAAGTCAGACTTATGTTACTGGGTTAACGTGAGTTAAATGCCGAGAGCCTAAAATCGAACAGATAAATAATGTAAGAGACCAAATTTTTTTTAATTGATTACCAAAATCGAATGTATCGAAAATATAAGGGATCATCCGTATAGTTAACCCTTTTAACATTTGGAAACTTGGATTGGGTAAACTACATGTTTAATACTCCAACTATCACTTATTTTCCATTTTGGTCATTATTTTTTTGTTTCAAAATTATACTTAGCATTACATTTTGATCACCTACCATTAAAAAAATTAATGATGATACTAATATGTCACCATAAGATAATTCTATATCATCATTGAATTTGTTTTAAATACCAAATCAGCACTTACGTTAATGTTTTAACGACGGGTGATAAAAACGAAACCAAAATAAAACGTTAAATATGATTTTGAAAAAAAAAATAGCTTGGTGAGCAAAACGGAACAAAAGTGATAATTGAGGTACTAAATGTGTAGTTTACCCAACTTGGACTACTGAACTATGTGGTATTTATTCATTTTCCACCGCGTTTAATTTTCCTCCTAAACATCGAGGATTAGTCTTCATCAGTCTAAAGCAAAACCTTCCAGAGCTTACTAGTAGTTCATGGAGGAATTACAGACTGCTCTTCAAGCTCATGGCTTATCCCTCTCAAGCTTCCCCGATAAAGGCCGTTCCCTCGTCGCCGCCAAGGATTTCTATCCAGGTTTCCTTCTTTTCACCATTTTTTTCAACAACAACAACAAAAACAAAAATCTACTAATTTAGATCTTTTAATATATCAATAGCATGCGAAATACGATAAATTTCTTCAAAAAATATTATGATTCCTTTGTCATTTTCATTAAAAATGCACAAACTGATTCTAAAAGGAAGCTTTGATATATAGGAGAAGTAATTATAAGCCAAGAGCCATATGTCTGCGTGCCAAACAACTCCTTAACGGAATTAAGGTGCGATGGATGTTTCAGCAAAAGCAATCTTAAGAAATGTGCGGGTTGTCATGTTGTTTGGTATTGTGGAAGCTTATGTCAGGTTTTGTTTATGTTTTAACTCTTATATTAAATTTATTGTAAAAACATATTTGGAGAATCTACTGATTGGTTTATTGACTTATTTACAGAAGTTGGAATGGAAATTGCATCGGCTAGAGTGCCAGGCACTTGCTAAGCTTGACAAGAGGAGGAGAAAATCAGTTACGCCTACAATCCGGATGATGGTGAAACTTTACCTTAGGAGAAAATTGCAAAATGAGAATGTAAGGAGAGGGCTTCTTGTTATTTGTTTTGTATTTGAGAATTATGTGCATTGTTTTTTGTGAGGAATTATTAAAATTTGCTTATGATTTCAGGTCATCCCTGTTACTGCTTTTGACAATTACAGTTTGGTAGAGGCTTTGGTTTCTCGTATCCTTTGATTTTTCTCCCCTTTGGATTTAGTTGATTTTGCTTTATTTCCTTTTATGATGTTATGGTACTGTTTGAACTATGTTATGCCTTAAATTGGAGAAAGACATGCTGGATATTGATGAGAACCAGCTTGTGTTATATGCACAGATGGCTAACCTTGTTAACTTGATTCTTCAGTTCCCCGACGTCGACATAAAAGAGATTGCTGAAAACTTTTCCAAGGTCCGTTTTGAGCAGTTTTGAGCTTCTAATTCCTTTGTTTCTTGTTTGATTTATAAGTACTTGAAACATATTAAATTTGGTATAGTTCCGTTTCCTTACTCACTGCAAGAAAGAAATTAATGAAGGTTATAACTAGGTACTATGGAAGCAGTCTGGGAATGTATTACATTGTAATTTTATGTCTCTATTTATCCTAACAAAGTTAGGAATCTTAACAAGTTCTGTCTGAACTGGATAAACATATGTCCTTATTTACTATTATGAAAATGGCAGTTTGCATGTAATGCACATACCATTTGTGACAGTGAGTTGAGACCCCTGGGGACAGGACTGTACCCTGTTGTTTCAATTATAAACCACAGGTAACAATGCTTACGAATTCAAGCAGTGGTACTGGTACCCATCCTTGTGAGTTCGATTTACTAAACAATTATTGTGTTGTAGCTGCTTGCCGAATGCTGTTTTGGTGTTTGAGGGAAGGCTGGCTGTGGTACGTGCTGTACAACATATACCCAAAGATTATGAGGTGAGAAATTTTTAGCTTTTGGTTTTGTTTTGTTTTGTTTTTGTGTGCTAGGAGCTCTTATATTATTAGGACATATTTATCGGATATAGGTTAGAATAATTCTTTAATCTTTTCGTGTTGCAACTGAATTCTCTATTCATTTTCTTAGGTATCTATCAGTTATGTAGAGACTGCTGCAAGTACAGTTACTCGTCAAAAGACTCTCAAAGAACAATACCTTTTCACTTGTACATGTGCCCGCTGTAACAAAGTGGTATTTATTTGCTCTATCCAATTATTGTCCTTTCAGTATGTAACCTTTTTGCTTCTGGAATGACCATTTTTCGTTCTCTAATTAACTGCTGCTTGTGTTTGTTAAAGGGCCAGTACGATGATATCCAAGAAAGTGCAATTCTCGAAGGCTATCGATGTAGGGACAATGGATGCAGTGGCTTCTTGCTTCGAGAATCAGGTACGCAATTATATCTGATTTAAGTCTGTTAAATGACCTAAACAAAACTTCTACATTTTTTAATATGTATACGCAGATGAAAAAGGGTTTGTTTGCCAAAAATGTGGCCTCACTAGAAGCAAGGAAGAGATAAGAAAGATTGTTACTGATATCAAAGCATTGTCGGAAAAGGCTCTTAAGTCTATTTCCTCAGGCAGTATCCTTATCTACTTTCCTTTATCAAGTAAAATCATTTAAATATTGTTGAATATGATTTTGCAGTGGTTTTACTAGTTATTAAATTTTAATCTTATTTCCACTGCCACAGTTTTGAGAATATAATTTTCTCTTTAGTGAATTAATGTGATCTGATAAGTGATAATGATCTAATTTGCATTCTGTTGACAAAATATTATGGGCTGTTACGCGGTAGTTATGGGTATGTATTATTGTTTAAGTTTAGGTACTCCTATATATATGTGTATGTTATTAGCTGAAAAATATAACAGAAGATCATTCATTCAAAATCTTTGCATTCATAGAAACTAGAAAGAAATGAATGAAAGTTGTTTCTTAACCTAAAGTTCAGATCCTCAGGAAGCTGTTGTTTTGTATAAAAATATTGAAAATCTCCAGAAGGAAGTCTTCCATCCTTTTTCAATCAGCTTGATGCGAACTCGGGAAAAACTTCTTGAGGTACTTCCATGAGTCGTATTCACATTTTTGAGCCGAATTTTGCTTGAAGAAAATTAATTTAAGGATAGATCAATTTCAGGTGATGTAGCAGTAGGGTCCATACTACTATTTCTTGTTCATATCAATACATATTCATTTCTTGTTTCTTCCCGATCTGATGAACCACTAAATAAGTTTTGAAGCTAAACCGAATGCAAACACATCATGTTTCTTCTTCTATCAAACATCCTTTGGTGAATTAACATTGGTTTTCTTGGCAATAACGATTGAGTCATCTTGTGATTCTGATAAAATTGGATCAATCATTTCTGCAGATATTAATGCAGTTGGAAGAATGGAAAGAAGCTTTGACAGTTTGCAAATCAACTATTCCTGTGTATGAAAGTATGTCATCTTTCAACTTGAATTGTTGCCAAGAAACAAATTAGAAATCCATTTTGTTGTCACTTGGCAATTTTCATCGAGTTTTTTTTTTCTTGTTTTCTTTTTTAATCTTTTTAATCCTGTGCGGGTTTAGCAACCAAATCTAGTGCTTTCAATTTCTAGGAATAACATGAAAGTGCATTTCTAATCCTGAGTTTCACCTGTGACATTTTCAAGTTGTCCTAAGCAAGAGTTTTTATAAAATTCGATGTCTTAGTTTACTTTACCCTTAAGTATATATATATGTTGCAATGTTCCCGAGTTGAGAAATTATCGGCATCCTGAATTTACCTTTCTGATTCATCGCAGGGGTCTATCCAGGATATCATCCTTTGCTTGGATTACAATATTACAGTTGCGGAAAGCTTGAGTGGTTAGAAAAATATCTTTCCCCGTTTATGTGCTTCTTTCATTCAGTTGTTCATTTTAGATAACTTTAGTTAAATTCAGTACCGTATCCGTTTTATAAGACAGAGGCCGTGACTTTACGAAGCTTTCTTGCAGGACTTTTGTGCCCCCAACATTAATGAGAAATCCACTGCATTTTATGATATTTTCCACATCGCTTTGATTCATCGGATTGTTACTTATAAAATCTGTTAAAAAGCTTCAGTGTCTTTATCAACTTTTCTTCAACATGGCAAAGTTCTTTATTCGGTTGTAAAAGCCTTCAATATTTATTCATGACAGGTTGCTTGGAGAGACGGATGATGCTATCAAAACATTTACCAAAGCGGTCGACATACTGAGAATCACTCATGGGACAAATACTCCATTTATAAAGGAACTGTTGATGAAGTTGGAGGAAGCTCGTGCCGAAGCATCGTTCAAGCTTTTATCGAGGGAGGATTCGTGAACAGTATACCTCCGGCATTGTCTTCTATGTGAAGTTTACATGCTTGCACCGAGGAATGACTCAACAGCCAGAAAAATTGTGTTTTTGTCTGGCTGGTTAAACCAGTGGTTTAATAGGTATGGTACATTTTATGAAACCACCAAAAGCCTGGTTTCGTACAAATAGATATTTCGATACTTGCACGAATCAAACAATTTTTAATTGTTAAAGGATTTATTGTCATCTCTTGAGGTATCGAGTTCGAGCATCACGTATGCAAGAATATGAATGTTTATTGTTAAATATGATTGAGAGTATTTAAACATGTACCATCTTATATTCACCTTAAATTTATCCAAAAAGAAATAGTATTTGATACTAAATTTTGTCTTTGGATTCACTGCATGCGATCTATTTTTGTTTTAAAGAAGAAAAAAGAACTGATGTATAGCCCATAACATTAATACTTCCCCTGCTCAACTCAAGTTGGTTGAAATCGATTTAATTATTGGTAGGTAAGAAATATTAGATTTTATACATTTATATTGTAGATAAAATAAAAATATTTTGTATAAAATAATTATATTTTTGAAATTTAGTTAACCATTATCACGTTTTAAATGATAAATAATTTATATATAAATCATACTAGATGTGAATTCAATATAATAATTTAAATAAAATATTTTAATAATTTCACAATTAAATTGATATTCAATACAATTCAACCAACGATTTAGTAATAATATAATTGTAAAAGAACCACCAAATTAATTTGCTTATATTATTTCTTTGTTTTTAGTTAACAAGGGCTTAGTAGAATTGACCAAATTTGAAGCTCTTGATCCTTAAAATTCTAGATTCGGATCCTACGATTTTTAATTATGATTCTTATTATTGTCGATTATAATATGTCGGGCTTAGATCATATATTTAAGGTTAAAGGGATCAAAAGTACTTAAATTTTTGGGAAAAATAATTAAATATTTGTTCTTTTTCTTTTTTACTAAATTAAATTTATATATTTCATTCAATTCATCCTTTTGACCGTTAAATTTTATCATACAGTTTTCTTTTTTCGGGGGGTCGTATTTAATTCAAATGATATTGGTAACGAAAAATGGTAAAACTGAAGATAATAACAGCCCTCGATTACACCAAAGAACTCTTCTCCTATTTAGTTGATGTGCAATAAGAACACGGCAAAAAATAACTACTCCTTCCCTAACCTTAACGGTCTACAAATTATTTAGCGTTTATATCATTTTCTTTTGAAACCATGTGCTATCAGACTATGGTTTATACAGAAACAGTTCGCTCATACCAAGTCGAAAGATCGATTATTAAAGGAGTTGATAACCTGATGATCTCGTCTCGATAACAATGATGTCTATCGGCACTCAAAAGGCTCCCACACGATCACGCGGAATCAGCCGAAGTTCAGAACCGTGTTTGAGGAACACATTTCCTGCCAAAACCAAATCAGCAAAATGTTTACATGAAAAGGGTCAGATCAGAACTAAATTCAGATACTCTTTCCCTTCCTTTTTCAACATATTTACTGGTTAAACTACGAAATGACTGGTTATTCTACGAAATACGAATGCAGCCTGCATGCAGGTAAAGAATAGTATATAGGACGAGTTTTTGTGAGTCTGGAATAACAGAAACCAACTAGTAGTCTTGCAGTTGCAGAGGAATGCCAGTCTGCCAAAATGATATATAGAACATTCCTAATTCTCTTAGCCAGATCCTAAACTACTATTATACACTGGATTGTCCAAAAAAAAAAAAGGCAGATGCTTTGGTCAAAGGCAACATGGTTCTAATTTGAAGTGCAAAATTTAATGAAAATAGAAAATAAAACGATACTTGATAAACATAGAAAATAAAATGAAGCTCTAAAACAATAAAACTAGTTAACAGAGTACGTGTCAGCACACCTGCACTTTGCTGAGGATTGATTCCCACACCATCTGTAATCAGAAAGAACATATAATTCAATAAACACTATACAATTTAGGATGTAGAATTTAGATACCTAATTGTATACGAAAATCATATTTAAAACGATGTAGATTGAATTAAGCTTATTAAGAAAACAAACGATAGAAATGAGGGAATCGAAGCAGCTTATGGAGGTCTGACCACGACATGGATCAGATTCCACAGCTATTCAATTCATTTTTTATGTCATTTTCATTATTATCAACACATAACTTGAAACTCAGTTACAGAGTTTATGAAAATAACAGTAAAAAGTAAACATATAAACAAAATAACTAGTGCCCAAACATGATGTAAATTCTCATTGCCTTGTTTAGGGTTCTTGTAAATTCAGAACTGAGTCGGTCTCTACCAACTTGGTGAAGGCTAACTCAGATTCTCTTTATATATTACTATGAATATCTATTTGATTCCAGTTCAATTATGTTGAGCTCTAAAAGTCATTAAATCACATCGAAACCAGGTCTCATAAAGTATCATGAGTACTGGTGACAGATCCAAAGTTCAACCAAAAGGGAAGGCTCCATTTCAAACATGGAGAACTTTATTAATAAGATTTTACAGGTTCGCTCCAGACTATGCATTATCTTTTTGTTATCCTCACCAGCATGATATTTTACTAATCTGAAATGATAATCATGTGTACACAATCTAGAAATACGTCTCGAGGGCAGAAGGGCGCCCTTCTATACAACTCCCTTGCATCGTACAAGTCGATAAGAAATTAACTATTTGAGCCTTGTAGATTGCTATGCTGCTTTGACTCAGTTTCTTTTCTTTTCTTCTTCTAAATTATCCATAACCGATACATGAATCTATATACCTTCCAAATAGATCAAAACCTTAGAAAATTGAAGATGCCTATGCTGGATCCAACACTCAATTGTTAACCTATGACAGTTTCCACCTCCAAATTCCCATATTCTTATTTCAATACCACATATAATTAATTAACTGAAAATCACAAGATACAAAGATCAATTAAATTAATACTTGAATATATATTTTTATATATATAAAAAAGAAGGAATTGAATTACCGTTGGTGATGATAGCGCTGGTTTGGGGAGGGACTTTGAATTCCTCAGCAGCGAATTTCAAAACAGCCGTGAAGGGGGCTGCTTCAGGAACGCTAAACCTGAAATTTCAGAAAATATTTTAAAACATAAACCCAGATTCATAATTTCAAAGAAAAAAGAAAGGGTAAAAACTCACACTTTGAAAGGGAGCTTTGGATCGGAGGTAAGAGTGACTTTGAAAGACACCTTTCCACCACTCGCCATTTCTTCAGATTTCTGAATTTATTCTTCTACGATACATATTATACATACTCGACTCGCGTGATTTATAAGGCAACTGGGATTTGTGATCTTTTTGTTGTTCTTACTAATTTATTCTAGGTAAAAGTAGTGAATAGGCCCCTTTATTATTTGGGAAGTTGCATTTTGGCCCTTCAATTAGAGAAAAATAGCAAGATGATTATTGCTGTTAATTGTTATTGTTAAGTGTTAAGTTGGTGATTTGGCATTTTTGAATATTGTCATGTATTATGTCCAAATCAACCAAGTAATCCAGTATCATTTTATTTATTTTTTAATATGTAAGGACCGATTTGTTCATTTTTAAACCGTAACAATCAAAATTTAGTATGATTTACATAAAAAAAAAATTAACGTTCGATTAAATAATCATTTTAAAATTTATATTTTGTAGGATTTTAATATCTAACATTTTATTGTGGGTAAAAAAAGACTTTTACGTGGATAGAAATCATTATTTCACAAATAATTAACGTTTTAAAAAATAAGTCTTTTTATCTTAAATTTTTTCTGATGTTTAGATAATATTATATAATTATATTTTATTGTTTGATAAATTTTTCAGAAACTATTAATTATCAATACAAATATAATAGATAATATTTTTTATTATACAACAAGTTTAATATTATTTGTGATAAATATATTATTAAATTATATACAGTGAGATAAGTTAATTATTTTCTCTCAAATTTTCATGTTTGACGTATTGAATATGTATTATTAACTAAATGACTAATCCACTAATATAAGCATTAAAATTTGAATTTCCTTCACAAAATTATCTATTTTATTAATTGTATTCACTCTAAAATTTTATTTATATCCGTCTAATATAAAAAATTTATATTGTTAGTATATATATTTTCCCCCTAAAAAATATTTATGATCCACCGATGTATATTTAACCTTCAAACCCAATTTTTTTTATTGGTTTGGCGATCATCAAGGTCTAGAAACACATGGGATACAGTTTGGTAGACCAAGACGTCAACATCTTGACCCGATACCATTTGGTAGACCTAACCTTCAACATTAATTTACTTATATGATCATCCACTCTACGCTATATATGAACCAGAGTTGTTGACATTTTCGAATCTCATAAACCTCATTTAAACCAACTCATACCTTTGAACCGAATCAATGGAGGTCGAGAGAGTTCAATCTTTAGCCATCAGCGGCGGCCTGAAAGAACTCCCCGCCAAGTTCATCCGCCCACCCCACGAGCGTCCGGAGAACAGCAAGCCACTCGAAGGGGTCACCGTGCCGGTCGTTTCCCTGACGCTGCCGCACGATGTCCTTATCGAACGAGTGTTCGAGGCATGTTCCCAATGGGGTTTTTTCCTGGTAACGGACCATGGGTTGTGTTTGGAACTCGTCAAACGACTGCAACAAGTGGGGCGAGAGTTCTTTGATTTACCGGCGGAGGCCAAAGAAGCTTATGCGAATGATCCGTCCACAGGCAAGTTTGAAGGGTATGGCACGAAGATGACCAAGAATCTTGATGAGAAGGTCGAGTGGGTTGACTACTTTTTTCATCTCCTCTCGCCTCCTTCTAAGGTCAATCTTGATGTATGGCCCAAGCACCCTCCCTCTTACAGGTATTTTCACACTAAAATAGTTTTCACTTTAAAACAAAAGTTATTTTTTTAGGTATAATATCAAAGTATACCCTTAACCTTTGATTAAATAATTATTTTTAAACTCTATTCTTTTTTTAGAGTAATTTAGCCCCAAAAATTTCATTTTAAGATAAAAAAGTTCTAAATATTTAACCAAATAGTCGTTTTAGTCCTTACTTTTCTTAGAGCATTTTGATCAAATGCTTAATTTTAGGGGGGGAACTCCTATTTTGGAGCATTAACCGTTTATTGATTAATGATTTTCATCCACATAAGAGCTTTTTACCCTAAAATAAAACGTTAAAGTTAAAATATTTCAAAAAAAAAAGTGACTATTGAGTCACTTTAGTGTTTATTTTTTTTAGCATTTCAATCATCAACGTTTCATTTTAGGGTAAAGCCTAGTTTGAAATGTTAATCATTTGTTGACTAATGGTTAAAATGTTAAAAAAGGACCAAATTGACAATTTAATCAAACATGAAGAATTTTTGTCATTATCTACAATTTTTTTTTCATTATGGCTATTTTTAACTTTGGGTAATGTAATGCAGGGAAGTTAATGAAGAATATAGCAGGGGAATTCTAAGGATAACGGCTCAGTTGCTGGAGGTGTTATCAGAGGGTTTAGGACTGGACAAAAAGGCTTTGACGACGCCATTGGGGGATGAAGAAATAGAATTGGAAATGAAAATAAACATGTCTCCGCCATGCCCCCAACCTCATTTGGCTTTAGGAGTCGAACCCCATACAGACATGTCAGCACTCACATTGCTCCTCCCTAATGAAGTTCCAGGCCTTTAGGTTTCCAAAGATGGCCATTGGGTTGCCGTCGACTACTTGCCCGACGCTCTCTTCGTCCATGTCGGCGACCAGATTGAGGTAAACTGATAAAACTCCACTGAAACTGCAAAAACAAAATGATGCTAAAGTTAAAATTACTACTGTGTTTCCAGGTTTTGAGCAATGGGAAATATAAGAGTGTTGTTCACCGGAGTGTGGTGAGCAAGGATCGTACTCGGATGTCGTGGGCGGTGTTCTGCGCGCCGCCGCATGAGGCCGTGATCGGGCCACTTTCGGAGCTTGTGGACGAGAAGAATCCGGCGAAATATTCGACCAAGACTTTTGCCGAGTACCGGTACCGGGAATTCAACAAGCTCACTCAATGAGGGTAGTCTAGTTTTAGATAGGCTCTAGGGAAAGTGTTTTAATATGGGTAGAAATAACTAGTGTTAAGTTCATGAAAATAATTGTAATAGGATTTGGATTAGTTCTCAAGGGACTCTTGATATTAGGACGAGTAAAATTCATTTAGATTTGAAAAATTGATTTGAATTTAATTTTATATATTCGACTAACTTAAAGAAATTTCTAATATAGTTTGAATAATAAAATATGAATCGTCAACTCGACTAACTTAAGATTTTTTAAATCGAATACTGTCTCTAATTCCTCATACACTTAATTCCTTCTTTATTTTAAGTCCATTTCTTTTTATTAAATTTGAATCAAATGCTCCTTTAATACTATAAAATTTATATGTAGCTCAAGTTCTTATTTTTAACAAATCAATATTCTTTTTATAATTTAATCTCTCAACTTTATATTTAATATAATTTAATTTTTTATTACAATTTTTTTATATAATTTCTTTCTTTCTATCAATTTATGTACTCCTTTATACTTTCATCCATATTTTTTCTCCTAAATAAATACTTTAAAAAATTAAATTAAATAAAAAAATATGTTTTATAATTTTAGATGATATTTGATTTATTAAATAATATTTGAATGAGAAAAAATATGAATATGAATATGAATATATATATATATAAATCTCTTATATGGTTAGAGAAGACTGTTAAATTAGACCAATCCATAGCATAACATTATAAATATTTTAATTCGAGTAGAAACTAAAAAAATCGACTTGACTCGAAAAAATTATAAGATAATGTGTCACATTAACTTTTTTTTGAATGTTAGTTCACGACAATCGTAGTGAAAGTGAATTAAAAATTTACAACTATATTGTACCTTCTAAAAGTTGGATTACTAAAATGCAACATAAAAATCCGGTGATCATTTATGTAGTTTCCTCTTTTATTTTTAAGTTCTTTTAACCAATTGTAGATATTAAATCTATTGGTCGGTGAATCTAAATCGATCACGACAAATACTCATTAGAGGGTGACAATCCAAACCTAATGTACTCTAGTTACAATATTAAAATTCGAATGTTGAGTTAATTATATTATACATCTACAAATTATATTTAGATTTTAATTTTTAAAGTATTTTAATTAAATTTTCACAGTTTGACGTCATATTAATATGATCTTTGATCAACCTAATTACCCATTTAGGTGTTAAAAATTAACTAAAATCTGAGTTTGACTATATTTTAAATTTGGTGAACAAAATTTTAAACACCTATTGGTAATTAAAATTTGAAGTGTATTTATTTTAAATTTTAATAACACTATTTTAAACTTGATAAATTCATGTATTTACACAATAAGTGTGCATACAAATTTAAATTTTTATTTTTATATCTTAAATATGTTTTACAATAAAATATAAATGATATTTGACATTCAAATTCACGATTAAAGTAACCAAACTAATTAATTTTGATTTTAATTCTATGGTCAACTCTTATTCAAGGTGGCATGAGCCGCCCCAAAAAATTGGATAAACTAAAAGTATAGTCACTAAACTATCGGTGTGATTCTATTTTGACTATTGAATTACAAATTTTGTCAATCGGATCACTTAACTATTTAAATTGTATCAATCAAACCACTTATCCTTAACGGTTAATGAAAATAATAACGTGGTAGATAAATAAATTTATATAATTATACATTTAGTTCTTATTGCTTGTACACTTAATTAATTTGATCATAATTTTAATTTAATTTAATAAATTTAGTCATCCAACTAGATGGTTCAAAATATTATAACAAAAATGTCACTATATCAACAAATTTGAAATAAATGTTTAATGATATCTGGTATAACTTTTGTAGTCCCAAAACTTATATATTTTATATATTTTATCCTACTACAAAATATAAATTTAATCCTTCATATTTAAATTTTTTTATCAATTTGATCTCTTTTAGATATTATCAAACCTAGTGAGTTCACCGAATCAAAACAATAGTTACATAATTTTAATTTTCATAAATTAACAATAATTTTTTATTAAATTTTTATTATATCTAGAAAATAATATAACATTTATGAGAGAAAAACAATAAATTTAAGAAAGAACAAAAACTAAAATGACATAATTTTTAAATATGGAGAGTTATTTTTTTAATATTTTTGGATTATGACCAAATTAAGGATTAAAATTATTATTATTTCATCTAATATTTAATAACAAAATAAATTTTTATAATAATATTTTGATCAAGCGACATATTTATAATTTTTTTAGTAAAATGACTGCTTGCTACGAAGTTTATAATATTTATAATATTTTTTTGAATTAATCACTGACATTCGTTCTATTGATTATAGAAGCGAAGATAACCCTCTTAAATTAATTTACTCTATTTACAAATATCAAAATTTAAACATCTAATTTTACTTAAAATACATAATATATCATCTCACTATATTAACTTGTTGTTTATACTAAACAATTCTTTTTAACAAAAGCAATAACACCTAAACTTTGACGCAGCCTGCAGAATGTACCAGGTCACAGTTCCAGATGCTTAGACTACTTTGCCTTAAATCCTCCACATCAACACCAACTTTTTTAAATTTCTCAAAGCATTTTCGAAAGCGTTCTTTTGATTCTCCTTTCTTCTGCTGTAACAGGAGAATCAACAATCACCCATCGTTCATCGCCACCATGTCCCCCGCTTCTACCCAGAAAGACACTGTTTCTACTCACGATGGAACTCCCCAAATCACCCAGCAACCAGTTCAGGTACCCATTTCTTCTTTCTTTCTTGATTTGAGTTTTGATGATTTGAGGGGGTTTTCCCCTTTTATTTTATTGTTTTCTGGTGGGTTTGGTTTTGTAAAGGTTGTCTTGGATGCTTTTATTTGTTTTAATTGATCTTAATTTAGACCCTACTTTGTGTTTCTTTGTGAGATTTTGTTTTTCCCTACTGATTTGGCGTGTTCTTTGTTACAGTGAGGTCCGTTTCGAGAGTGTCGAAATTTCTTGCTTTGAATCTTCTAAAATTTGCAAATTGATTAAATCATATGAATTCATGGAAATGGTTTGTAGCATAACAAATTGAAGAACTATATCATGTTGTTCTTTCAATCTCACATGGATTAGTTTCTGAATTTAGTAGAAAACCAGATTGTTGCTGCCATGCCTTTTTTGGATTTAACATCAGGGATCATATAAGTATTAATTTGATTCACACAACACTTAAGCCCCCGTTTACCATTGCAGTTTGCACAAATTTGCAGGTTAAATGCTACGTTTTCACTGCGAATGCAATACTAAAGGGGTAGAAAATTTTGGGTTTTCTGATTAAAAACGTGGTCTAGCAATTCAAATACGGATGCAATCTTGAAATGCCACATGTGCGAGCTGTATATGTTCATGTAGATGTATGTGTTCTGTCTGGTAACCTAGTATGTTTTCTTAGGTTGCGAAGCGACTGGAGAAGTTCAAAACTACAATTTTTACTCAGATGAGTATGCTTGCTATCAAGCATGGAGCAATAAACCTCGGCCAAGGCTTCCCCAACTTTGATGGTCCTGATTTTGTAAAAGAAGCGGCTATTCAAGCCATTAAAGATGGGAAGAACCAATATGCTCGAGGATATGGAGTTCCAGACTTCTACAATGCCATAGCTGCTCGCTTCAAGAAGGATACTGGTCTTGTGATTGACCCTGAGAAGGAAGTTACGGTCACCTCTGGGTGCACCGAAGCTATTGCTGCAACCATGTTAGGCTTGATTAATCCGGGTGATGAGGTGATCCTCTTTGCTCCGTTTTATGATTCTTACGAAGCGACATTATCTATGGCTGGTGCCGAAGTAAAATGCATTACGTTGCGCCCTCCGGATTTTGCTGTTCCTATTGATGAGCTTAAGTCCACTATCTCGAAGAACACTCGTGCTATTCTTATAAACACCCCACACAATCCCACTGGGAAGATGTTTACTCGTGAGGAACTTAATACCATTGCTTCGCTGTGCATTGAGAATGATGTATTGGTTTTTACGGATGAAGTTTATGATAAATTGGCTTTCGAGATGGATCACATTTCAATGGCATCACTTCCTGGAATGTACGAGCGAACAGTGACTATGAACTCCTTGGGGAAGACATTCTCCCTAACTGGGTGGAAAATCGGGTGGGCAATAGCACCCTCGTACTTGACTTGGGGAGTGCGGCAAGCGCACTCATTCCTTACTTTTGCAACTTCCACTCCAATGCAGTGGGCAGCTACAGTGGCTCTCCGCGCCCCTGATTCCTACTTTGAGGAGCTAAAGAGAGATTATATGGCAAAGAAGGCGATTTTGGTACATGGGTTGAAAGATGTTGGGTTTAAGGTGTTCCCTTCGAGTGGAACATACTTTGTTGTGGTAGATCACACCCCTTTCGGTCTAGAGAATGATATTGCGTTTTGCGAGTATCTGATCAAGGAAGTCGGAGTTGTGGCGATTCCTACAAGTGTATTTTACTTGAACCCGGAAGGCGGAAAGAATCTGGTGAGATTTGCCTTCTGCAAGGATGAAGAAACTTTAAGGTCTGCAGTTGAGAGGATGAAGGAGAAGCTGAAGAAAAACTGATTAAAGCGCTCCGAACTAGGTTTTCTGACCAAGGTATGTTTCTAGATTTCGGTTCTTCACACCGAGCAAGTTGTTATCCCTAAAAATCAATCTGGATTTAGGTTGAGCATGACTCGAACTAGATCTAAAACTTTGATTTGAATAACAGAAATCAGTGTAGGTGTTAACAGACTATTCATGGAAATGAAATAAGATGGATCGTTTTTATATTGTTCATGCATGTTGATTATATTCGTAGCTATCACTATGATAAGTCGGGTACTGAATTGAATCATTATTGATTTGGGCCAATATCGAATCGGGTTATATTTGATCGGTCAATTTTTAGATCGGGTCATTTCAGGTTAAGTATGAATCCAATTGAATATATATAAAATTATTAATATATTTTTATAAAAAGAATGTATCTTTTTATTTGTCAGTTTGATTATTTAAACTCAATTTCAACTTCCAGTCATTTAATCGTTTAATGTTTTAAATTCAATCATCGTCAAATAATGAAAACAATATAAATGTGAGTTGTTAATTTGTATAAATACAGTAGCTTATAGAATTAGTCATATCAATTATTGATATATGATACTTGACGAAGATATAAATTATAGGCTTAATATCCAAATAAGTATCTAAACTATATCTTTTTTTTCGAATAGGTGCATACAATATTTTTTTGAAGCATCCAGGTTAGGTGTCTAACGTTATAAACGTGATAACTTTAGGTGTCTAGGACGTAACAATCGTTATTTTTTTTCTGTTAAGTGACACATGTTACAATTCGATAATTGTGAAATTTATTTTTTTAAATTATTATATTTATATAAAAAACTAATTTCTTTTAAATTACAAAAAAACCTCAAAATTCCTAAAATCCTTAAATCTTAACACTAACTCGATGAGGCCGCCCTTTTCGGCCACAACCACTGTCGCCGACGTAGTTCCTGCTATCATACTAGTTCTACGCCACCGTAGTTGTTGTCGATTGGTCGTCGGAATCGTGTGTGATCGTAATTTTCATTCTAGAGTTCGCGGGGTATAAAACGTCGATTTTCCGTCGATATACAGTTAACCGGTCATGATTTCATAGGAATTTTGGTTGCCAGGGGAGTTGAGATCGGGTGGAGCTTCTTCAAAGGCAAAGGGCGGCAGTCGTCGTGGGTTTAGGGGTCAAAATGAAGGTTTTTAAAGTTTTGAGATTATTTTGAAATTTGTGTTTTCTTTTTAAAAAAAAATTAAAAATTTTATATAAAATTTTTAAAATTATCATGTTGTGACATGTCACTTAACGGAGGAAATTAACGCCATTGATGGCTCAAACACCTTAAAGTGGTAACGTTTGTAACGTTAGGCACCTGGATGGATGTTGCGTATTGCGAGTACTATAAAATTATACGCAAATAATGTGCAAGTATACACAATCGCAAAAGTAATATAGTGATGAGTGAGTATCGTCTCCACAGGGATTGGAAGGATATTGAGTAAAATTTATGCACTATTCTAAATTAATTAAGTATAGCTAATGGTATTCACAAATGATTATGCCGAGGCAAATGAAATGTGTATGAGTAACAAAAAGAAATGTCATGGCAAAGGAAAATGGTAAAAAAAACAGTAAATAAATAAAAAGAAGATAATCCTCACGTGACAAGCTTTCAATGGAATGAATGGTAGGGATTGATCTAAGGATGTTAAACTTATCTCTCAGGCAGATTTAAGCTACCTGGTCGTTACTTACTCGACAGGGCTTTCCTAAAATGTTCTCACAGGAACCTAACAGAATAGGATGCCAAGGCATCTGCTCTCACTCAACGATGTTGGACAGCCTACCCTATTGATAAAGACACCCTTTTTAGTCGTTGAAATCCTATCATAGTCTCTTCCGAGATCTAAGGGATTAGGTTATAATACTCCTAGGCCGATTCAAAGCCCCTTGAAAATACTATAACCCATTGCTTATGAGGATCTTGTCTTGCTTTTTTCTTCCGAATACTTACAAGTATTTTTAGCTTAGGATTCTTCCGAACACCTAACCTTCATCTATGAAATGGACATTTCCATGCCTCTTACAAGCCTAGATGGTGAAGCATTCACAAGCAAAGCAAATAAAGAACCAAAATAAACTTAAATATACCATTAAAAATAAAGTTTAAACATCCATTAAACCAACCACCACCAAATAAGTTAGTTCATGGTAGGGTTCAAAATATTCATAGAAAAATCCATAAAATATTCTTTCCAACAACCCACAAATAAAATAAATAAAAATAACAGTAAAGGGAAGTGAGAAAGAGCCTTCGACGCGCGCCACCGGAGGTCTCCTCGGCCACCACGAACCGCCTTAGCTCGCTAGCTCCTCTCGACGCCTAGCTCGCCACTCCTTGAAGCTTTATCAATGGAGGAAAACCCAAGGAAGAAGAAAGGAAAAGGAAAAATAAAAATGTGATTTTTTTGCTACAATATACGTCTCCTTTCTTCCACACACACTCTCTCTTGTGAGGTGTAATATATAATAAAAATATCTAGGGGTAATGATGATGTTGTTGGGTGTAAAATACCCCTCATACCCCTAGAATCACATGTTGTGCATGAACCTTATCCTCCAGGTGTCAGTGGTCCCCTAGCAGGTTGTTACAACCATTATTTCACGTGCAGAGCCAGCTGTCCACGTACAGCTGTATATTTTTATCGTTTTCTGCGCCAGAAATGCTGAGGCATTTCAATCTGCTTCAGCGTGTTATGCCGCGACATTACTTCCCAGTTCGCCTATTTTGCTTGTTGTTTCCTGCACATCACTAAAAATCACACCTTCCTCCTCATATAGCACCTTAATAAAATAAAATAACACAACCACCACAAATGCAATTACATGCAGCTACATACATCTAAAATGACTTATATGTACCCTTAAACAAACAATAACTTAAGTCAAAAAGGCCTTAAAAGTAGTCTTTTTACAGAGTTATCACACCCCCAAACTTGAGCTATTGCTTGTCCTCAAGCAATGGATAACAATTAACACAATCAAAATGTCATGGCAATTTCAACAGTAGGACAACAAGACAAAAATTGAATTTCAACCCTCAGAAAAATCGGCTTCTACATGCTAGACATATCAAGAATTCAAGTACTTTTCCCTAGGTCAAGATTCTTTATGGTGTTGTGTGTGTGATTTATTGTATCTAATTTATACTTAACGAATTTAGGCAATTTCTAATTGAGTTCCCTAGTTTTGCCACGGCATTAACTCATTCATTAAGCACATTTATACTCCCTTTTCACTTACTACACATTTTTTTCTTATTTTTTTCACTTTTTTCTACACTGCTACGAAGGGAGTCAGCTCATCACACCTACCACCCCACACTCTAGGTGAAAGGGAGCATACCTTCCACCCCCAAGCTAGTCAGACAGAGTCATCCCGTGACTACTTTCATTCACTCGTATGCGCGTGGCTGCCATTTATTAAAGAGAGTTCCAGGCAATGCCACAGCAAAGAGGAGTGTCCCTCTACAGCTATGCCGAAGCATTTATTCACGATTAAACAAAATTCAGAGATAAGGAAGTTTTTTTTAATTGATTTATCATTTAAACATAATACCATATTTTAATGCCAAGGCTAACCAGAGTTCTTTCATAAAAATTTTGTAAGTTCATTAAGTATAGAGAACATACAAATCATGTAATAATAATTCACAAAGCATCAAGCCCTAGAGTCAGTTCTATCATTCTCAATAGTCATTTACATTCAATTTCTAGCCTAAAAAGTTCATCTTCATCAGGTATCATCAAAACATTTCCATCTAACTGTCCTACCATTTACTGATGCCATGGCATAACATTATGCTAATATTATCATGCACATGTTCTACAAAGAACACTACCTCCCCCAAACTTGAGAGAAGCATTATCCTCAATGCTGAATAAAAACTAAGTTAAACTAGACTACATGCTATGTGATGCGATGCAATTCCATGCAAGGTACCTTGTCTTCCTAAGATGGTGGTGGAGTCGCGCTGGCAGTGCTAGTAGTATTGCGTCTGGTGCACTTCCTCAGTGATGTGGGGCTTTTGTCAGGATCAGAACTGGGTTCAGCAGCTGGTGTGCTAGGGCCTTCAGTGTTCTTAGATGTTGAGGTCTCCATACGCCCAACAGATGACTTCAGACGTCATCTAGTCCATGCTGACTGGGTTAGCATCCTCTGGCTTGGGTGTATTGTCTTGCTGAGTGACATTTACAAATGTCGTGGCATCCTCAAATGATGGCAAGATCACGTCCAGGATGACGAGAAGATTATAAGCCAAACGTGGGAGCATCTCCTTGTGAACAGGTGCCACGACTGCGTCTTGTTAGAGCCTCAATTACATCTAGATTTGCCGTGGCATATTGGTTTGTGAAGTTCCCTCGTGAGATTTCATCATATTCCTCCTCCAAAACACCCTTCGTCCTAAAAAGAACTAATATTACAAATAAAAATAAAGAAATAAAACAAAGAAAAACAAACAAACACTCATGAAAAAAAAAACAAAACTTCTAAAACATAAATTAAAGAGAGTTGAAGGGATGCAAACTCCAAAACATCATGAATTGCTATGGCATTTTTGTCGCGTTCGATTGAAGCACTAGTATAGACTAAAATGCTCCATATATATAACAGCGCCACCTTCAGTGTAAGTCGATAGAACCCGATCTGTAGGACCTTTGCTGTAGTCCTCTCTCCTCTTGAGTGTTCTCCACATAAAGCTAATTTGTGGTGAAATAGGATCTCTTTTCGCTCCCCGTTGCCATGGCATATTTTAATTGCTTGGGCAGCAAAGTCTTTGAAGAAGTAAGGGTCATCATCCTGCATCCACTTGCTCTTGCCCTGGCTATTCAAGTACGGAAGCAAAATACCACTAACGAGAAAATTGATAATGTCAGCATACCACGACAATGCCGTGGCAAATAATAATTTCTCATCAGGGAATTTAATCTCCATTTCATTCGTTAGTTCTTTCACACTTTCTAGACTAGAAAAATGGACAGTTACTTGGAGTTTAGGATGAGGAAATTCAATGAAATCCAAAGGTTCAGATTTCGTACCTGGTCTAGCTATGAGTAAGCTAGACTGACCCGTCTCTTTTGAAATATCCTTAAGCTCATCTTTGTCTTCTTCATCGAGCTTCAAGTAATCACCAGTGCCTGAAAAATTGTCTTGGCAAAATTCTGCAGCTTCCCTTTGGTCATCAACTCCTGCTAGTGGGGGTTTTTCTTTTGCCATGACATTATTTTTCCTGTCATCATTGGGTTTACTTATTGAACCTCCAGCTTTGTTCTCCAGCGAATGTAAGTCCTCTTGCAAATGAGATTCTTCATGCACAATCTCATAGCTAGGTTCTTCGAGTGTTTCCCCCCCAAACTTAGCATCTTTGTAGATCTGGGTGCCACTCCCTAAGGTGAATGTACTAAATTGCTCACTGCCTTTAGCCTTAGTGACTTCAGTATCACTAGGCAATCTGTCTGGTTGGTATTCTTGTAATGCCGTGGCAATATGACCCACTTGCATTTCCAAAGCTCTTAAAGACAAATTATGACTTTGCAACATTGCCCCTTGGCTTTGTAATAATTCTTCTTGACTCTTAATAGATGCATCGTGATCTTGTAATAGAGCCTTTGTAGTTGCCATAAAGTCTTGCATAGTGGCCTCTAGAGAACTTGTATTAAGAGAAGATGTTGTCCCCTTATTATGCCATGGCATATTCGTTCGCAAGGCTGGGGGCTCATCCATATACTGTTGCTGAGCGAGATGACTGACATTAAAAGCTCCTTGATTTTCCCATGAGAAATTGGGATACTGACTCCATCCATTGAAGCTTCCCACATAGTTGATGGACTTTTGATTGTTCGGGCATTCACATTCATGGTGATTGCCTTGGCATAACAGACATGCCAAACTATCAACCTTCACTTCTTTTACCTCATTAGAATGTTGCAAATTCTTCAACATATTGGTGATGGTAGAGAGTTGGGCCGACACTGAATCTTCAGCTTCCAACTTGAATGTCCCAGATGCCTTTCTTCGAGTTTCAAACCTTGAAGAGGGAAATTGGTAATCATGGTTAGCAATTCGATCAAGAATGCCAAAAGCCTCGTCAGGTGATTTGTCAAGCAAAGTGCCATTTTTCCATGCATCTAACATCATCCTCGTGGGTGCATTGGCTCCATTGTAGAACATCACGACTTGAGTCCAGTCGTGGAATCCATGGTTGGTACATTTGCGAAGCAATTCTTTGTAGCGGTCCCAACACTCATGCATTGACTCGTCATCAGCTTGGTGAAAAGATGCTATGGCATTCCTAAGATGGTTGTTCATATTCGGTGGATTATGCCGTAGCAAATTTTTTTTGCACAATTCAGCCCAAGACCTTATCGAGCCGGAAGGTAATCCATTGAGTCATGCCCTGGCATCATCTTTCAAAGAATATGGAAATAACTTCAATTTCAGCACATCTTCATGCACACCTTGTTGTCGAAAAGAGTCACAAACCTCCAAAAATTCTCGAACATGTTGCCTTGCATCCTCATGAGGAGCACCACCAAACTTTCCAATCAAGTCCAACATGTCGAACATAACCGGTTTAAGCTCGAATTGGGTTGCCTGAATCTTGGGAGGTATAATAGCAGGTTTTAGGTCATCCAAGGTAGGAGCTAAGTAATCTCTAATAGTTTGTGGTCGAGCAGCATTCCCAACATTTGGAATTGTCGTGGCATTTAGAACTGCATGATCCTTCACTTGATTTTGAACAACATGAGCCTCATGTTCTATATGAAATAATGGTTCTTTGGGTCTTTTACGTGTCATGCGACAACGTAACACCTGAAAAAGGTAAACACAAAAACAAGTAACTATGTACAAAGAAAATAAATAAAACGGTGCAACAACTAAACTCAACATCGCCAATTGCCAATCCCCGGCAACGACGCCAAAAACTTGTTGCGTATTGCGAGTACTATAAAATTATACGCAAATAATGTGCAAGTATACACAATCGCAAAAGTAATACAGTGATGAGTGAGTATCGTCTCCATAAGGATTGGAAGGATATTGAGTAAAATTTATGCACTATTCTAAATTAATTAAGTATAGCTAATGGTATTCACAAATGATTATACCGAGGCAAATGAAATGTGTATGAGTAACAAAAAGAAATGTCATGGCAAAGGAAAATGGTAAAAAAAAAAACAGTAAATAAATAAAAAGAAAATAATCCTCACGTGACAAGCTTTCAATGGAATGAATGGTAGGGATTGATCTAAGGATGTTAAACTTGTCTCTCAGGCAGATTTAAGCTACCTGGTCGTTACTTACTCGACAGGGCTTTCCTAAAATGTTCTCACAGGAACCTAACAGAATAGGATGCCAAGGCATCTGCTCTCACTCAACGATGTTGGACAGCCTACCCTATTGATAAAGACACCCTTTTTAGTCGTTGAAATCCTATCCTAGTCTCTTCCGATATCTAAGGGATTAGGTTATAATACTCCTAGGCCGGTTCAAAGCCCCTTGAAAATACTATAACCCATTGCTTATGAGGATCTTGTCTTGCGTTTCTTCCGAATACTTACAAGTATTTTTAGCTTAGGATTCTTTCGAACACCTAACCTTCATCTAAGAAATGGACATTTACATGCCTCTTACAAGCCTAGATGGTGAAGCATTCACAAGCAAAGCAAATAAATAACCAAAATAAACTTAAATATACCATTAAAAATAAAGTTTAAACATCCATTAAACCAACCACCACCAAATAAGTTAGTTCATGGTAGGGTTCAAAATATTCATAGAAAAATCCATAAAATATTCGTTCCAACAACCCACAAATAAAATAAATAAAAATAACAGCAAAGGGAAGTGAGAAAGAGCCTTCGACGCGCGCCACCGGAGGTCTCCTCGGCCACCACGAACCGCCTTAGCTCGCTAGCTCCTCTCGGCGCCTAGCTCGCCACTCCTTGAAGCTTTATCAATGGAGGAAAACCCAAGGAAGAAGAAAGGAAAAGGGAAAATAAAAATGTGATTTTTTTTGCTACAATATGCGTCTCCTTTCTTCCACACACTCTCTCTCTTGTGAGGTGTAATATATAATAAAAATATCTAGGGATAATGATGATGTTGTTGGGTGCAAAATACCCCTCATACCCCTAGAATCACATGTTGTGCATGAACCTTATCCTCCAGGTGTCAGTGGTCCCCTAGCAGGTTGTTACAACCATAATTTCATATGCAGAGCCAGCTGTCCACGTACAGCTGTATATTTTTTGTCGTTTCTGCGCCAGAAATGCTGAGTCATTTCAATCTGCTTCAGCGTGTGATGCCGCGACATTACTTCCCAGCTCGCCTATTTTGCTTGTTGTTTCCTGCACATCACTAAAAACCACACCTTCCTCCTCATATAGCACCTTAATAAAATAAAATAACACAACCACCACAAATGCAATTACATGCAGCTATATACATCTAAAATGATTTATATGTACCCTTAAACAAACAATAACTTAAGTAAAAAATGCCTTAAAAGTAGTCTTTTTACAGAGTTATCAATGGACTAAAAAAATACTATAGGCACCTATTTAGGAAAATGAGTATAGTTTGGACATTTATATGGGGTATTAAGCCTAAGTTATAAATTTAATTTAATTAGTGATTAAAGTGTTTTTTAAGAGACTAGTAACCAAACTTTTAATTTTATATTTATATATACAAAAGATATTGACCATGCATATATTTATTTTAAAAATAATAATAAATTATTCATTCACTCTAATCTATTTATTGAATTAAAATCGGATCAATATTTGATCCAAGAAGCCATACTTTTCTGCCAATCTTGGTTCATAGATACGTATATGCTGTGTCCCCATGCAATGATTTCTTAACCAAATACATACATACATACATATATAGAACATAAGAACCAGAAGGACAATGTCTGAAACCCAACCTAGAGCAAGGGTCAATGGCACCAATGGTTCAGCCCCTGGGAGGAACTACAAGCTTCACCGGAGTTACCTGTGTCATCAATATGTCAGGATTATCTCTACGAATCATTCGGAGATCATCTGCCCTTGATGTTTCGGGCAGTTCGTTTGAGAGATACAAATCAGCAGGCCGAGAATGGTTTAGGATATCACCGCTTTCGATCCTTCCCCTGAAGCTCGCCTTTGCTCAGGCGTTGAAATGGTTTATTGGACGCCGAATCTGTAAACAACCCCCACGCCCTTGAGTGTCTTCGAAGGCGTAGGAATCATAGTTTCGATGGAAATAAAAACCGAGAACACGAACCTGAAGCTCTGCATCATCCTAGGACTTGTATTATCGTCAGATGTACGGGTTCCGGGAAGAGTTTAACCAAGTTTGCAACAAGCAAACCCTGCACGTCCTAGTCTTGATCCGGGAAACTTCTTTTCTGGACCAGGACTCAGAGAGCTGATTGATCAGAGCACATCCAGCTCCAGAGTCAACAATCAACACATTCCATTCCAGCTGTGATGATAACCAAAATGCATTTGAGGAGCGATACGGAATGTCCGGTTTGTAAGGACGAATTTGATGTCGGAGGCGAAGCAAGGGAGTTGCCTTGTAAACATATATACCACAATGTCCGTTAGCAGTGAGGAAGAATCTAGTAATAGCGATTTCTCTGAACCCAAGATTTGTTCATCCTGGTGATCGCGGACAAAATTGGGGGCTTAAGCAGCTGGCTTGGTAATCTGTGTCCCTTCCATGGGAGGCATCAGCGAATGAATCCAACTGACAGAACAGGTTATTCTCCCGGTAATCGATGCTGCATTCTTTAGCCTTTACTATTTACATGCAGTTGTTCTTGCTTGTAGCAGTTCAAGCGATACTTGGTTCGAAATCATTTTCATTCGGGATGTAAAGTAATAATATATGTATATCGAACGCACATCTGCAATCAAGATCTCAATTCAGAAACATGGGTAGTTGCTACCACGGCTTTCCACTATCGAATACATCTGAATACACATTCAAACAATCAATTTTCCAAGAAACTAGTATTACAATTATCATTTGAAAATACGCATGTCCATAATGTCCTCAAGAGAAATGAACCAATACAAGCAATTTTATCTGATTCTAGGAAAAGGGTATACGTAGTTTCAATTAAATCTTCTCGATGGAGATAAAAGTGCCATTAAAAGCATGAAAGCCATGACGAGATTGTTTTCCGATAAGAAAATCGGCTCGAGGGTGATAAACAGTTATAAAATAAGATCAAAGACGCTTGGGTTGATAGCGAGTACTGGCATAAAACCCTTCTGTATATGCTGTGTTCTTGAATATTGTCTGCAACGGAAACAGCCCATTTTTTGTTAGGACAAACTTAAAAATTAAAATAATCATGGCGCTAGTCGATAGCCATACATAAACAATATCGTAAAACTTCAGGTTTATGTTATGAACCTTGAGAAATAGAGATCGAAGAAAATGAGAGGATTTAGAAGAGAAGAACACAGAATATAGAAAAGGATTTCTTCATTCATTCATCAGATAAGATTTCTCTCATTCAGTACATAGTTTTATATAATTACAATGTACTATGGCTAATAGGTTCTCGACAGCTGTACATTCTATAATTAATTGTAACAACTTCATTCTCCTGTTACAACTAAGGTAGACATCTCTGGTCCCAACAAGATTCACTGTTAGGCTTGCTCTCTTTTTCTTCATAGAGTCCTTCTGTGCCTTACGTGATTCTAATCCCGTGTTAATCATTTCTGCCCCCAATTTCTAAAATCGAAATCCCTAATTCATCATTTCTCTTTTTCAAAATCCCTAACCATTTCTTTGATTTCCCCAATTTCTTCGCTTCACTTATGAACCCTTCGTTTTGTTCTTCTCCTTCATTCGTGACAATACCCCCTCCACGAGTAGATCCTTGTCCCCAAGGATCGAAATTTGGAAACCGAGGCCTGAGAATGGTATGAGCTTCCCAAGTATCGTGATTTGAGTTCAAGTTCATCCATCGTACAAGTAAATTCTGCCAGTAAGGTTGCAATCTTAGGTATACTTCTTCAATTTGAAATTGTCGTTCACTTCGATTTTCATCAACATGTTGTTTAATTCTATTCTGCAACATATATGGGACCGCATGCACTGTGAATTCTGAACACCATAGCAGAGTAGGTGGTTTATCGAAATTCACATTCACTTCATACAACACCTCATCATTGTTTTGTGAAACTTTGCTATTCCCTATATCTTTTGGCCTCTCATTTCTCTGTTTCAAGGTAACAAGTTGCCCAACTCGAAGACCATCATAATAAAGAGGTAGAAACCCAATAGCTAAGCATGGTTCGTGGATTGTAGGCCTGTAAATGAACTGAACGTTCAACGAACCGTTCATGAACCGTGCGGCGGGACGTTCGTTTATGTGCGTTTATTTATTAAATGAACGAACATGAACAAGATTTTTTGTTCGTTTAATTAAATGAACAAACATGAACATAGGTCTCGTTCGTTCATTTACGTTCGTGAACGTTCGGTTATGTTCGTTTATGTTCGTTTGATTATGTTCGTTTATGTTCATTCATTTATGTTTAACACAATCTTCTTAAATCAATTTTGGTGACCAATTTGTAAGTATCTTAAAAATATTAATCTGATATTTTGATGACCAACTCCATAATTAACCCAATTTTATTTGGAGATTAAATCCAATATGTTAACCTGTGAGGCACCTCGCACTTATATTCATTTTCCCCTTTTTTTCCCAAACCTTATTGTTCACTGGAGAGTGGAGACGATCTCTGAAAGATTCAAAACAAGTTATATTATAGTGCAATATGAAGTTTTACATGTCTGTTTTCATCTCTTTCTCTGTTTTATTTGACTTAATAGTTGATATGTAAAGTTATTGTGGGTATCTTCACATCTAAAACTCAAGAAAACATAATACTTCTTTCTAGAAATAGATGGGAAGATAAAGGTAAAAATCGGAAGTATATGAGCATCAGTAAAAAGAAGTAAAAAGAAAAATATATAGAATTTGCCAGAAAACAAAACAAAGGTTTCTATGCAATTTCTGAAAAAGAGTGTAATAGCGGAAAATGATTGTTCATATGTAATCATGGAACACTAAGATAAATGTTATAGCGTTAAATTAAAGTCGTGTGAATCATTTAATATCTTTAAAAGATAGATCGAAATATTTGATATCTTCAAACATTTCATCACTGCTAATAAGCTCTTACGCTATTTATCACTGTAGATTTGGTTGATTTGCATTGTCGACTATTTTTCATGAAAGAACAATGGAAGGTAGGGTCTCCAACGTTTATGTTCGTTTATGTTCGTGTTCATTTATGTTCGTGTTCGTTTATGTTCGTGTTCGTTTATGTTCGTGTTCGTTTATGTTCGTTTATTTATTAAATGAACGAACATGAACAAAAAAATTTTTGTTCGTTTATGTTCGTGTTCGTTTATGTTCGTGTTCGTTTATGTTCATTTATTTTTTAAATGAACGAACATGAACATACCTTCGTTCGTGTGCGTTTGGTTCGTTTACAGGCCTAGTGGATTGACAGCTGCAAGATTAGAGCACTCCAAAAGATTAAATTCTGACTAGTATTGAAACTGGAACAATAATCGTTCAAAGCTTTGTAGTTCACTAAGTTTCCATTGTGACCAACCTCAATAGACCCAAATTTATACCCACATCTTTCTTATATTTGCCCCAAACCCACGGTTGGGTGTCAACTTTTGGAATCACTTCAACAACATTTAGTACACCACCTTTTATTTCCTTTCCGATAAGAGCAAGCATCTCTACCATTTGAAGTTTAAGGAAAAAAATTTCAATTGGTTCAAACAATCTAAGTTCTCCAGCAACTGAATCTGATCGAACCGATGTGTACCCAAATAACAAACGACTGTTATAATCTACATCAGTAACCTCATAAGTTTTAGCATTAACCGCATTGATGAGAATGATTGTTCTGTCAATAATTTCTCTTACCAACTAAGGAGAGTTGATCCTTCATAGCAACTAGAATATTCTTCCCCCCTAGAGTATATCCTTGAATCCATAATAGTCCAACGTAATACACCCTCATATTCCATTAGATGAGTAAACATAATTTTCTTATCTGCCACCAACCCGCTTAAAATGGTATTTGCACTATACCGTGTATAGTTTCCAACACTCCAAATTTCCCTCTCCTTCAAATGATCCTTGCTCTGAAATCGACCTCTTTCTTCCTTTTTTACCATACAGGTTACATCATCATCAACTGGTTTGACAGATTGCAACAACTCAACAACAACAACATGCTCTAGTCTTGATTTTTTAATGGATTCTGTTAGCACAATACCATCCTGCTTTGCAACAGTAGAACTTTTTTCTACACTTGTTGAACTATTCTCAAATTTTGGAGATTGAACATAACTTCTTGACCTTGTGTAAACATCTTCATTCCTTGCTTTGCTCTGGCATTGTCCTCTTTCTTCAGGTTTCACGCCACAATATACAGTATTATAAACAGGTCTGACAAAATTTGACTCCAATAACTCATGAACATCAAGCTGTTGTCTTTATTTGCAAATGGATTTTGTTGGTACCGGACCATCCTGTTTAGCAACAGTAGAAGTGTTGCCTGCACCTGAAAGCCCACTCATAGACATGGAAGGTTGAGCATAACTTCTTGATCTAGTGACTCGACCAGAGACAACCTGTTTGTTCCTTTCCTTGCTCCTGCAATCCACTCTTTTATCCTTTTCCACCTCATAACTCACAACATTATTCTTCTTTGCAACAAAAGAATTGTTGCATGTACCTAACGACCCACTTTCAGACTTGGAAGGATGGATATAACTTCTCATTCTTCCAAAATTATAGGCAACAATATACCTATATCCACCTAAATCAATTACCACTATCTGTTCATGCCCAACAAACATATAAATAACAAGGAAACCTTTTCTCTTTAATGTTCGGATTATGCATGGATGAAATTTAATTTGTTGTTCCCCCTGACCTTTAGCACTACTTAGTTTCTTCCTAGTCTCATTGACTTTCAAGCTGCACCAAGCATGAAAACAATCTATGCCAAAACAGAGACTACCCAGTGCATTCTTGGAGTCATGAAATAATTTTAGGAGACCACTGAAAATGCTCGATATACCCAACTTCAACAGAATAGAAAGCATAAGGTGCAACCTTTGATTCACACTCCAATTCTTAACCAAATAAATTATACTCCGTCCCATCCACAAAAGTCTAAACACATAAGGATCAAGGGTCGAAATATGTTCATTGGCATTCATAAACATCATGAAATAAATTTCTCTAAGCATGGATTGAACTAGAGAATTCAGCTTATTTGAGTTACCAGTTGTTTGATACTGTAGAAAATGAACCACATTTGCCTTTGAAGGAGAATCAACTAGTTGTTTTTGTGAGTTTATAACCATTTGAATCTCGCCCTCCAAGAGTCCGGATAAATCCACGACAAATGGTTGAAAGGTAGCAACTTGAACCGATATAGGCAATTCTTGATTTTCTCGCGAAATCAGTTTGGTGTATCCAACCAGACTGACGTTCTACTGCAATTGTGAATTAGCTTTCATGGTGCTGGTGATAAATGGAAATACAACACTAGCTACACTTGCTGACATTTTATCGAACATTTGAGAAACATTATATGTGCCTTCTATTGCCACCGATAACATCCTTTTAGGAGTGAGGAAAATGGGTTTAGACTCACCCATTGAAAGTTGACCCATACCTCTCCCCATGAATTTGTTGTTCCTGTAGTTGAGTAAAGCAGTCCCCATTAAATTGCTTTTGCTCACTCTTTTTATCATTCAAAATCTGTAAGATTTGCTGCACATATCTTTGATTTGTTTCCAGTTTAGATTTCAACTTACTCAATCGGCTTTCCTGCTTTTTCCACCATTTAGGAGGAGTAGTTTCATCCCGTGATTGCTTCATCAAAGCTATTAAATCTTTAAGTTATTTTCGTATTGCATAAATATCAGGATTTTCTGGCATTGTTTGGTTTCTTTTTGGCATACCCAAGCGTTGATTGCCAGGAGTGATGGCTCTGAATACCACTTTGTTATGAACCTTGAGAAATAGAGATCGAAGAAAATGAGAGGATTTAGAAGAGAAGAATAGAGAATACATAAAAGGATTTCTTCATTCATTCATTAGATAAGATTTCTCTCATTCAGTACATAGTTTTATATAATTACAATGTACTATGGCTAATAGGTTCTCGACAGCTGTACATTCTATAATTAATTGTAACAACTTCATTCTCCTGTTACAACTAAGGCAGACATCTCTGGTGGGCTCCCAACAGGATTCAATGTTAGGCTTGCTCTCTTTTTCTTCATAGAGTCCATCTGTGCCTTACGTGATTCTAATCCCGTGTTAATCATTTCTGCCCCAATTTCTAAAATCGAAATCCCTAATTCATCATTTCTCTTTTTCAAAATCCCTAACTATTTCTTGATTTCCCCAATTCCTTCGCTTCACTTATGAACCCTTCATTTTGTTCTTCTCCTTCATTCGTGACAGTTTACTAGAAAAAAAATGGTACAAAAAAAAAAATCGCCAAGGAGATTGTATATACTTACAGCAAGGTTCTTTAGATCTTCTCCAAGACATTTTTTTAATAGTGTTCGCAACTTCGGCTCCTAATTGTCCACCGTGCCGCTTGATGGAATCTTCGGATATCTGTATTCAGTTCATAAATGTAAGAACAAAAAATTCGGGTTTTGACATAGAGCAAAAGTACTTGATTTAGCTTACTTCTGAAAGCAGCAAGGCAGATGTTCTATCCAGAAGCTCTTCCACAAGTTTCTCTGCATCAGCAGAAGGAATTGATGACCGGACAGATTTCTCCTTAGCTTTTTGCACATCACCAGATGGCTTAACAGCTTTTGCTACACCGAAAGTAGAGAAAGGGTTATATTATTTAGGAAAAAAGATTCAGAAAGCCGACTGATAATGACAATTCGATTGGATAAATTACCTGCGACTGGTGCAGAACTATTACCCGTATTAACATGATCTCCACTTGAATCTTGTGAAGAAGGTGCTTTTTCAGGAAGATCTGGCAGAACCGTGGAACCCAACGGAACAAAAGCAGCTAGATCAGGAGGTTGATCTTTTCCTACAGGAAGGTTAGCCTACCAAGTACCAACAATAAACTGATATTTCAGGAGCTACTTGACAAGCCATTACTGGTTAAATGTGAGACATTTAGGAAAATAAAATAAAATCACCTCCAGATCTATGTAAGCTGGGCCTCTCCCAATTGATTTAAGAAACTGTCAAGACCAAGGGCATTAACAGCTGGAAATAAGTATATCGGGAGTTAGTCTAAACAGGTATCGGAAAGACAAAAGTTCATAAACCAAGGCATACAAAGCGATATCGGCAAAGCCTCCTCATTGGTTTCCATTTAAATTACACCACAGCCAAAGACATAAGCCCCTCTTTTAGCATCACAGGTGTTCTAGGCCTGAATAACCTAAATTGCATACACCAGGACACTGATAGCACCCACACTTGTAACAATTAACTGAATGGAAAACACAGAACTAAGAATCAAATCAATGGTTCATCAAATTCCATTATGATGGGGAATTCCTGGACAGGTTGTGCATCGTGGATTTGGAAAGGTGTGGTTAAAAACTTCTTCAACAATGATGGTTTTGGGGATTGCGTTAGACGGAATATGTGTTTGAAGACAGGAAATGGGGTAGCTGTGGAGTTTTGGAATGATGTTTGGTTGGGGGAAGTTCCTTTGAAAGTTCTGTTCCCTAGACTTTTTGTTCTTTCTAACAATAAAGAGGGAAAAGTGATGGAGTTTGGGGAGAATAATGACTCGGGGTGGGTGTGGGACATCCAATTGAGAAGAAATTTGGCTGATTGGGAATTTGAGCAATGGTTATAGTTGATTGCTATGTTGAATAATATTTCCCTATTTACTGACGTAGATGATTGTTGGATTTGGTTAGGGAATGGAGAGGGCTGCTATACAGCGAAATCTTGTATCAACACCTTCATTGATCAAGACGAGTCTGGGCAGAATCAGCAAAATTGGGATAAGCATATTTGGGTAGGGATTGCACCTCCAAGGGTGGAAACGTTTGTTTGGCAAGTAGCACATCAGAGATTGTCGGTTAAAGAGGAATTAGTGAAGAGAGGAGTGACAGATTATTGATCATCTATGTGTACTGTGTGATAGTGAAGTGGAATCAGTTTCACATTTATTTCTGCATTGTAAGATAGTGCGAGGCCTGTGGTCAACATTTTTGAAAATGTGGAATGTGTCTTTGGTGATTCCAAAGCATATCACTGATTTTTTCATTTTGTGGGATGATTTAATGCCTAAATCTTCGATCTGGAAATTCATTCCAAGGGCAGTGATGTGGTCAGTGTGGAAATGTAGAAATGAAATTATCTTTCAGAATGGAAAGCTGGATTTGGTCAGATTGTTTTTCATCATTCGATTTAGAGTAGCTTCCTAGTTTGTTGCAAGGTTCAACGATGTGATTATTCCTTTAGATTCACTAGTAGGTGATTTAAAACTTGCCGATTCGAGGGAAAAGAAACAATAGGACTGCTCTCAATCTTCTTGCTGGGTTCCTCCCCCGGATGGGTTCTTAAAGCTAAATGTTGATGGAGCGATGGTTTCGGGTTGGGATAAAGGAGGTATTGGTGGTCTGGTTCGGGATACTAAAGGTGTGTTGCTTCAGTGGTTCTCTGAACCAGTAGGGGGAGGTCCTCCTATCATGGCAGAGTTGTTGGCGATTAAGAGGGGGCTGTGTCTTATGGAAGAGCAAGGTTATGTTCTTAATAAGAGGTTTATTCTGGAAACTGACTCAATTAATGCTTTGAAGTGGATCAAGAATCTGGGCTTATGCTCCCCTTTGTTTCTATCGTTGGTGAACGATATAGTTGTGCTGTTGGCAAGAAAGGATATTATTATAAAGCATATTTTGAGAGCGGCAAACTGTGAAGCTGATAAACTAGCTAAAGATGGGATAGGTTGATTCTTGGTTTATATTGGTTATGTTGTTTTGTAGGAAATGTTATATTCTGTGTTGTAAGGTTTTGGAGTTAAGTCTTATGTTCTTCATTTGGAGGTTTTGGAGTCTGTTAGGCTCTACCTATGTATTATTGTTTTTATGAATAAAATTTTCTAGGCACTCTTTTCCTTCTTCCTTAATCCTTCATGTTACTCACATAACATGGAGGATTAGAAGGGGTTTTTTAAAGAGGCCACTATTCTATAAAAAAAAACCTAGCACTTTCGCTTATGTTGTCCATATACAATGGTAATAGGCTGAAACAACTCTAAAGCGTGAGATACTTCTCGACAGACAGTTCATTGCAAAAATATTCCATCTTGAAATAAAGGATGGGGATAAATTCAAAAGATACGGATGTGAACATATCATGCTGCAACAAGAAGAAAAAAGTTGTATTTTTTTCAGACTTACAGATTGACATGTCATTGGAGAGAGGGTGAGAGAAGCAGCGCTCTTGAGTTTTGAATCCTTTATCCAACAATAGTGAGACATGGCTTCAAAAAATGAGAAAAAAGAACGAAAAATTAATGCTAGAAATGCAATGAAGAAAACTGCTAAAAAGCAAATCTTTTACAAATAACGTATTAATTATTGAATCCTTAATAGAAAGATAAGAGGAGGAAGAGGGATAGCGGCCACCCTTTCATGCATGATGTAAAGAAATTGTACTAAAGTTACGGCCTTATGATCATTAGCACTAGAAACATCTGGCCATTGTATAAGTTTTTGCAGTGCTCATTACATTATTTATCCTTCTTTAACATAGCCACTTTCATGCACACAAGAAAGAAAAAACAAAAACTTGGCACAAAAAAAATTAATGACTTCCCTTCAAATGTATGCAGTGAACTTAAATACTGGATCCTAAGAAAATAATGCTCCATGTAGTATTCAGCACTAAAATGTAAGTAAATTCAAAGCATGAAAGAAGAGAAAGGGTAAAAAATAAATTAAACAGTTACCTTGCTGATTCATTTACTACAGCAAATGGAGTAACACATCCAAGTGGCACCTTAAAAGATTGAAACAGAAGCAACAAAATAAATAATGAATCACAAATATATATAACAATCATTAGAGGGAGGAAAATAGTGAACTACATTACCACAACTTAGCTATCATATTCGAAATCATTAGCGAAAACATACATGAACACCAATTACAGAGTTTATTTGCCTTCTAAGTATATAAAAACTTATTTGATAAGTAGCTTGTCATATTTTTCTTTAACTAAATCCATATACTTATTAATATATGACCGCCGAAAATTTAGCAATAAACAAGCGTGTGTATATATATGCCCACCTGAAGTATCTCACCCAATGCCTCTTCTGGAGCCATTCTTAGACCACCTTTCCCTAAACCAAGCCTCTGAGATAAAGCTGCAAAGCTTTGAAAGCCACACCAAACTCAAGTTGAAATCTCAAAATTACTTCAAACTTTCCATAATGAGACTAACATGATAGACTAATAAACTATTTCCATGCATTATACAAAAAATTACAAAAATCAAGAAGGGAAGGATGTACCTTTCAAATCTACTTTCGTATCTGCAAGGGAAGACACAATATAGTACCTATGTTTTTTTTCCTACAAGGATAGCCATTTGCAATCACTTGGAATGTTACAACCAATTAATCAGAAACAATTCCAAAACTCATTCCGTGTAGACACTCGGGTAACAATATGAAATCTTATATTATACCTTCAAGAACAGATTTTTGCTCAGTGCACCTCCCGTGTTACCAACATATTTTTCCTGATGAGAAGAAATATTTAGTTTTAGAGTCTATGTGTGCCTGTTCAAAAGGGATTAATGAGCCATGTTTACTGCTCTTCTTTTACCTGAGCTTCGACGGTCAAAACAACGGGATGCTCATACTGGGAAAAATCAATTTGGAGCTCCTAAAAAAATCCCAATGTACATATCAGTCACCAAAGAAAAAAGGCACAAAAGAAGTATAGATACCATAAACTGAAGTGAGACTATTCTGTACTCTATTCATTAAATTCAACCTTAACCAGATGCAAACAAAGAAAAAGTGCTGAACAAAAACCATATAACTAGAAGGGTTATAATTAGGGGTGAACAAAATTTGACTCGACTCGAAAAACCGATCTTTTCAACTCTTGACTCAGCTCTGTAATTTTATAAACTCCACTAGACTTGAAAAAATTTCAATTTTTAGTCAAGTTATAAAAGAGAACTCGAATAACTCGAAATTTTAATAATTAGTGAATTGATTTTTAAGTTTGAGTAGAATCCCTCCATTTTGTATGATATTTGTTTATCACATGTAAAAGAATATGAAGAAATATACATGTATTGTAAATAGTTATAAAAACTCGTTTAAATTGGAATCAAGTAGTAACATGATATTATAAATATTTATAATTAAATATAAATAGAAACTCAAATAACTCGAGTCGAAAAAATTTCAAATAAAATTTGAGTTATAAAATAGGACTGTCAACTCTAATATCTCAAAAAAAATTTACTCGAGTCGATCGTTCACCCCTACTTACAATTCATAATATTTCTACCTATTTCATAGTGCAAATATCTATAGAAGTTCATAATTTTAGCACAGAGGGAAACACCATAGTTTAACAACCTAATTTTTACTCGACTCGATCTTCACGCTCACCCTCTACTTGCTCTATTCTTACCATGAAAAGAAATGAATTTAAAGAAAAATAATGAAAACCCAAATCACTATGTAGTTTTAATAATGAATCATTTCCCGAAAATTGAAAGGGCATAGCAAAGTAGATACTAAACTAAAATAAATATCAGATAATATATATAAACCTTTAAACGAGCAAGCAGCTGGTACTTGGAATAACCCATTGTTTCTGTGATGAAGCTGAAGAGGATCAAATAATAGACAAATCAGCGATTAGTTTGGAATAGGTTTATTTGATGCTAAAGTACCGAGTTGGATTGGGCTTAAACACGTTGGATCAGAAACTCAGGTGATTTGAAAAACTATTGAGTTGGACTCAAAAGTGTGATTGGACCATAAGTGACAATCCAATCATCGACTTGATTAAAATTATGCATAAGATGTAAGGTTGAATTATAATTAATTATTTGAATAATTTAAATTAGTTGAATAATTCAAGTTTTATAATATTTTAAATTCGAGTTAAATTATATTATTACTCTATACATCATGTGTAAATTGTGAATTTAACTCGAGAAGTAAAAGAGTAATAACGAAATCAAATAATATTAATTGAATTAATTAGTTTTTTTAAAATATTTAATCATTAATTAAAATAAATTATTTATAAAAATAATTAACTGAATCAAACTAATTTAAACTAATTTAGTTAATTTTTGAGTTAATCAAATTAAAAATCTTAACGTGTCTAATTTAGTAAGATTGATTTCCGAGGAAAAAGTATGCTCTATTATAATGTGACTTGGAATATTATTACGTATGAATCATAGGGTGATGATGGCATACCGCATATGGATGACTTTTGTATGAAAAATATGGTTGATGATGTATTTTTCATAATGCTAAGGCTAAAGAAGTATGTATAGTATATCTGAATCAATGGATAAGCAGTTTTATGAATGTATGACTTATATATAGCATGCCGTGTAGTAAATAGACGAGATGCATGATAATTTTCATGGTATGTCAAAAATAACATAAAGCTTGATTATGAGAGAAGGAACGACCCTACAAGTCTATGTAAATGATTGAGACTTGTTATTCAAGTATTAAGAGAGAGTTTCGCTTATCAAAGAAATATTTTTTTATTAAGTAAAGAGATATTACATCTTAAGGCAAATGTAGGGATTTAAACATATATAAAGTGAGACAATATGAATATCATTGAACACTCAACCAATTAATAGATATCCTCGAAGAAATATTTTGAACAACTAAAAATCAGTTCATGGATTGCATGAAAGTTACATAATAAAGCTTAAGGGCTAAAATTTGATATAAAAAAGAATATAACGATTTAAATATCCACATGTTAAAGTATATATGACATGTCCAAGTGTATACATGACCTAAAAGATACTAATCTTGCTAAGACTTTATCTATAGGTAGTTTTAATACCTCAGAGAGATTTAAATATCCTAAATTATGTAGTTAATGTGTTCATATGAGTTGCATAAAGTTCGGAGATAATTTGAGGGTTTTTAAAAAAAAGAAAATTTGAGACTTTTAAAATTTATCAAAACGGTTTAATCATAATTACGTTCTCCTCCAAAAAAAACTGCTTGGCGTTTTATTCATCAACCGAATAGTTTATGGGTGAAAGCCCTCAAGTCCATCTATGGTGTTAATGGTGATCCTCTTATTTATGCTGTTAATCAGCCTTGTAACTTGTCTTCTTGGTTCCATACTTGGAAGAGTTTGATTTATGGTCTTAAAGGCTTAGCCGATGGTATGCTTAAAAGAATTGGCAATGGTGAGGCGACTTCTTTCTGGAAAGATAACTGGTTGGGGATGCCTATCTGTCAGTACCCGGATGTTTTGGATTCGCTTATGGAGGATTCTGTGAGAGTTTGTGAATTTATCACAGCCGAGAGGAAATGGGACTTGGAAAAAATCTTTGCTCCGCTCCCTATGGATGTTGCAAATCGTGTCATCGGCTGCCCTATTCCTAGATTTTCAGCCATGCAGGACTCATTTATTTGGAAGCATTCATCTGATGGGGTGTTTAATACTCGCTCAGCTTATTTGGCCCTTCTTATTGCCGATTATGGAGAGGTTGAGGTGTCCTTTTCGTGGATTTGGAAGCTTCCTATTCCTCCCAGATGGCAGTTCTTTGTGTGGCTAGCTTGGAGAGATCGTCTTCTCACTAATGCCCGGCGGGCTTCTTGGGGTCTGAATTCTTCGCCTGAGTGCACTGTTTGTGGCTGTTCCGTGGAGGATTTAAACCACATTTTGAGGGGCTGTAATATGGCTCGTCGTATTTGGAGCCGTTGCTTGTCAAATTCATCTCAAAGTTCTTTTTTTTTTCGTAGGATATGAAGGACTGGTTATTTGAGAACCTTTACATCTCCAACTACTATCAAGAATCGGTCACGCGTTTTGCTGCGATAATTTGGAGACTATGGACTACTCGCTGCAACCGGATTTTTGAACCCAATGAGATTGTTTAGGATGATTTTTGTCTTTGGCGTAACATCATGGCTACAACAACGGAGGCTTTAATGGCTCACAGGAAAGCTGATCGAGTGACTAACCACCAGTTTCTTGTTGCTTGGAGGGCCCCAAGGAATGGTAAGATTAAATTAAATACTGATGGTGCCAGTCAGGGTAACCCAGGTATATCGGGCGCGGGTGGAATCTTGTGAAATTGATGCTCGAGTGGCTTTAAACCTTATTGAATCTGGAAATGTTTCCATGCATCCTTTGGGATCCATTATCTCGAATATTGGAGTTTCAAAGATCGTAATTGGACTCTCACCTTTCAACACAAAGGGAATTTTTGCGCTGATATCCTATCGAAGATGGGTTGTACTCTCGACGAGGAACTTGTTATTTTTAATCATCCGCCGGCTGAGGTGCTTCCTTCCCTGAACGCTGATCGCATGGGTGTTTATATCCCAAGAGGCTTTACTGTCAACTAGTTTAAATATTTGTACATTTTGAGGCTGAAAAAATATCAGGGGTAAACTATTCGTTTGGTACCCTGAACTAATATTTTTGTTCCGTTTAAGTCATCTAATTATTTTTATTTCAAAATTATATATAATGTTACGTTTTAGTTTTATTTTGGTCACCCACCATTAAAAAATTAATAGAACTGTTGATGTGATAATTTTTTTTAAAATTTTTTCAATGATGACGCAACATTATCTTATAATAACAAGTCAGCATCACCGTTAATTTTTTAATGATAGGTGACCAAAATATAACCAAATATAACATTAAATATAATTTTAAAATAAAAAATAGTTGGATGGCCAAAGCGAAATAAAAGTGACACTGAAGGTATATATACCTCGCTCGGTGCGATTATAGATACCTCATAAAGGTATTAATAGCTAACTCTATTTTTTTCTTCATATTTTTGAAACATTGAAGCAAAAGGGTACCAATGGCTTTCAAGTATGGATGGGCATGAGACCCGAATTCGACCCAATCTGATCAGATTTTTTTTAAAATATCTATTTCGGGTCGGATCGAATTCGGATTTAGGATGAAAAATACTCGACCTGAAAAAATATACTTTTACATTATATATTTAAGAATAATTACATTAATACCCCTCTATATATTATTTTTTCAATTAAATCACTATTTTTATTGAATAAAAATAATATTTTTATTATTATTTCGGGTTGGATCAGTCAGGTTCGGATTTTATTTCAAAAAGTCGGGTGGATGATATATATTATGCGGGTCGGTCGGATTTTGGGTGGATGAGTCATTGTTCTCGGGTCCGGTCAGGTCGGGTGGACAAAAAATTTCACCAACCCGACTCATGTCCATCCCTACTTTCAAGAGTATTAATACCTCATATCACCTTTCAAAAATTATACTTTCCCCCTAAAACTTTCACATTCTTACGGAAAAGGTCTTTGCATGACAAAAATTGGTATGTAATTGATCTTTTCGAATTTTTATTTGGTTTATTTGCATGATTGCCATGGAACTTGTATGGAAATTTATAATAATGCCTACACCAAATATGGTATTTTGACTAAATTATTAGTTAGTCTCTAGAATTTATAATATTTATAATTTGATCCTTAATTGTCTTATTATAACTCATATTATTTGGTGGTCGTGTTTTGAGTTGTTTCTCTCTCTGTGCACTGCCATATGATTGCTACAACTGTATCTCAGATATGTCTTCAACTGTTTTAAATGTGCGTAATAGTTATAAAAATTCTAATTTAATCTCGTTTTCACTCTGACTTTCGAATGTGACATTTCATGTTTGCATAAAATCACATAAGAGCATTATAACTACAATTAATACATTACTATTATTCTATTACTCTTTTTCATTGTTTTTTTAGTTTCATAACGCAAATCATAAATGATTTCTATAAAATCAATATATTTCAACTAATATTACAATTTATATTATTATAATATTTTATAATGAATATATTTAAGAAAATAAATATAATTAATTTCAACATTAATTTAACCTAAAAATTATAAATTCTCAACTACATATCATATTCTTTAAGTTGGCTTGCGTCTGGATCTTTGTCAAGAGTTGCAGGTTTGATTCCCAATCTCGGTACTCTATATTTATCTTATTTTATCAATTGCATGCACACAAAAGGAGGCCACTTTAGGGGAAGATGATGAAGAAATCCATCATGATCTCTTTAATGTTATATTCATTCAATTTTTTTCACAAACTTTTGACCGATCCACTGTATCAAAGTCCCCAAGCAATTGGGTTGTTTCTATTCATATTAAACTCCTGCCTTTACTAAAGTTAAAGTAGAAAAGCTTGTAATTATAATTAATATATCATATAATTTTTGCACCCTTATTTGTTTTATTTTTGTTTTTAATTTTTGTAATGATTCATTCGCTTTTAGTACTATAAGATACCGTGTAAGGATTTAAAAATTAAACCCATAATTCAATTCTCCATAACTTATTAAAAATGTGTTCGATATCACTTTAGATACACACATTTTCAAAGAATATATTTCGTCGAGCTAGAAACGATTAAAATAACAAAGACTTTTTGCTCATTTTAGAAGCATAAGGACCAGAACGCAATATGCATTATAATATAATTTCCATAAATGTATTATTCTTTAATGATTTTTTAAAATTATTGTAGAATTTTAATAATTTGTTTAATTTTTTTTGAAAGGATCTATAAACAAAATGATCAAATGACATAATTGATTTAACTTTTCGGTTCGAAATTTCAATTAATAAAAAAAAGTTAAATGATTTTCTCAATATATTTTTTAAAAAAGTTTGAGGAATTCATGCACTTTAAGCCAAATATACATCATTAGCTCTATTCCCACATGAACCATTGCTCATCTAAAGAGGCAAATCGTTCCATTGATGGGTCTCTCCTTAGATAAGATGCATTCCCATTATTCATCATGAAATTTCAATTCACGAACAACGTTTATTTAGCTGTACAGTCATAAAAAAGGGTAAAGTACACAAATGGTCCCCTACTTATAGGATATTACTTTGTTGAGTCCCCTGACTATTAAAAGTTACAAAATGATCCCCTGACTATAGGGATTTACTTTGTTGAGTCCCTCGACTATTAAAAGTTACAAAATGATCACCCGACTATTCATTATGTTCCAAACTCATTTCCGTTAAAAAAATAATGGCGTCTGATCTGGACGTTAACATGTTGACTAAGATATGATAGTCGTTTGAGATTACGAGGTCAGATTTTATCATATCTCAATCAACAGATTAAAGTTTAGCTCAGACTACCGTTAATTTTTTAATGGAAAAAGACGAGTTTGGAACATAATGAATAATTGAATGATCATTTTGCAACTTTTAATAGTCGAAAGATTTAATAAAGTAATATCATATAATCAGGGGACCGTTTGTGTATTTTACCTTACAGAAAAAGAGAAATCCTATGACGATAGGTCTCGAATCAAACTCACACGATTGCATGGATCTTATTATTTGCGTTGACACCAACTTCTCCAAAATAGTGCAGAAAATTCGATTCTACCATTTATATATAAACGTATGGTGATAAGTTGGGCAGCCGGCCTTTGATTTGATGTTGGTGCAGACGTATGATATCGTATTCTCTTGTCGCAGCTAAGGTGGGGTGAATCCGAATAATATTTTTACTATGCTTTTTGATGCATCCAAATATATTAGCGATCAAGCTACTGCATGACAATGACAATAAACTTCCTACCTTCTTCCACCACCTCGACCTCCATATTATCACGATTTTTTTTTTTTTAAGAACGAACATACATATATTAAAAACAAAAAAATTATTACAGTATATTGATGTCCTGAAAACTAGATGCACGATTGGTGTAAACTTAATTCTGATGGGGCACTAGTATTCCTTCAGGTAAGACCACCTGTAGAGCAGTAATCCGAGACGATAGAGGGACTTGGAAGCGGGGCTATATATGCAACAAACTTTGAAAAATTTATGAAGGACTTCGAGGCACATGGAATCTTAGAGAAAGGCAAGTGTTAGTGGAAATAGACAGCAACGAAGCTGCCAAATTGATGCATCGAAAGGAAGATAGCTCACCCTAGCTATTACAACATATTGATGCCCTTCTAGATAGTAATCTCAGCCAAACATGTATTGCGAGAAAGAAATAAGATAGCAGATGCATTGCCCAAACTTGCACTGACGCTCTCAATCGGTTTACATGAATTCACCCAGCCACCGAATGCAGTGTACTATCGACGATGATTCAAGAGGAATATGTTAATATAGTTTAAGAGTAATGATTAGTATTTTGTTCATATTATAACCCAAAAAAAAAATAGAACAGAAACAATCAATAAAATAAATAATTAATAGAAAAAAATTAATTTTAAGGACGAGCAGTCGCCAACCCTAACTTGAAGGTGAAAATCTCTTGGCTATATATTTGGAATCTTACCGATGTGGGATTCGACCAAACCAACCTGAGAATCCAAACACCAAAGCACCCTACTTTGCATTTGTCTCCCCATGTGTTCTTATACTCCCCATTCAACATTATTATTATTGTTAAATTATTTGTCTTTGTTTTTATATATTTTATATTTTTTCTACATTTTTATATTGTTTAATAATGTAAATATATTTTTGGATAAATTACACGTTTAGTACCTAAACTATCAGTTTTGGTCCGTTTTAGTACCTAAACTTTTAATTTTTCAAAACCATACCTAACGTTTTAGTTTTTGTTTCACTTCAGTATCTTATCGTTAAAAACTTACTTAATGCATTTGGTACCTAAACTATAAGTTTTGATTCGTTTTAGTACCTAAACTTTCGATTTTTCTCAAAACTTAACGTTAAATTTTTCACAGGTACTAAAATGAAACAAAAACTAAATATTATGTATGATTTTAAAAATTGAAAGTTTAGGTACTAAAACAGACTAAAACTAATAGTTTAAGTACTAAACATGAAATTTACCCTATATTTTTATATTCCTTTTTTTACAACTGGTAATTTTTTTTTATTTTTGGCATAAAAGGATAACATACCTAAAGTTATCATGGGCAAGAAAATAAGATAATCAATGTTAATTAAATCGGTCTATTTTTTATCAATTAATTTAATTTAACAAAAATTTAAAAAATTGAAGACAGAAAAATATTTAAAATAAATAAATGATTCTTTTAAACTTTTTGAAAACAAAAATATCATTAAATCAATTATCTATTTCCTTTTGATATAAACCCAATCTATAAATCAACTTATTTACATTGATATCGTTTAATTATCGTGCCCAGTAAATATTCCAATTCCTTTAGTAAAGGAGAATATCATTGTTTTCCACATTGGAATTAATATATTCTTCATGGCCAAATTTTGGGCAATATGTGAAAGATTCATCAAATGGTTTGCTCCATATTCCTTCTACATATAAAATAAATTAATTTATTGGAAATTAAAGTGTAGGCTTTTGGGAAAAAATGAAAATGAATAAAACTTGATAAATGTTCTCAATTTAATATTTAAATTTGGAAAAAATAAAGTAATTTGATATATGAAGTTAATATAATATTTCTGCAACCAATCAAATTATGACACATGATACACAACGAAGTAAAAAAAAATTACCGATTAATACCATGTGAACAGCATAATAGGCAAGGACGGAGTTAGAATTGAACTATGATATGAAAACTTGTTTAAACTTTGAAACAAGCACGATTCTAAAAAATAATTAAATCATAAAATAATAAGAAAGTTAGGATTTAATTTCACTAATTTTAAATTTGAAAGGTCTTAAAAATAACTAAACCAGATAAATTAGGGGTCAAAGCTTAATTTCAAAACTAACATAATCCTTAAAGACAATTAAATCAGAAATGTTTTAAAGGTAATGACTTAATTACAATAGTTTCAAAAATAATTAATGACTTAAAATGAAAGGAAGGGTCTAATTCATTTCCACACATGTAAACTCAAAGTCATAGATACCCTAAATCTAAGTGATTAAATAATAATCAGCCAATTATTCCAATGTTTAGATCTACTTTTCAGCTTCAACTTTCAACATTCATGCATTGTATACCTTATTAAGATTATTTTTATTTTAATTAAATGTAAAATATCAATAAAAAGAATTTTTTTTTAATGATAAGTGGGTTTTTGAACTGATTCAAGCTAAGAAAGGTTAAGAAGTATAAAGATACTGTGGTCACAACCCTAATCTATAAAAAAAAAAAATCATCCTTATAAATTGAGTAAAGGAGACAAATAACATAGGTTTCCAACAGTAATCTATCATACACAGAGCAAATCATAATGAATTCCATATATAAATTAAAATATGAGAAGTTTTTTTTTTAGATTCTCTGTTTTGATATTGAATTTTTTTATTTGAATGAACTCGCAAATATTTTTGTAAAAAATATTGTTCGAACTCGAATCATCGAAAGAAAAAGCATCATACATTAAATTAATGGAAATCTATCATCAAAGTAAAAGGATTCGGACAATAGTGCTGCGTTTTTGTTCGATGGATAGTGGAATCTACGTTAAGTGAGAGTTAGTGCCTTGTACTAATACAATTAAATATTAGAGATATTAAAATTCCAACTTTAAATCTATTTCGGGTTTTGCTGGCTTTGTTTCTTTTAGCCTCGGGCATTTTGCTGCCTATAAGAAGGGCCATTTCTCATTCGTGAAGTTGTCAAGCCTAAGAGCAAGAGGAGAGGAGAGGAAGATAATAGAGAGAAACAATGGGAGCTTTGTGCAATGTGTTGAACAAAGTGAAACCCTACCTTGCAATTGTCTCCCTGCAGTTTGGATATGCAGGGATGTACATAGTCTCCATGGTTTGTTTGAAGCATGGCATGAGCAACTTCATCCTCGCCACCTACCGACATGTCGTCGCCACCATTGTCATTGCACCCTTTGCCTTTGTTCTCGAAAGGTTCCTCTTCCCCCCCCCCCCCTTCCCTTTACGAATTTAAGTTGCAGTCTCGATCTATTGCCGCAAACATTGTCGGTAATGGGAATCAAAACTGCAAAATAACGATGGTAATGTTACCTTGTGGTCGCGATTTTAATTCCCCTTTGCCTTCTTTTATGCAGGAAAATAAGGCCAAAGATGACCCTCCCTATCTTCCTCAGGATTGTAGCTCTTGCTTTCCTTGAGTAATGCTCTAAACCCTTCCATGTGCACCTTTATGCAAATAAATTCATAATTGCATACACACATTTATATACATATATATATTTTCTGGATGTTAAACATTACTGATTGGATGTTTCAGGCCAGTGCTCGACCAAAACTTATATTATCTGGGAATGAAGATGACAACAGCAACATATGCATCCGCTTTTGTCAACATGCTTCCTGCTGTTACCTTCATATTGGCAATGATTTTCAGGTGAGGCAAAAACATGCCATTCCTCACCAAGATCAAACGAATTTACCCGTCTTTAATATACGATAACTATGCCGAATTCAGGTTAGAGAAGGTGAATGTGAAGAAGATAAGAAGTGTAGCAAAGATCATTGGAACAGCAATCACAGTCATGGGAGCAATGGTGATGACTTTATACAAAGGTCCCATTATTGACTTCATCAAGTCAGAGGGAGCTATCCACCATGGAACCACCTCCGAATCCACAAGCAAACACATGGTTACTGGCACAATATTTGTTCTTGGAAGTATATGCAGCTGGTCAGGCTTCTTTATTTTGCAAGTGAGTCCGAATCCAATGAACCGTCTAACAAGAAAAACAAAATCCAACTGAAACTACTTATGTTCGAGCTAACACTCTGTTATGGTTTCTGGTTCAGTCTTTCACATTGAAGCAGTACCCTGCAGAGCTCTCTCTTACAGCAATGATATGTTTCATGGGAATGGTTGAAGGAGCAGGTGTGTCGCTTGTCATGGTTCGCGACCTAAGTGCTTGGAAAGTCGGTTGGGACTCGAGGCTTCTCGCTGCAACGTACTCTGTAAGTGCCTATGATCATAACATGAAACACAAGTATTTAAACACTACTAACATCAAAATCTTGTGATCAATCAGGGAATAGTATGCTCCGGCATCGCGTATTACGTGCAAGGAGTCGTGATCAGGCAACGAGGGCCGGTTTTCGTAACATCTTTCAGTCCTCTATGTATGATCATCACTGCAATGCTAGGGGGCATCATTTTAGCAGAAAAAATCCACCTTGGAAGGTATGGTGCAAATTACAAAGTTTACTCTTTTTCTGACACAGACAGAAAGCATTGTAAAGTAGTTTCCTTTCCTTGTTGGTTTTCTCATATCATCGATTTTCTTTAATAATTTCAGCATTATCGGAGCACTTATCATAGTCACAGGCCTTTACACAGTGATATGGGGCAAAAGCAAAGATGGGAAAGAGTCAGAAACAGATGACAAAAGCACTGCCCTGCAAGAACTACCTATCACAGGCAAAGCTAGAGCAACCGCCATTGATGATGGGATCAATGGAATTTCCAAAATTGTTACTGTTCCAGCTTCAAAGACACCCTTCACCACCACTCGAGGAACATGAGGAGCTCGAAGAGTGTACGAGCCGTGATCCATCAACCTAAACAGTGTTTTGGATCTTGGTTAAGATGATAGAATAGTTCTGCAGTAATAGGTGAATGGAGAAGAACCCAAGGATACAAATACCAATTTCAATAACGATAATACTAGCAATCATAATCGGTCGACTCAGAATCCAAGTTCTAGTAGTTTAACTCAGAATTCGAGTCTTGTTCATGTTGGAAACCATCAGTAGTAGCAGGGGATTTCTTTGATTATGGATTTGATGGGAATAATTTCTTAAATTTATGCGTCGTGATATAAAATTTTACCTTCGTCTCTATATCTATATATGACTACGAAAATAACTAAATAATCATTAAATATCTAATCTAAACAAAATAACTAAAGAATTTGTATTAAAAAAATTAAAATCACTATTAAATAGGTATCTAGTAAATTTATGAATTTAAAAATAAGCATAAATATTATATTATAAAATATTTTATTACTTAATTTATATTATCTTTAAAATCTATTCAAATTCTAAAATCTAAATTCCATAGTTGGAATATTTTGGGCTTCTGTGTTTGATTTTAATAGAAGGCTTACTTAATTTGGCCCATTCATTTACATTATTCTCTTCGTCTCAATTTTTTATCAGATGTTAATTTTTAAAGCATTTGTAAGAAGAAAATTTTGTTTTATAGGACATGTGATATAAAATAATTCAAATGATAATTTTAACTGAAAATTTAATTTTTTTGTAAGAAATTAAAAAATAGAAAAAAATATAACTTTTAATGATTATTAAAATTTTCAAAATAACAATTCAAATGAAATAATTAAAAATAAAAACATGAAAAAAATTATCAAGATAAAAAGAAAATATATATTTTTAATAGAAACCTTTAGTCTTATTAAAAAGTAAAAACATCCAAAATTACAATAAGGGATTACAACAAGGGTTGATTCAAGTGGTAATTAACTTAATATCACTTAAGCAATGTCTCAAGTTCGAGTCTTTGTGTATGCAAAAATATTCATGTTGTGAGACCCACCCGCCAAAGCCAGGTGTGCGACGTGGGTCGGACCAGATTAGCCAAGGCGAAGCCTTGGTACAATGAACTATCCACTTTAGATAGATCATACAAGGACCATACATGAAAAAATGTTAAAAACTCAACCAAAAGACTCGAACGAAAAATATATACAAAAAAATTTGACTGCATCGATAAATGAATCATAAAAGGGGATTAAACTATTGAAAGTCCATCGAGAATTGCAAATTAGAGCCGAGAGTCGTGAGAAAACTATCCACGAATGCAAAAATTACGTATTTAAATTCAATCTAAGGGACTAAAGCATGGAAGATCAGCAAGATCTTGATCAATTGTAGGGTCTTGAAATCTAATTCTGAAAAAATATAAAATAAAAAGAACAGTCAAACACCAAGAAAGATGATGAAAAGCGTGTCACAAAATAAGGTTATTATTTATTAACAAAATAAAAAATGAAAAAAAGAAAATCGACGGTTGGCGACCAATATCAAAATTGGTATTGCCGCCGACTAAATAAAATTAAAGAAGAAACTGATATTTCTTTTATCTAAGTTATCTATGGGACTTTAATGATTCAAATATTTATTGTTATCCTTTGATAAACGTCAAACAACAATAAAGATTAAAAAATATGAAAATTATCTATTTTATTTTTAAAATAATAAAATAAAATATTTTATATTAAAATTTATTTTCTATAATCAAAATTAAATAAAGTTATATATTAAATTATTTAATTTATATTTATATTAGGTCAGGTTGACTTGTTACCAAAATTCGTTTTATCTAAATTTGATTTAAGATGTATAGGATGAGTCACTCGATCATGGAAAAATCTAATTATGAATAATTTATAATTGAAATTTTAGGACTTTCTAATTATAATGTGTAAATAGTATTGTCATAATCGATTTTCGGTGGGAAGATCGATCCGACGTTTTTGGAAAATAAATGATTTTATGAAAAAATGGGAGTCGCCACCAATCATTTTTAAGGTGAGATTGAAACACTTAAAATCAGATAATTTTAATAAAACATTTTATTTTACTAAAAAATATCAAGTTTTGGTATGCGAAATCATAAGTCAGGTTTGAGAGTCAGTTACGTGTAGGGAATGATTAGCACCCCCACAACACCCGAAATTGGTACCTAGCCGATTATCCTATATTTTAAAATTTGGAAATTTTGAGTTCAAAATTTTATTAAAAATCACTATGTATGCATGTTTTGAAAATGATGTCAATTTACCAAGACCAATAACGACCACCCCCAAGGAAAAGCGGAAGCTTCGTTATCAATCCTAATAAATGAACATAGCCTTAATAATTTAGAAATTATGATGCGGGGTTTTAAAAATGATGTTGATTTACTTCAGGAATCGATAACGGTCACCCCAAGGCAAAAGCGGGAGGTACACTACTAACACCTAATAAATGAACATTGTCTTATTTTAAAAACAAAATGCAATTAGGCAATCAGTAATGGAACCTAATTATACTAAGTGAATTAATTAAGGCTTCCCTCTAACTTAAAGTGTCAAATTATGAAATTTAAAGAACCTAGGGGGATTAAACCTAAAAATATAGGCTTTAATATTAACCCTGATCAATTTTTAACCAATTATTGGATCAAATAATTAAAATGGAACCTCGAGCAAAAGCGAGGACCAAATTAAGATTTCTCTTGAATGAAAGGACTAAATATGAAATTAAGCCTAAAGTGAAGACTCTAATAATTAACCTAGTTAATTTTAATCGATTATTGAATCGAATAATTAAAATGAACCTTGGGCAAAAGCGATGACCAAATTAAAATTTTTCCTAAATTAATGGACTATGTTTGAAATTAAACCTAAAATGGAGGCTCTAATTATTAACCTATTCAATTTTAATCAAATTTTGGATCAAATAATTAAAATGCAACCTCGAGCAAAAACGAATACCAAATTAAAAATTCTCTTAAATTTAAGGACTAAAGTGAAATGAATACAAATGGAGGTACTCTAGGACCATACTACAAAGCATGCAAAATTACAAGAAAAAATTAAAAGCAATTAAAACAGGTAGAGAGACTAAATTGAAAAAAACAACAACTTTAATGGTATTTAAAAAACACATATAATCAAATATATCAAAATACTATATATATCCTTAAAAGGACTTTTATTAAATAAATGTTTAATATTTATAAATTGATATAAAGTAATGAGAAATAACGGGAAAAAAGGGCGATGTAAGTAAATTTATATTACAAACATATTTATAATATCTATAAGAGTATTAAACTATTTGATAGATATTTAATTTTAGCCCACATAAAAAATACGTGCTAGGAAACGTACTTACCTTAGGTAATACATTTAATACAATTATAAAACATATATGAATATATACATTACCACACTTAATATTATTTTATAATATAATAATGAGCATACGCACATAACCATAAGAAAAAAAGAAATAATCCTTAGAAATAAAAGAACAGAGAATAAAGAGAATCAATATTTAATAAACAAATGCAAAATAGAATAAGTTAACGCAAATGCATATTATGATGGAAAGTAAATTTAAAGTAATTACATGCAAAATAAAAGGAAAATTAAAATGAAGGTAAAAATTAAGTGACATTTCGAATATAGGAACTAAAAAATAGTAACTTTGACTAATTAATAAGGGAATAGTTACTCATAATTGTGGTCAATAAGTAAGCAAAATAAAGATTAGAACCAAATTGCAGGAGATTAAAAGGCTGGAACAATAAATATTAAAAAAGTAAAATGCTGAAATTAAATAAACATAAATAATTAAATAAAGGACTAAAGAGTGAATAACCCTTAAAGTAGAGGCCAAAACGTAAAACACGCCTAACTTCGGGGGACCCCTAGTGTGATTACCCCAAAAGTTTGAACATATGTCCGTCCAACTGAGTTGGTAGAGCGCAAGGCTATTAACCTTGTGGTCGTGGGATCGAGTCCCACGGGGAACAATTCATAATTCGGAGGTCTCCCACGAAAACTGCTCTCAACCTGGCGTTAGGGACATCTTACTATCCTACCTCCTCCCCTTATCCCATTACATATGAAAATAATGGTCTAATTTTTACTCCCTACATCAATAAGTGTCCGATTATCTCTTAGCTTGATTCATATTCAAACTTGGTTAAACAAATATAATAATAATAATAATAATAATAATAATAATAATAATAATAATAATAATAATAACCTTCCTAGTCCTTAGGTTTGCTTTTAGTAAAAGACTGCTAACTTACCATGTTTTTGCCCTTCCAACCTTCCCTGACACGAGTTGTAATAAAAGTTGGAATTTCTAACCAAAATATCAAATTATTTTTTTTGTCATGTCAATGTTTTGACAAATATACATGCTTTTGGTATATGTTAAAACCTTTTTGTATGGAATTCAGTTCTGTAAAATTAGTGTACTTTTCCGAATTAACATTTGTTTTAGATTAATATTCGTTAGCTTTTATTTTATTTAAATTTTAAGGGTCAAAACAGAAATTAACCCTTTTAATTAGTGTATCACATCATTAAAATAATAAGAGCTAATAGCTCAATGGGTTGGTGACTAAATTATAATAAATCATTAATACAAATGATTAAAATTTAACATTTCAAATTTCGATGATGAAAATAAGACGGAACAAAAACCAAAAACACCTCGGATAGTTTATTCTATATTTCATGTGCTCTAGTATTACATGCAGTATTGTTCACCTGACGAGACAAATTATTCCATTGACGAGGCTCTACCAAGAGAAGATGCATTCCCATTAACTTTTAACTTTATATATGTTAATGGAACCTTATTTATATATATATATATATATATGGAATAAGATCAAATTACACAAAATAAAATTATCTTAATTTACGAATTTAAAACATTCGGATGAGTGGATGCATCAGAATATATTAACGAGCCAGCTATTGCATCACATTCACAATAATCGTAGGCGGTTCTCCCCCACCCAACTAGAATCTATAACTTCTAGCTTAGGCTTAATCACGTTATATCGTAAAAATTATAAATTATCATATATTTTAGATTTTTTTTATAATTTTATTAATAATTTATTTTTAATCTTATAAAATTTTATAAATTTACATCATAATATAAAATTCTATATTCATCCCTCGATATGCCACTTAGGGCCTCATCGGATATTATGATATAAAAGGTTAAATAAAAGTTGGCATAAGATGCGGGAAACATAAACACATATATTTGGAATCTTACCGATGTAGGTTCGGCCAACCCAACCGGATTCTGACGTTGAAATCCTAACGCCAAAGCACCTTCCTTTGCATTTCTCCCCATGCGGTTTAGAACGAGTTAGGATCAATTGTGGATGAATTATTTTATATTAAAAAATATTAATTTATTAAATATTAAAATTTAAAATTAAAATTACAAAAATTTTATTAAATTAATATTTAAATTAAAATGCACCTAAAATATTATCATAAAAAAATTGAGAGCCGAGTCCTTCTAACGATCCCATCACTACTTATCATTCTTTATTATTAATATTTACATGACTTCTATTTTTTAGTTATCGTGTTTATCTTATATAGGAGCACATAGATCAAGCATATAAGGAAGAAATATATAATTTTAAATTATAAAATATAAATATACACGGGAGATTTTAAATTGTAAAAAGATGAATATATCTTGTAATATATATATATATTTCTATAAAATAAAATACATTTACAAATAAGTAAGTTTTTTTTACAAATATATATGTTTTTATTGTGGTAAATTTTATGAAAATTTAAAAATTTTAAGTTGTGTTATATCTGAAAAATATTTTAATAGGTTAATTATAGGTTATCTTATAATCAAATCATTAATAACGGTTAACTACTTCTTAATGAATAAATTATGATTAACAAAATTTAATAATCGTTATAATAGTTAATTGATAATAACTTTTGATATTGAATGACGCCAACGTGAAAATAACACTTTTTACACCCACAGAACACATATTTTGAAAGACACTTCTTACGTGTGTCTTTATCAAAAGATTATTATATTTACAAATAATATTGCTTGAGTCCATTTTAATAATTATTATTATTTTAAACATTATTCCCACACTATTTGACTTGACTTGTTATATATGAAACATTCAACTCATTATTTATTTAAAAAAACTAATTATTTATTACTTTTTTTGGTATGTAAACTCATCCTATAAATAAACTATATTAATTGATTGATTCGTTAATATTTACTTAACTATCATATCTAGCAAATATTCCCATTCTTTAGTAAAGGAAGGTAGCATTTTTTTATCAATGGAATTGATAGACAAGACATGACCAAATTTCGGGCAATTTGTTGAAAAGTTTCAACAAATGGTCTGCTCCAATTTTCTTCTACAAAAATTAATTAGTTTATTGACAAGGGAGATTAAAGGTTTAATATACTAATTAGTCCTCAAACTTTAAAAACTTCCTTTAATTTAATTGATGAATAGTGTTGACGTTCATTCCCATAAGTCTAAGTGATTAATTACTAATCTCCCAATAATATATAAATATTGATATTAAAAATATATATTTAAAAAAATAAATGACTTTAAAATAGTGGCCAAATTTCCCATGGCACTAGGGTCGTGGCTAGGTTGTCGGGGCCCTGTACAAATTCTTATAAAGGGACCCCTATTTTCTAGATATATTCGATTCCGAGACCCTTATTTTTATGCTTCTTAATTGCAACAACTGATAGATATATTTGATTTCGGGGCCTCTATTTTTATGTTTTTTAATGATAACAACTGATAGATATACTTGATTTCGGAACCCTATTTTTATATTTATTAATGACAACAACTAATAGATATATTCAATTTCGGAGCCCCTATTTTTTTTTTTTTGGGCCAAACGCCTCAGCCACGCCCCTGCATGGCACCCAACTATCAAACACAAAAAGCCAAATAACTTTGGCATGCATCACAAGCACTTAACCTAAAACCTGATTGGGTGGTCAATGAATCAAATCCCCACTTCCCACCAAAATAATAATAAGCAACCCAAAAGCATCATATTCATAGATAAGCATACATATATATATGATTCAATCATCAAAGTAAAAAGGATTCTAGCAATAGTGCAGAGTTTTTGCTTAATGGATAAGGGAATTTAAATTAAGCAAGGGTTAGTGCCTTGTATTAATACAATTACAAAATCGAAAAAGGATTACCGATATTAAAATTCGAACTTTAAACTTCAACGTTTTGTTTAACCTCAAGCATTTTCTTGGCTATAAGAAGGGCCATTCCTCAATCGTGAAGTTGGCAAGCCTAAGAGCAAAGTAGAGTAGAGAGATAATAGAGAGAGACAATGGGAGCTTTGTGTAACGTGTTGAACAAAGCGAAACCCTACCTTGCAATGGTCTCCCAGCAGTTTGGATATGCAGGGATGTACATAGTCTCCATGGTTTGTTTGAAACATGGCATGAGCAACTTCATCCTCGCTACCTACCGACATGTCGTCGCCACCATTGTCATTGCACCCTTTGCTTTCGTTCTCGAAACATTCCTCTTTCTTCCTCCCACTTCCTTTCCTTTACGGATTTAAGTTACAGTCTCGATCTATTGCCGAAAATATTGACGGCAATGGGAATCGAAATTGCAAAATAACGACTGTAATGTTACCTTATGGTCGCGATTTAAATTCCGTTTCACGTTCTTTTTTATACAGGAAAATAAGGCCAAAGATGACCCTCCCTATCTTCCTCAGGATTGTAGCTCTTGGTTTCCTTGAGTAATGCTCTAAACGTTTTAATGTGCACCTTTATGCAAATAAATGCGCACATTTATATACATATGTATATATTATGGATGTTAAATATAATGATTGGATGTTACAGGCCAGTGCTTGACCAAAACTTATATTATCTGGGAATGAAGTTTACAACAGCAACATATTCGTCAGCTTTTGTCAACATGCTTCCTGCTGTTACCTTCATATTGGCAATGATTTTCAGGTGAGTAAAAAACATGCCATTCCTCACCAAGATCAAACGAATTTACCCGTCTTTAATACACGATAACGATGCCGAATTCAGGTTAGAGAAGGTGAATGTTAAGAAGATGAGAAGCGTAGCAAAGATCATTGGAACAGCAATCACAGTCATAGGAGCAATGGTGATGACTTTATACAAAGGTCCCATTATTGACTTCATCAAGTCAGGGGGAGCCACCCACCATGGAACCACAGCCGAATCCACGGATAAACACTGGGTTACTGGCACAATACTGCTTCTTGGAAGAATCTGCAGCTGGTCTAGCTTCTTTATTTTGCAAGTGAGTCTGAATCCGATGAAAAAACACGAAATTGATTGAAACTACTTATGTTTGAGCTATCATATGGTTATGTTTTCTGGTTCAGTCTTTCACATTGAAGCAGTACCCTGCAGAGCTCTCTCTTACAGCAATGATATGTTTCATGGGAATGGTTGAAGGTGCAGGTGTGTCACTCGTCATGGTTCGCGACCTAAGCGCGTTGAAACTCGGTTGGGACTCGAGGCTTCTCGCTGCAACGTACTCTGTAAGTGCCTATGATCATATTGCACATGAAACACAAGTATTTCAAACTATTAAATATTAATATCAAAATTGTGTGATTGATAAGGGAATAGTTTGCTCCGGCATCGCGTATTACGTGCAAGGAGTCGTGATCAGGCGACGAGGGCCGGTTTTCGTAACATCTTTCAGCCCTCTATGTATGATCATCACTGCAATATTAGGGGCCATTATTTAGCAGAAAAAATCCACCTTGGAAGTTATGGTTGCAAAGTGCAAACCACTTGACACCAAAAGTATATATTCCATTAATCCTGGGATCACAATAACGAAGTTTACTAATTAAACAATTAAGAAACCTCATTTATTAGTGGATTCTCCACTGGTTTTCTCATTTTCCCCCCTAAAAATTTCAGCATTCTTGGAGCCATTATCATAGTCACAGGCCTTTTCACAGTGGTGTGGGGGCAAAAGCAAAGATGTGAAAGACTCAGAAACAGGTGAGAAAGCCAATGCCCTGCAGGAATTGCCTATCACTTTTGATGATGGGATCAATGGAATCGCCAAAATTGTTACTGTTCCAGCTTCAAAGACTCCCTTCTCCGCTCAAGGAACATGAAAATTGTTGCCTTCCAAGTGTTTGATTAAATTCCTAGCAGAGTTGTTGTTACCCGCAAACCAGAAAAAAATCACTATGTAACCATCCCTTCTCTTTCTCTTTATAAGCTGCTCTGCATTTAAAGTAATTTAATTGTACTCTTGAGGCTTCTAAATTTGGTCATGAAAAAATGAAGTGTGCCTATGTTCGTTGCACAAATAGTTGATTTCCATAAGCTTAAACTCATCAAATGCTATAACAAAAATGATCTACTCTAAATACCCAGAATAGGAATCAAACAGCTAAAGTTGTTCCAGGTTCATCATTTGTTTTATATTGATTGGAATATCTTTGTTTTACATCCTGATAGTTACATTTGAATCTAGGTAATCCAAGTAATATAGCTTAGATGATTTCATGTAAAACACTTGCAGAGAATCATACTTAGAGAGAGAAATGCATTTAACAATTATGATACGAATTCATATAAGTGTGAGGATCATATTCGTATTATATTTTACGTGACACATATCTATTTAATCTAATAAATAAACATAAACGAATGATTTACGAATAATTCATCGAATGATTTATTCACCAAAGACGACTCATAAGCTGAAAATCTTTGCTCATATATAGGTTGAATCAAATGGACTGAATACATCATCTGATTTAAGGATAAATTTACTTACAAAGACACAGAATATTAGGGTCTTGCAAGATGCCACTTGTGATAAATGGGGGCCGTTCTGACGCAATATTGCTCTCCAATAGGACCGAGTTGTAATAAATGAGTTTCTACTTTTCTACGCAAAAAAATTGATTTAATTTTTGACCCCTAAATTTGATAATTTATACTTAATTAGTATTTGAAAATTCTTTCTAGAGCCCGTTGATATGTAAACTTAAGTATTTTTTTATTTAGTCCGTAAAACTTTTAGATCTCTATTCATCATAAGTTCATAACTCACAATCATAAATGGATCGAGGTGATGTTGGGGGTGTGGTCGCACCCCTTGAAAATATCAAATTCACATATGGTTTAAGTATTTTCTATTAATGATCTAGTTTCGCATCTCCTAAAAGATTGTATAACCCTAAATTTTTTATATAACTTTTAAACATAGAATTTTGTGTCAATGACTTGCAACTAGAACAAGTAATAGATGAAGTTATGTTAAAAGGCAAGGAATTAATAAAGATGTGTTAGCAAAAGTAAGGGCAGAAATAATAGTGCTCTGCCTATTTTGTTCCTTCTTTCATTTTCTTTACCCCAAATATAAAGGGAGGATAAATTTGTTAACCAATTAATAGTTTGTTCTCCCCCAGCTACCCAGATGGGGCAGGCAGCGGGCTTTTTATTTTATGGTGTATTTATTTTCATTATAAATGCTGAGGCCCTCTGCTAGCTTGTTGTGTGTCTAACATCTTGCCTCCATTTTCTCCTCCCCCTTTATATAGTTAAAATTTCATTATTTTAATAATATAAATTAAAATTGATTTATATATAATCAGCAGTATTTGATCCTTTAGTCGACTCTAAAAATCAATTACGGGTAGAGATAGGCATGAGACTCGAATTTGATCGATTTCGACCCGATCGGATTATTTTTTTTTAAATTAGGTTCGGGTCAAGTCGAGTTTGGGTTTATGGTGAAAAATACCAACCCAATCCGACCCGAGAAAAATATATATTTTACTGTTATATTTAGGGATAAGTACAATAATGGCTCTCTATATACTATTTTTTTAATTAAATATCTATTTTTAATGAATAAAAATAATAATTTTTTAATAAATATATTATTTCGAGTCGGGTTAGGTCGAATTTGGATTTTATCTCAAAAGATCGGGTCGGGTAGAAGATGTATATTTTTCAGGTCGAGTCGGATTCGGATGGAGAGTATATAATTTTCGGGTCGGGTTGACCGAAAATCCGACCTGACCTAACCCATGTACCTCCCTAATTACTGGGACTATTTTTCCAACCCGTTCAATTAAATTTTAATAGACTTAATGAATTGAAAAGTAAGTCATGGTAATATGCTTCAATGTATGGTTGTACGTATATTTTGTTTATATTAACAAAGTAAGGTTCATCTTTGATACTTTCATCTCTCTCTCCCCTCTTTCTCATTACACTCTGTGTAAAATTAAGAGTTTTACACCTTTTTAGGACAATTAAATGAAAGAAATCAAAGGGTAAGATTAACAGTAAGAAATGATAATATATTCAGTGAAAAAAGATTCATTTCAGCCTTTAATTTTCATCATCCAACGATCCTAAAAGAGTGTAAAACTAAGAGTTTTACACTGGTTGTAAGTGGATCCTAACCTCTTTTATATATATATATATATATATATATATATATATATATATTCAAATTTGGACAAAAACGACGTCATTTTAGATCCCTATAATAAGCTATTTTCCCTCTTCTTCTTCTTCTTCTTCTTCTTCTTCTTCTTCTTCTTCTTCTTCTTCTTCTTCTTCTTCTTCTTCTTCTTCTTCTTCTTCTTATCTCTTTATCTCCTTAAACTTGAACCAAACTCGAATTTCAACCGCAGTGTCTACCGTCATTCTCATCACCATCGGTCACCACCACTATTGTTTGAAAATTAATTCAGCGTCTGTTTAAACATAAAATACCTTAAGTTCCATGAATCTATTGTTTGAAAACTTCAATTCGTTGAACTACCACTGTTCGACATCACTTACGACCAACAATAATGTTGTTTGACTCATATTTTCTTCCAATACTTTAATTTCTCATAGAAACTTCAAAATCCTCAAAAAGTCTCTAAAAATTTACAACCTTCTCTTTCGTTGATCTCAACATTTGATTGTCAAATCATCTCAATTTTGAGATATAATATTCTTCTCATCAACATTCACCTTTTCACCATTGAGATTCTCCATCTGACCACTAGAGGGCTGAGAATGAAAACATGATTTATGATTATAATGGGTTATGCGGTTCAAATTTTGATTTAGGGTTTAATTGATATTCATAGTTTAGGATCTACTTGATGTGGATTTGGGTGAAACGGAGGTCAAATTCAGGCTCAGGGGATGAAAATAAATTAATATGAAAATTTTGAGTCTAATGTCCGCTAACAACAATGGTTGACATGGTGATCAGTCTAAAAGATTAATAAAAAAATGAGATAAATAAATGACATAGGGACTAAAAGAATGACAATTTGAAAGTTCAATGATTAAATTGAACATTTTTAAACTTTAATGACCAAAATAGAAGTGATAAAAAAGTTGATGGTTTGTGTAATTTACCCATCTATTATTAATTCTCTCTCTCCCCTATTTTTTTTATCTTATGCAGTAAAATATTTTTTTATCTATTCTTTTCATTTTGTTAAAATAAAATGATAGGCATTCTAAAATTTTATTAGGATTTAATTTCATTTTTCTGATTTTTTTAAAGAACACGATGCATTTAGAAGATACATTATTTTTTATTGACTGATACTTTATTAAATATGAAGTTAGTCCCCCCCCCCAAAAAAAGCAGAGAACAAACAATTAACAGTAGTACCAACAAGTTAGTTTTAAATAAGTGTTAAATGTAACGGGAAAATATATTTTATTTTAATTATTCGAATTTTCAAAATAATATTATAAAAAGGAATAATCATAAATTTTAAATATAAATTATATATATATATATATATATTCAAAAATGGTACGAAATCAAATAATCTCAACGGTTAAAAAATTGTTGTTGTCTCTTGTCCAGCAAGTCTGAATGTATACAATTCCTTCTCTTTTAAATTTTTAGGGCCTATTTTGGCATGAAAAAGGAGACCATAAAATAAAAACACCATGGTTCATACTAAGGGTGCGGTTGGTTCACGAAATATAAGATTACCAGTGGGAATGTAAGATTACCAGGGAATAAGATTACTGGAAATGTTGTATTTTGTGTTTGGTTGGCTTAGCATGAATGTAAGATTACCGTGTTTGGTTAAATAAATAAAAGATTATTAGAATGTATATTTGACTAAATTGTCCTTATTATATATTTGTTTTTTAACAAGTTGGAAAATATTTATATATTTTCTTTAAAAAAATAAATTCATAAAATTTATATAATGTTTTTACAAAATTGAAAATATAAAAAGGTTTAATGAAAGGGTAAAATTTTATTTTAACCCCTGAACTTCATATAAAATTTTAATTATAGATTTTTTTTGTAAATCTAAAATAGTTTAAGGATAAATTTGTAATTTAACCTTCGTATAATTTTTATTATTCAATGACAGAAAAATTATATTTAAAAAAAATTAAGGGCATTTTAGTCCAAAACGTCGGGAATCCAACAATACCTAAGGAAAGAGAGGTAATGACATTCCCGGTAATATACCTCAAAAAATCCACTATTGGTAATCTTACATTACCGAGAATGAGATTCTCGGGCTAACCAAACGGGGGAATGTGGATTTCATTCCCATATGAATCCCACATTCCCCCATCCAAACACCCCCTAACGGTAATAATTATATACAGGGGTAATATCTTATCACACAATATAAATAAATGGTTGATATTAATAATATTAACACTTTTTGTGAAAAACATTACAACTTTTGAGTACACATGGTGAAAGATACTAATCAAGTAAATATTTTTATTTTTTCTTACTACAAGTAAATATTTTCATATAATTACAAGAATTGGTGAATTTATAGCATACTTATGTTGATTGATGTTTGAAATACTTGGTAAATATATATTTAGTATTTCAATTTATTATTTTTATCGAATTAAGCAGCTAAGTTTAATTTCAGAATTCAATTCAGTACATGAATATTTTTTTTAATTAGGTACCTTAACTTTATTTTTCATTCAAATAAGTACTTACGACTTCTAATCGATTTGAATCAAGAAACCAAGTTGATATCTATTTGAACCAAAAAAAAAAATTAGATATCAAATTAAACCGAAAGGTCAAATTCAGGTACTTGATTTGACCTAACAAAAGTTTAAGTGCAAAATTGAATCTTAAAGTTAAGTTAAAATATGTAATTAAATGAAAAAAAAACTTAATTATCAAATTAAATATTGAAATCAAATTCAGATACCCAAATGCATACTGACATAAAATACTAATCAAATCTTCGTTTGTTTTGCATTTTTTTGTTTTGTTTAAATTAGTGAATAAAAAATATGTAATCATATTTTAATTTTATAAATAAATTTAAAAATAGTGTATATATAGAAAATTTCAATCGGTGTAAAATGTATTTGTCGACATTTTTTAATTCAATTAAAATTAGATACATAATATAAATAGTTTTTAGAAGGATAATTAAATAATGGTAACTAATATTTATTGATATCTTCTAACTTAATAAATATCTAATCTAATATTAATATCTATTAATGTTAATGGGTATTATTTATAAAATAAAAATAATAATACTATAGTGGAGTTCAATTAATATCTACAGACCAACATTAATCAAACCAAATTAATATCTACAAGTGATCATTAACCTAACCAAACTACTTACAGTACTCGTATTCAAATTGTTAAATTGATGATGTTTATGAGTTACCTGTCTTTGACTTTTCTTTTCCTAATTTAGTTTATAATGAGTTAAATTGGCTAATGTTTAAATAAGGACTATTCTTTTAAAGGTTGTTCATATAGAGACTCGTACTTTTAAAAACGGTGGATTTGCTCAAATAAATGCCTAACCTTTCCATATTTGAATAAAGGTCTAGCATTTTTAAATATATTCAAATATGAACCTAATATTTTCAACAACAATTTATTTTTCAATTATTATTAGTTAGGTCATTGTTTATTCTTCGACAATTTTATTCTTAAAATCAATCTTACATGATGTCGATATTTTTTATTTTTCTTTTATTTTTGTACATTGCATCTTGGTTTTTCCTTTGTTTCTGATAACTCTACCTCTATGACATGCTTTCATCAACCTTTTGATACGGTTTTGATTTTCTTTATCGATCGTTTGGTCATCCTTTTGGTTTAATTTTTCTCAAAGTTGGATTTGACATTACCGCGATTGATCAAGATGACACTTATTTGTTATATTGTTGATCTTCTATGCTTTGGACCATCAAATTGGATTTGGATACGTTTATAGTTTTCTCACAATGCATGACTCTCATTTATGTTTTGTCGGTGGTCTTTGAATAATTTGATATTCTCTATGGTTCTTGTATTATCTCAAATAACTAGTTTACAAGAGAATTTCTTTATTAGGTTAGTTTATAAGAGAATTTCTTAATTATATATCTAATTTACAATTATAGTTATAAGCATTGAATATAATTTTGATTATTTCCTTTTTCAATAAAATTAATTATTTCTATTTCAAAAAGTAATAATATTACATGAAAATAAGATTATGTACGGACAATTCATTTAAACAGGTACCCTCATTTTTCTTGCTCACCATTCATGAGACACATTTGTTCATTATTTTATTTTTCATATTTCATAAATAATAGTCATTAATTATAGTTATTTCGCCATTAACAGTCTTCTCTGAATATTAAAAGCCCCCAACTCCCCCCCCCACAACCCCCCAACCGAAACCCCCAACTTCACCCACAACTTAGTAACCGAGCTGCTATTTGCACCCATTAGTTTCCATCTTCGTTCTCGCCACCCAATTTTAGGTGTTCCAAGTAACAAAAAAGATGGCAACTTCAGCTTCGTTTTTGAGGCAGCTAAGTGGAAAACAAGGCTGGAAATCCAAATCCTGTAGGTGGGGAATGAACAGCAACAATGACAAAAACGTTGTTGGTGGGAAAAAATGTGTTGGGTTTTCTGAGACGACCTTACGAACTCGGAGAATGGAACAAGGTGGTGTTAACATGTATGGCAATGGCGATGATGATGGGTTGGTTCTAAGGAAGAGGGTGATGGTTGTGGTGGACCAAAGTTCACATTCTAAGCATGCAATGATGTGGGCACTTACTCATGTTGTTAACAAGGGTGATTTGATTACTCTACTCCATGTTATCTCCCCAATCCCAACGTGTTCACAGTCTTCTTCTTTTCTTGCTACCTCTCTTGAATCACTTTGCAAGGCTTGTAAACCTCAGGTAATGTGGAACTGTTCTAAGTTTTTCTTAGGGTTTTTTTTCCGCTTTTGCTTTAATTTATGTTCTTTGAAGGGAAGAGAACAAATCCAAGAAGATTCTTAGAGTATCCTCTTTTACTAATTAAGCATTTCTATATTTCTAAGTATTTCTAAAACATCCATAAAAAATCCATTTTTATTTCTATGATAAATTACAAGCTTAGTATTTGTTCTATTTTGGTACCTAAACTTTATGATTTTTTAAAATTATACCTAACATTTAGTTTAGGTTTCTTTTTGGCACCCATCATTAAAAATTTAACAAAACTGATGACATGACATTTTTTCAATGATGACGTGTCATTATCTTATAGTAACACGTCAACATCATCGTTAAGTTTTTAACAATGGATACCAAAATGAAACCTAAATTAATTGTTAGAAATGATTTTGAAAATAAAAATTAGATATCAAAATGAAACAAAAGTAATAGTTTAGGTACTAAAGTATAGTTTATCTTAGATTCTATATAAATGCGGGATCAAGATAAAATATTGAGGAATTAAATATAAATATGGATAGAATTTACAAAATATAAGAATGAGTAAAAGTTTAATATGTCTACTTTAAAACAAGGACCTAAAAGATATTTATTTTTTAAAAAGAATTTAGGGTCAAGGCTCAATTTGTTCACTTTTGAAATTGCCATAGACCTGAAATGTGTTTACTCCATAAATTTGAGGGCGGGGTCCGTCCCATCTCTTATAGTTCCGTCCATGAATAAATGCTATGTATTTTTCTTTTGCATATTTAATCTCTCTACAATATAATCAATTTGATTTTTATTTATTTATTGAAATGTGAATTTTATGTCCCAGATAGAGCGTATGGTTGGATTTGGTTTTTAAATTTCTTTTAAATCATCATTTGATTTTTGGTTCGATTAATTTTATTTATCGATTTTTCTAATATTCACTTTTAGCGTTGAGAATTTATATTTTATTATTATAATATAACTTTATCTTATTGATTTTAAATATTATTTTATAAAGCTTTTAAGTTTCTTCATAAATATTTCCTTAAAAGTTATTTTTTAAGTTAATAAAAATATTAATAATTCATATATAGTATTTTTGAAGTTATCTTTATTGTTTTTAAATACAAAATACTTATTTATATTGTAAAATAAATATAAATAAAATAAATAAATTTTTGTTCAATTTAAGTTAACACGATTTTTAAATTTATAAGCCATAAAATGTTTGAACATCACGAATCAATTTTAGATTAATCGATTTTATTGTACGGACCTAGTATCATATAACCACGTGTTAATAAAGAAAAGTCAAGTCAAAATAGGGTAAAATACACAAATAGCCCCCTGACTATATGGTGTTACTTTGTTGAGTTCCCCGACTATCAAAAGTTACAAAATGTTCCTCTAGCTATAAGATGTTGCTTTGTTGAGTCTCTCAATTATTAAAAGTTACAAAGTGCTCATCTTACTATTCATATGTCTTAAACTCGTCATTTTTCGTTAAAAATTAACGACAGTCTGAGCTGGACGTTAAACTTTTGAATGAGATATGATAAATATGATCTCATAATCTCAAATGACTATCATATCTCAGTCAGCATGCTAGCGCGTAGCTTAGAAGATTGTTGTTTTTTAATGGAAAAGGACGAGTTTGGAACACAATGAATAGTTATGTGACCATTTTGTAACTTTTTATAGTTGAAGGACTCAACAAAGAAACACCCTATAGTTAAGGGATCATTTTGTATTTTTTAATAGTTTGGGGACTCTATAAAGCAATGCCTTATAGTCATGGGGCCATTTGTGTATTTTACCCGTCAAATTATTGATCAAAATGAATACATAGTGCAAGGACCTTGTTTATAATTTGACCATTATGATGATGTCACTTGGTTTACATGGGCAACAAATGAATTCCAGGTAGAAGTGGAAACAGTGGCAATCCAAGGCCCAAAGCTGTCGACAGTGATGAGCCAAGTGAAGAAGCTAGGGGTATCAGTGTTGGTACTTGGTCAAAAAAGGCAATCTCCATTCTTAACCCGGTGATCATGATCCTTCCTTTAACCCTTTTTTTTCTCTCTTGGCAATATGATTTTTTTAAAGATTTATATATACAATCCCAAAACTTAAATTGCATGTCCGGTTAAAAACCTCCCTAAACTCTTTCTTCTTCAACTACACATGATTTCTCCATTATTTACTTCACTCTCACCTTCTTTCTGATCCTTGTTCATGGCTGATTTTGCAGTCTGTGTGGGAAAAGCGACAATGAAGAGTTTGTCGAGCAATGTATAAAAAATATAGATCGAAATTGCTTAACCATAGGGGTTAGGAAGCAGAGCAATGGCGTCGGTGGCTACCTTATCAGCACTAGGTGGCTCAACAACTTCTGGCTCTTGGCCTAATTTTTATCATTAGAACAATAACTTTATCACTTCGTCAATGACATACACATCTTAAACTGGTTTTTAATCGAGTTTAAATAAAAATATTTTTTAATTCGAGTTTCTTTACGATGAAAACTATGTTGAAAAATAGTTAGGTGACCAAAATAGAATAAAAGTTATAATTGGAGTACTAAATTTGTAGTTGTATCTTTCCTTTTTGATCTTGGGATTCTGTAATTGTGAAGTGGGAGAAACAGGAAGTTTTTCTTTAATGTGCATTAAATTTCTAGACATAACTGCATTAAAGAAAAATTCAGCAAATAGCAACACAGGCCCTCCCCAGCGCGAGAAAACCAATCTCCAAGTGAAGGATAGAATGCAACATTCAGGACAAGGTCAAATGGCAACACAAAAAGGACATACCGAGAAAATTCACCAAAACCAAACAAACAACACCAGCTCTAAACCAGCCCCTACTCGAAGGCAAGACAGGAGAAGGGTTAGAACTCCCACCACGCTTTAAACAAATTCTGACGCTACATACCTTGTTTTGCCAACTGATCCGCCATTCCATTACCTTCTCTGGGCACATACTCGAACCTCACCTCTGTATATTGACTGCGAAGCTTATCAATCTCCTCGAAACAGTCCCACCATCTCCATGGCCTCAAAGAAATATGTTCCACTGGTACGGCTCCTCGGCCATACTTATCTAGACCAACTATCCTCCTATACAAGTATTTACAACGTGTAAAATGTAACGAGTACAAATGATGTATTTATTATCATTAATGATGAAGTTTTTTTTATGCCTAAAGATCTGGAAAACCAAATGCTTAAGCTTTATATCGAAAAGTGAAGACCCGTTTCAACCTTGCAATGATCATTGTTTTTATAGTCAAATCCTGCAATGCAAGGCTAAAAGGTTAGGTGTTTCAATTTCAAGTTAGGGGCGGGTTTGATGATTTGGATCAATGAGTCTGGGTAAAATCTTTGAAAGACCTATTTTTTATATCAACTTTTCGAATAATTTGAAATTAAATTTTAACTAATTTGTACCCGGTTTGATTATTTATTTTTTTATATATTCGATCCAAATTACCTAAAAATTAAAAAACATATACTATATCTAAATTTTTAGATTGGATCAATAGATCCGATCAGTCGTTCTGATTTATTTTGCACACCACTACCGCCTGATTTTCGATCTTTAAGAGAATTTGAGGATTTAAGGGTTGGTGATTTGAGATTAGAGGAGTTTGAGAAAATTAGATAATTTAGGGTTTTCCTTTAATTTTTTAAATTTAGTATCTTTATTTCTGAAAATTTATTATTAATTAGAAATTAATGTCATGTGTCAAGCAACCATTGGTTAATGAATTTATGTTAGCGGTCATTGACGAGATGGCCTTATAATGGTAACTTAATACAATTTGATGCATCTTAAATTGTAACAGAGAAAACGTTATGTACTTACCTTGATCAAGGAAAAAAACTTTAGACACTTAAAATTAACAAGAAATATAATTTAGGCATTTATTTATTAATTATACAATAATTATTTAAAAACAGGTAATAATCATGAGACTATTTGCATATATTTTTTTACCTTTTTAACTTAGTAAATTAATATCATTTTTTTTACAAAAACCATGTAATTTTATTTTAAAAAATATTTAAAATTACAATAAAGCCTTATAATTAGAATCATAAATTAAACACATAATTAGAATATTATTCTATAACCATAAAAAAACTAGCAACTTAAGATTATATATGAACCATACAATAAAAAGGTGAAAACTCATTCAAAACCCCCCGATCAATGGGTAAATACAAATAGATCTAACTACGACAAATGAACCACAATAGAGGATTAAACTATTGAAAGACCACCAACAAACGTAAATCAGAGCCATGCTTCGTGAGAAAACCATCTATGAACACAAGGTGTGTATCCAAATCTAATTTGAGAGTCCACTATAGGGAAGATCAACGAAATAACTAGGAATGGGGATGGGTTAGGTCAAATTTTTGGTCAATCTGACTCGACTCGAACCCAACCCGGAAAATATACACTCTCCACCCAATCCAAACCCAACCCGATTCTTTTGAGATAAAATCTGAATTCGACTTGATCCAAAATAATATATTTATTCAATAAAAATAGGGATTTAATTGAAAAAAATAATATATAGAGTGGTATTATTGTAATTATCTTTAAATATATAAGGTAGAATTATATTTTTTTGGGTTGGGTCAGGTCGGGTATTTTTCACCCGAACATAACCTCTAAAATACCCGACCTGACCTGAACTTGATTTTTCTAAACCCGACTCGGTTGGGTCGGGTTGGAACCCGTTAGGCTCATATCTCATGCCCATCATGAGGGATAACAAAATGAGTGTAATCTTAATTAGTCGTTGCAATATCAAATCCAAACTGAGAAAAATAAACTACCAAACAATTGAAAAATAAAATTGAAAAACATATCAAAAGGTAGAGAAAACGTGTCATGAAAACGAAGAAAATTGTATCATAAAGACAAAATTATTATAAATAAAAAATAAAAATATGAGATAAAGAGTAAATAACAAAGAAAAATCAACAACGACAACCAACACCATGATCGATATAGTCGCTTACTAACCAAAAATTAAAAAAAAAAACAATGAAGTGACTTAGAGAAAGAAAAGAGCGGCTAGGGTTGTAAAAAGCTGACCCGACCTGTAAAACTAACTGAAATCGACTTGATTCAAAACTGTTTGTGACCTGAGTGGAGATAAATAGAAACTGATTCAAGTTCAAATTGGCGTTAACCTGAACCTTAGTTGGATCTGTAAATTATGGATCTAAACCCGACCTGCACCCGATATGAGAACGACATGAACCTGAATTGAACCGATAATATGATAATTGAACCCGACCTGCATCCAAATGATATAAACATGAACCCGAGATTAACCTGGTAAATAACTGGTATTATTGACACTATTATCAACCTGGCATGTTATGAACCTGACATATAATTGACTCAACATGTAAATGATATGACTTGTTATTGAACTTATATAATGTTTATCTGACTTGATATTTATCTGACTTATTAGTAATAAGTTACAATTGATGCAATTATGAGATTTTAAATTTATGATAAACTTGTGATAATTAAATTAATATGATTAATTTTTGAAATTTAAAATAAATTGTTAGTTATGATAACTAAATTAATAAATTTACTTTCTATATTAATTATAATCCTTATATTATAAATTTTAATTATATAATCCTTAAATTAATTTTATTATATAATTTAGTTATTGAACATGATTTTATTAGATTATATAAAATTAATTAAGATATTTATAAGTCTATTTTTTTATGTAAAGATTGATTAATAATATAAATATAATTTAACTTAAAATTTATATATATAAAAGATGAATTTATTTGAGATTGAAAATTTGAATAACATAATAAATACTAAAACTAATAATTTATAAATGAATAAATAAAATTTATTACACTTTAATCCACTAAAATTACAATAAAATCAACTAAACAAATTTATGTTAAAAAATTTTCTCTTATCATCACCCATTTTATTTGGATGATAACATTAATATAAACTATATATTAGTAGATACCATATACTATTTTCATATTCCATATCCATATAAATATATTACTTATGTTATAAATAAATATATCCTACTTTTATTCAAGTCCAAAAATAATAAAAACATATTTATATTACATATATGGCAATTTACATATATTAGGACCTAATAAATGAAATTCATTAAAAAAACCATTAGCCCAAATTACAAGCCCAACATGATACAAAAATTAAATTCATTAAATGAATTCATCTTTTTATGCGTTATGTCATCAATCGTGGTGAACAAACTCAAATCAATTTGGACCTTTGATATGATTTGATCTGATGACCATTATTCCTTGACATTTATATATATATATATACTTATACTTATATTATACAATTTATATACTTTATATAGTTATACTTTAATACTTAATTTATATATATATATATATATACTTATATACATGAGTATTAAATATAAGTATTAAAAAATAGAGAAAATCGCCTCAGTGACCAAAAAAAAGTTATAATATACGATTTTAACCAACTTTTTTTGGATTTGCCAAAATGACCAACAAAATCGCAACGCGAAATAAAAATCGCAACGCGATCCCCAGAATCGCAAATCAGTTTCCAGAATCGCAAATCAGTTTCCAAAATCGCAACGCGATTCTTGAAAATCGCGATGCGATAGTACAAATTCGCATTGCGATTTTCCATAATCGCAACGCGAATATGAAAATCGCAACGCGAACACATAAATCGCAACGCGTATCCGTAAATCGCAACGTGTATCCGTAAATCGCAACGCGTATGGGTAAATCGCAATGCGTATCCGTATATCGCAACGCGTATCCGTAAATCGCAACGATAATACATAAAATCGCAACGCGTATCCGTAAATCGCAACGCGATATTTAAAGCGCCATTATAATCGCTACGCGTATTTTATTTTCAAATTACAAAAGAATATTAAGACAAAATCCCGTAATCGCAACTCATAACCTAAAACCTAAATCACAACTCAGTCCCATCTCCATCTCTCACTCTCTACGGCGAAGAAATCCGTCCCATCTCCGAAGATTTCCGTCCCCATCCGGCGAAATCCCTCACACCATTCACGGTCAGAAATCCCTCACAATATTCAAAATGGAAAATCAACCTCCGAGGTTAGTTTTTTTAATTATTTTTATTTTGAAATGTTTGCATTATTGTAGTTTTTTCATATTGAAACTGATGATAAGTTTACTGGTCATTTCAATAATAGATTAACCATTTCACTTAGATTTCATTTCGCGTTACGATTCTGTCGTTGCGATTTTCATTTCGCGTTGCTATTCTCTCGTTGCGATTTTCAGTTAGTATTTGTCTTTGTCTTTGTTCTGTCTTTTGGTTGAAGTAATGCAATCCATTCAAGTTTCAATTTGCAGAAGAGTCGCAACGAGATAAATGAAAATCGCAACGAGAGAATGACTGTCGCAACGAGAGAATCGCAACGCGAAATGAAAATCGCAACGAGAGAATCGCAACGCGAAACCAAAATCGCATTGCGATTTTCATTTCGCGTTGCGATTCTCTCGTTGCGATTTTCATTTCGCGTTGCGATTCTCTCGTTGCGATTGTCATCTCGCGTTGCGATTCTCTCGTTGCGATTTTCATTTCAACCAAAAGACAAAACAGTGTTGCAAATTTTAGTTTCAAGAATAAACTACTACTTTTTATGTTTATTGTTTTTGGTATATCTTCACAGTGTAGTTTTTGGTATATCTAACTTGGTATGTTTATTGTTTTTGTAGAATTTTTTTCGGCTCAATTGACCTTGAGAAATAAAGTCAGCCTGGCCACTACATTGCAAAGAAGCTTTCACCTGCTCAAAGACAATTGTTTGAGGAAACCTGCTTCGGGCCATGGCTGAGAGTACAGCATCCGGGTGGAGATGCTAATTTGACCCATTTGTGGCTTCAGACCATGACATCAAATCTACCCGACAGTATACAACGTGGTGAGGAAGAGATATGGTTTCATTTTCCACCAGCGTATACTTGCTTTGGGCGGAAGGAGTTCTGCTTAATCACTGGTCTACGATTCGGACACGATGATGTAGGCCGGTACACTCGTCATATCGCCCGCCCATCATGGTTATCCCGGGTTTTTCCGGATGAGTCAATGGAGAAGCCGAACCTACATGTTGACGACCTGAAGAAATTATTTAATAAGAAAGCTGGTTTCACTCGGATGGAAGACGTCGATGTTGTCCGAGTATGCCTTCTACTACTTGTGTATGCCGGCTTTTTAGGCAGAGAGGCCAGACAACCTATTCATCGGAGCTAATATTGGTAGAGGACCTGAATGCATGGAATCTGTTTCCGTGGGGTTCGTATATATGGAAAGCTACCTGGACTAAGTTGTCGTCTGCCTTTGATGACCGCAAAGTTGCGGGCGATGGGTCCAAATACACTTTGTCAGGCTTTGTTTGGGCCTTTAAGGTAAGAATTTCTATATAATGTTTCTAAAATTATAATTAATTATTTAACAATTACTATTTTGTTATATTGTTTGTAGATTTGGATATTCGAGGCTTTCCCCAGCATGCGTACATATGCAATAAAAACGTCAAATGATATTCCCAGGGCTATTTCCTGGAAGAGGAAAACTCTGTTGGATTGGGAAGACTTAATACCATATGCCACAATAAAATGTAAGTTAACACAAATACTTTCATATAATATAAACAAGTTATTAATAGTAGACGTTTAACTTTGTTTGAGTTTTTATATTTTAGGAGGCCAACATTCCATTACAAAGACTGACACCCACGGAGGAAGAGCTTGCCACTGATTGGTGGCAAGCTAGTCAGAATTTTTTTGATGGCACGGATGATGCAGCATCCACTTCCTCCAATTCGAGAGCCATCACCTCACCTAGAGCCATCACCCGATCGAACCGACTATACACCTCTAGAACGAGAGCCATCACCTATCCCGTCACATCATCGAGCCTCTTCTCCACCATCACCTCATGATAGGCGACCGGCAAAGATGCCACGACTCCTATCTCCCTGTTCTCCACCTCCACCTCAACGGGATGAGTCAAGGGAGTTACGTGATGAGGTCAATGCCTTGCGTGAGGAGATCGGTACTCTACGCGATAACGATGGTGCATGGCGTGTGGAGGTGTCAACTTTACGTGGTGAGGTTGCCGCTCTACGTGAGATGATAGTATCGTTGCAGAATGAGGTTCATACTCTACGCAACGAGGTAAGTTTAAGATTTTCCATATTTAACTTAATGATAAATTTACTCGTAATTTCACTTAGATTAGCCATTTCACTTAGATTGCTTAGTAAATTTATTCGGTTGCTGCCAATTCTGCTAAACTGTGTATTCTTTAACACTGTGAAATAGTATTTGTCTTTGTTTTGTCTTTTGGTTGAAAGTAAATTTGTTCGGTTGCTGCCAATTCTGCTAAACTGTGTATTCTTTAACACTGTGAATATATTTGTCTTTGTTTTGTCTTTTGGTTGAAAGTAAATTTGTTCGGTTGCTGCCAATTCTGCTAAACTGTGTATTCTTTAACACTGTGAAATAGTATTTGTCTTTGTTTTGTCTTTTGGTTGAAAGTAAATTTGTTCGGTTGCTGCCAATTCTGCTAAACTGTGTATTCTTTAACACTGTGAAATAGTATTTGTCTTTGTTTTGTCTTTTGGTTGAAAGTTTCAATTTGCAGAAGAAGAAATAGTTTACTTTCGCAACACGAAACTTAAAATCAGAGGTTTCAGATTTGCCAACCCCGTAAGCTATTGGCAATATCCCATTGTTAGCATCCATGGCTACTGCTAATAAGTTTACTCCAAGGTATCGACCTTTCAAATGTGCTCCGTCAACTATAATAACTGGGCGCATGCAAGTAATAAACGAACGAATCTACAAAATAATATACACAAGAAATATAATCATTTAAATGTGAAATGCATGTAACTAACAAAAATGAGTCAACAAAATTATATTGATTTACTAACCGTAGCACCAATGGCGATAAACAGCAACTCAAAGCGTCCATCTCTATCTGTTTTGATATGAGTTACCGACCCAGGATTTTTCAGCTTTAAATTGTGACAATAAGCCGGCAGTTGGGCAAACGATGCTTCTGGCGACCCCCTCAACAATTCCAAGGCATAACATTTGGCTCTCCAAGCTTGAGAATATGATATACTAATCTTGAACCGAGCATTCATGTCAGTCATAATTTCATGTCCCCGATATACCCTGCCATTCAAAAACATTAACTCAGCCAGAAAACCACCCAACACCTTTTTGTTTGCCTGTCTATGGTGAGGAAAAACTTGGGTTCTTGAACATGTATGTTTATCAATAAAAGTCCTAACTTGAAACATTTTGCAATCTTTTATTCTCTTTGCAATCATACGCCACGTACAGTTTTTGTCAATCATACACCTTGTTTCGAAACGATCTTTGCTTGATTTGTTAACTTTTAGTTGATAGCCATCTTCCACACATTTCGTATATAAAGCTATCTTCAAGTCTTCCTTTGTATCAAAACAATCATCTTTCTTGATACGAATAACTTTTGTGTAACAATCAACTGCTTTCTTTATCAACTCTTCTTCCGGTATCTGAAGTAATTCTGGCATATTCCAGTTATACGCCCGTGGCATTTTCTTTTCTTCGGGGACTTTTTCTTCTTCTTTTTCTTCTTCAGGATATATGAATTACAGAATGGATGTTCAACATGTTCATTCACAGTCGTAACTTCCTCCTCATTATCATCAACATTACATTCTTCGGCAACGGCTGTTTCATCATCAAAATTCGGGTATTGACCAATATCAATATCATTACACGCATGGTCTGTTTCTTCTTCTGAAACATCATCAAAATCCGTGTATTGACCAATATCAAAGTCCGGATATTGACCAAGACCAAATTTCAAATACTGACTAGTACTCACAATTTTTCTGTTGGCTCATCATCGTCTAACTGGTCAATACGAAAACCGGAATTTGGTGCTGAAAGTTGATTGGGATTTGGATTAGAGAAAGGTTGTGGGTTTTGAGAAAACTTAGTTGATTACTACCCGCTACTGACCCAACAATACTACTTCTAGGTTCAACAACATACAATGTAACATCATCTTGTGAAACACTAATGTAAGCAATGAATCGTTCAACATCTTCATTGTCGGTTAACAAATAAACTTTACCATTTCTCTGATAAGATAGCCTAAATCCACTTAGGGGCTCTAAATTCAATTTATTTGAAACACGTAGCATTAGAGTTTCATAAGTTAACTTTTGTAAAGACAATTTTAGTTGAAGATTCATGGGTAAAGGCATATATTGTAAAACACCATGAACATTATCCCATGACCCTCCAAAACACAAATCTATCCAAACATGATCAACATTAGATGATTTCATGGTTGTAAATTAATTTACTAAACAGACGAGCTGCGAAACTAAAACCTGTTGCCGGATTGGGAAGGATGTCGTTGGATATAGGAACGGATGTCGCCGGAGAGAGTGATAGATGGAGATGGAATGAGTCTTGATTTAGGGATTTAGTTTATGATTTCAGTGTTATATACCCAAAATTTCAGTGTTGTGATTTACAGATTCTCGTTGCGATTTACGGATTATCGTTGCGATTTACAGATTCTCGTTGCGATTTACGGATTATCGTTGCGATTTACGGATACGCGTTGCGATTTACGGATTATCGTTGCGATTTACGGATACGCGTTGCGATTTACGGATACGCATTGCGATTTACGGATACGCGTTGCGATTTACGGATACACGTTGCGGTTTACGGATACGCGTTGCGATTTACGGATACGCGTTGCGATATACGGATACGCATTGCGATTTACCCATACGCGTTGCGATTTACGGATACACGTTGCGATTTACGGATACGCGTTGCGATTTATGTGTTCGCGTTGCGATTTTCATATTCGCGTTGCGATTATGGAAAATCGCAATGCGAATTTGTACTATCGCATCGCGATTTTCAAGAATCGCGTTGCGATTTTGGAAACTGATTTGCGATTCTGGGGATCGCGTTGCGATTTTTATTTCGCGTTGCTAATTTGTTGGTCATTTTGGCAAATCCAAAAAAAATTGGTTAAAATCGTATATTATAACTTTTTTTTGGTCACTGAGGCGATTTTCTCTAAAAAATATGAGTATTAAATGGTTCTATTTTTTTAAGTGTCATGTCATTAATTTTGGCGAACAAAATCAAATCAATTTAGACTTTTGATAAGGTTTGATCCAATGGCTATTATTCTTTGCCACTTATTTATATATTATAATTATTTATATTTTTCTTCAACTTTTGAAATGAATGTAATTTAATTTATTTTATAATTTTCCCTCACATTTACAATTATTTTGATTTGATCCTTTTATATTATTTAATTTATTTAAATTTTAATTTGTAATTTCATATTTATTTAATTTAGTCTTTAAAATTATATGTGTATCTGAAATTGACTCATACTTAATTATATTTTTGTAATTTACTTCCAACCCTATAAATGACATAATAAATTTCATTTCAAATTCTATAAACTTTTGTTCACCAACCTTTTATATGTATGCAATTTAGTCCATTTTATATTAATTTCAACTTCACATTTTATAATTAATTCGATTTGATCTCTCATCCATGTATGTTGTTTAATTTATTTAATTTTTGTTTCTAATTTCATGTTTTTTTTCAATTTAGTACTTCAAATTATATTTTTATCAAAATTAACCCATAATTATTTGTAATTTATTTTAAATCATATACAATTACATTACAATTCTATGTTCTCACGTTCATGAAACATTTAAAGACGAAAAATAATTAACTAAAAAATGACCCAACTTGAAGTCAATCCGTATTCGGTAAGATCCAACCTGAATTTTGTCTGTCAATGATGTGACCCAATCTGGACGAGAACCGACTGAAGTCCATCTGAACCTGATATTTAACTGCTTTGGACCTAAACCGTTTTAACCTAAATTGACATAGATCCAAACTGAAATTAATCCGACCTAAATCTGAATTGAATATGATGTCAAATCAACCTGAAAATGACCCGAACTGGTTTGACCTATACCTGCTCTGATCTTAGTCAAACTATTAAATTGACCTGACTCAACTTGTATCTTATTTGAGATGACCTGACATGATCCAACTGAAACATGAACGATTACTTGATTTTATACCCCTAAGAGCAGCTGCTAAACGAACAAGTAGGTTAATATCAAATTTTTTAGGCTTATATATGTGCAAATGCAAATTTTATTACCTTGGTCCCACAAATACATTCGCCAGCAACAAGGTAGAGACACTTATTACATACAAGAGAAACTAGTCAGAATTTGGTTTATTCATGTTGTAGCAGAAAGTTTAACTTGAAGTCCTCCGGCATGCCTGTTTCAGTGGAACATGTGGATCAGAGAATGAACCGGTCGAAATCTGATCGAATAGGAACTTGTTAGCTGCCTCGGTGTAATGAATTCCATCCCAAACTACACGAACCAATGGACGATCACACGAACCCACAAATATGTCCGAACCATTCACCGTAATCGTTCCTCCACATATAACCTCGGCGCTATAGTTATACCGACCTCCATAGCCGCAACATGCCACGAGTGGAAGCTCAAACCCTGAACAAAGTAATTCAGCATCGTTAGTGTCCAATACATATCGAACACGAGCACTTCAAGTATGCGGCGTACCGTGTTTTTGGGGCTCAGCAAAAAGGGAATACTTCACGGCATATATGTCTACATATGTAAATGCAGCAGAAGGCAATTCATTTCTGAGCTGAACTATTGTTTCCTTCAATTTGAGATTGAAATACTGAGCCACTTCATTGTGAGGCTTCAAGCAGCCAGCAGGGTCCTTTTCAGCTGAAGAAAATGCAGTCAAAACATAAGGCAAGCAACCAATTGGTCCTGTGCTGTGAACCCAGAAATATCTGCCTCCTAAACTGTATATATTCTGCAAAAACACCCATTTTCATACAATCTCAGAATTTTTAGGTCCAAAACGTTTCAGTTTTTTTTCAAATGGATAATGATAAAATTACCCCGAATGTTTGTATAAATGTGTTCTATTTTTAGAGAATTTTAGATCCAAACATTTCAATTTTTAGTCAAAATATCCTTGTTGGAAGAGGACCATTAATTAAATAATGGTCAACATATGTTACTGACATGACATTTTCACATATGTTTAATTGTTGACGAAACATATATCATGTCACTTATAGTGACGGTGCGACATGTGATGCACTCATATTGATGATATGGCATGTGCCATGTTCTGTCAGCAACATTTGTTGATAGTTAGTCAATTAACGATTTCCTTCTAACAGAAGGTATTTTGACCAAAATTTAAAATATTAATGGCTAAAATGCTAAAAATAAAAGAAAGTATAAGAGTCAAAGTGACTATTTGTATAAATGTTAGGGATAATTTTATCATTATACCTTTCAAATTTCTTAATAGTATTTTACCTTAACATTTTCTGAGAATTTGTTGATCATATCGGGAACAGAAGCATTGACTTGTTGAATTGTCAAGTTTGCAAAGAACCCTTCTCCAAGATCATTTTGGCCAATATCAAAAGTGTATAAAGCTCTTGAAAAATACCCTGCCTTGGGCATTAAACTTGCAAACATCCCTCCTATACATGAAAAAAAAATCCAAAGAACTTAGCAACGAAACACTTAACATAATTGGTGGATGCAATCGAGTGATTATAATATAATAAATCGACAACGTTACCGACTAAAATAACATCCTATACAGACAAAAAATCCAAAGAACTTAGCAATGAAACACTTTAACATAATTGGTGGGTGTAATCGAGTGATTATAATATAATAGATCGACAATGTTACTAACTAAAATAATATACTATACATGCAAAAAATTCCAAAAATCAGCAATGAAACACTTAACGTATTTGGCGGATGCAATCGAGTGATTATAATATAATAAATCGATAATGTTACTAACGATAAAAACATGAACTTCACCGTGTGGTTATCCTTTAAATATAAACTCACCTTGTTTCCTAATCATTTGTGATCTGGATTTGAATTGCTGAAACTGCGAGAACTGTAGATCAAGGTAGAACGGACTAAATCCACCATTAGGGATAATGCGATTAGGTAATCTGATTGTAGATGCTGCGGTGGCAAAGTTTATGCCATGGGAGAAATTGGTCCCCATTGAATCAAGATATGCATTAATAAATGGCAGATCAAATGCCTCAGCTGCCACACACAAATAAAAAGTAGGGTAAAATATAAAAATGGTCCTCCAACTATATATAGGACGATGCTTTGTTAAGTTTATTGACTATTAAAAGTTATAAAATGATCCTCTAACTATAGGGAGATACTTTGTTGAGTCCCCAAATATTAAAAGTTATAAAATGATCACCTGACTATTCATATGTCCCAAACTCATCATTTTATGTTAAAAAATTGACGGTCATTTGAACTGGATGTAGTCAGATATGATAAAATCATATTTTAGTTATGTCTACTGTCATCGTTTTATCTTTCAAGCACTAGCTCGACAACATAAAGTTCCAAGCACTAACTCGACAACATAATATAAATGGAGACTCGGTCCACAAAATACACCTAAAACAATTCTGAGATCGAATTTTATCATATCCTAGTCAGCAGATGTACGTCTAACTAAAAAAACTGTCAATTTTTAACAAAAAATGATAATTTGAAACATATAAATAGTCAAGTGACCATTTTATAACTTTTAATAGTTAGATGACTCAATAAAATAATATTTTATAGTCAATGGATTATCTTATAACTTTTAATAAGTTAGAGTCTAAATAAAAAACATCTTATTTAATGACAAAAAAAAAACCAACACCACATCTTTTAAACAATGAAAATATCTAGTACTTTCATCATCTTCAGTTATCTCCGTATAAGTGTTAGATACGAATATGTATTCTTATAACATACCTATGAAATCGATGACGAGCCGACCATCGGAGAAACGGCGGGCAGGCATGTGAAAGTAGGTGTTTCCATAAGGAGAAGTGGGTGGATCAAAACCAGCAGCGTATCCGCCTGTGTCGGAATTCGAGTCACCTAAGTTAATGATAGCCGGGAAATCACAGGTTTTCGGCTCGTAGGCGACAGGGTTCAAAATGGAAGCTTGGGACAGGAGCAGGACGAGCATGAAAAAGAAGATGGATATGGCGGCTCGTTCGGACATCGTGGGAAACTGGGAGACAGGGAAAACAGAGAGATTGTTTTGGTTTTATCAAGTGATTAACAGTACGAGGGTAGAAATTTATGGGTTTTCGTAGATAGAGATAGCTTGGCTTTTGACAAGTGATAAATTGTTGAATGTTCAATGGATGGAAATTTTCGTGGAACTCCTAAAATTCAAACAGTCATAAATGTGCATGTAATAGATTAAATTTACAGTTCAATATTACTTAAGTTAAATAGAAGTTGTAATTAAAAGAATTCATCCATTGATGTTATTGATAAAAAAAATATTATATTTTAAAGATTTTAAGTATGATTAGTTGTATTATAAGATATATATACATTGTTATTAATTGGTTAATAAAATTTTGAATATATAATATTTTATAATCATTTTAATCTATTCAATTAAAGAAAATGTAAATTTTTATTATTAAGATTATGAAATACGTAACATATTTATCAAAAAAAAATATAGATATTAAAATACACAATTTGATTTAAAATTTTCATGTATTAATTATTGGGTAAACTATATATTTTCTCACTGAACTATATTCTCTCTCCTATTTTCCTCACTCAACTTTCAATCTTTTTAATTTGTTCTCCGAACTTTACAAATTGAATCATTTTATTCACTTTATCTCTAATTATTTAACGATGTTATGACATGACATAAGCATCAAAACGAAGTCGTTTTGAAAAACTTAAATATAAACCAAAACGACGTCGTTTGGAATCCATTATCAAATCTTTTTTTTTTCTTCTTTATTTCTTTATTTTTTTCATTTTTCTTTCCCTCATTTTCTCTCTATGTTGCAACCGGTTGCTGTCGCCGGCCACCACGCCATTTTAATCCATGCCACCTTCCACCGTTGTTGATGGTGGCCGCTCGATCTCAAATTTCATGGGTCGATTCATCTCGACCCCCTAAGTTCGAATCTGGTGGTTGATTCACCAGAAAATGTCCCGAAACCCGTGAATTTGGACTAAAACTTTTTGGCTTTCTCACTTTCAATATCAAATTAGTGGATTTCGGAGCAAGTTTCAATAAAATAGAGATCGGATTCGGACTAACGGTGTCGAGATGAAGCGACCCATGAAATTTGAGACCGAATGACCACTATCTATGACGGTCGATAATGGCCAGTAGTGGTATCATACCACCTTTAATTTTTTGTTATTTTCTCAATTATTTTATATTAAAAAAATAATAAAAAGTGACACATCATCAAAACGTTAGATAGATAACAGGGGAGTGAGCAAAATGATTCAATTTGTAAAGTTCAATGAGTAAATTTAAAAAAATTGAAAGTTAGGTGAAGAAAATAGGACAGATAATATAGTTCAGTGAAGAATAATATAATATACTCAAAGATTTAAATGAATTGTCGTGTGTGTTTTCTCATTTTTGCTCGTGTGTGTGTGTGTTTTTTTTTCATTTCCTACTATTAATCTCAACCGTTTATTTTCACTCATCCAATGAATGCATAATATGCGGTCTAATTTTTTATTAAAAAAATTAAAATCCTTATTTGAAAAATATTAAAACCTCAAAATGTAATTTTCAAATCCCTAAATTCATATATATCGTCGTTGAATCAACTATCCCTACCCACCCCTTATATTGCCATACCTTCACTATTAATAACCACATCCTTCTATCGTCAAAAATCGACCAACGATGTATCAATCGAATCTCAAACGTAACAACTTCCAATCAAACAACAAACAACGGATGAAAGACGAACAAACGATAATCTGAGAGTTGTGGATCTTGCAGTGAGGAGGATACTTCGTTGTGGCGACATGGTAATTGTTAATGAGAAAAAAGGAATTTAGGGTTAATGATTTGGGACTTTATTAAGAAATTAGAAAATTTTAGAATTTTAAAAAAATTAAAAAAAATAAAATTACAAAATCACATATCAAACAATGATTGAGTGGATGATTCTTATTCATAATAGGCCGATCTTAAAATTTAATAAAATAAGCATTAAACACATATTTTACTAAAAATAAAAATATTTTTAATTAAATAAAACTTTAAATACTTAAATAGAAAATAGGGTATACTACACCAGGTACCATTAAATTTTAGGCGTTGTATCGTTTATACCACTGAATTTTCAATTTTATCAATTGTAGCACCTTTTCAATTATACCACTGAGTCGTTAAATCGTTAACAATCAGATCAAAACGACATCGTTTTGTTGAGGTGTCTACATCGACAGTTGTTTTTCACCTCGGAAACCGTCAATCACGTCATCGTTTCATTAACAATTTAACTTTTCAATTGTATAATTGAAACAAAAATCAAAGTTTAGTGCTATAATTGATAAAATTGAAAGTTCAGTGGTATAAATAATACAATATCTAAAGTTTGGTGATATATGATGTAATTTATCCTAAAAAATAAAATATAATTTAAACATTTGCGAAAAGCCAAAAGAAAACGCACAAAGAGATAGGGAGATAGACAAAGATATCTCCAGAATCCGAGCTGGCAATTAGCAGAGATATCAACGAAAGCCCCCCGGCTCCGAGAACAAAACATACTGCGAGCTTGTGGAAACCCGTCATGCCACGTGTACGACACTCTTACCCACGTGGCATCCCTCGGAAGGCCTGCCAAGATCGCGCGTATCATAAACCCCTTATCCAACACCATCCCATTTTTGTTTTTGGCTTAGAGACTCCTCTCACTGTCTCTCTCCCTCTCTCTCTTTCCTTCTTCCATTGCCACTAAACGGCTATTGAAGAAACGTTATTCTTTTTTGAAACGCCATGACCGCCATAGCTACTGCTGGTGCTTTGTCTTTGCCAATCTCTTTACAAAGATCTTGCAAGATTACTTCCTCTAAAAAGGTACCTTTTTTAGCATAAAACATTTGAAACCATTCTTCTTTGTTAGTTAGCAGAAAGTCCCCAAATCACTTTTATCTATGGCTCATAATTCGAGGTTGATGCTGTTTCAGGCCATTAAAAAGGGGTTTAGGGTGTATGCTTTGTTTGGTGAGGAAAGTAGCTTGGGGGATAAGAAGAGCCAGTGGGGAACTCTGTTTGATGTTGAGGATCCAAGGTCTAAAGTTCCGCAATGTAAAGGCAAGTTCTTAGATGTATATCAGGCCTTGGAAGTGGCTAGATACGACATTCAGTACTGCGATTGGCGGGCTCGGCAAGATCTGCTCACAATCATGGTTCTTCATGAAAAGGTCTTCTTCAAGCTTAATATGATATTCTTCTTTGTGAACACTTAGAAATCTGTGCTATTGCTTATACAAGTTGTATTATTTACTACTTGACCTGTGTTTTCAAACTTTTGGTATGTTTTTAGTTATTTTCGAACTTGACCTGTTGTTTTGTTATGGTTGTAGTTAGTGGAAGTGTTGAATCCTCTAGCTCGTGAATTCAAGTCTTTCGGCACCATGAAAAAAGAGCTTGCGGAACTGCAAGGAGAACTAGCACAAGCTCACAAACAGGTATAAAAACCCAGCAGATGATGAAACTGTGGTTATTTTAATTCAATCAGGAGATGTTTAAATCGATTCAATGATTATGCTTACCTTCTCTTTTTCAACAAAATAATCGGAGTAGGACTTGAACTAATTACCATAGGAATCAGACTATCAATTAAAGTTGACAAAGGAATAATCAAAACATGTCCCTATTTTTGGTATCTACCAATTTTGTTTCTGATCCGGGAGCAATATCAGGTACATATATCCGAAACAAGGGTTGCTGCCGCTTTGGATAAACTAGCTTACATGGAGGAATTGGTTAATGATAAGCTTTTAGATGATAGGACTGCAACAGAGTCCACTGTAGCATCTTCTTCTAGTACATCAACACTATCTTCGGATTCTGTGAAGAGGAAGTCGCCCCGGAAGAGCTTGGATGTGTCGGGTCCAGTTCAACCATATCACCCGCGCTTGAAGAACTTTTGGTATCCCGTTGCTTTCTCCACTGATCTGAAGGACGACACTATGGTAAGCTATATCCGAAACAATAATATTTCTTATCATCAAACTCCACAAAATATTGACATACTCATTCTACATAACGATGATTGGCATTGTTGCCACATTTATCTCGGGCTTCTTTCACAATTCATATAGCTATCAATTCTACGAGAATGTGTTTTATGATGGGGATACATGGAAACTTTGTTTTGTTTTATCGTCTTGTTAACATGTGTCTGTTTATTAATGTCTTTATTACTTCTCCTTCCAGATTCCGATCGAGTGCTTTGAAGAGCCATGGGTTCTTTTCCGTGGAAAAGATGGGAATCCGGGATGCTTCCAGAACACCTGTGCACATAGAGCATGTCCTCTTCACCTTGGTTCAGTTAACGAGGGTCGTATTCAGTGTCCCTACCATGGTTAGTATGAACTTAGGGCTTGTACATTTTAAAAGCAAGACAGATAACAATGAATGATTCACACAGTATATATGCTCAGAATAACATCCGGTCCTTCATCGTGTTTAACAAATAGTTGTATAAATTTTTCTAAATTCATGAAACATTTTTTATGCTTCAGGCTGGGAATACACAACAGATGGGAAATGTGAAAAAATGCCATCCACGAGATTACTTGATGTGAAGATAAGATCATTGCCATGTCTTGAGCAAGAGGGAATGATCTGGATTTGGCCCGGTGATGACCCTCCTAAGGCAACCCTTCCTTCCTTACAGCCTCCTTCCGGATTTGAAATTCATGCCGAGGTATGCTTTAAGTAAACAATGGACAACTTTAAGTAAACATCTGCACTGCCTCACATCATATGCTGATCAATGCCAGATTGTTATGGAACTTCCGGTTGAACACGGGCTACTTTTGGATAACCTTCTGGATCTTGCTCATGCACCGTTTACTCACACTTCCACATTTGCCAAGGGATGGACTGTTCCAAGGTTTGTTTCTGCAATCATATTGGCAAATGGTTTGTGGCTTTTGTAGTTTAGTTTTGAAGCAGAATAGTCTTCCATATTAATTTTAGCACGTAATTCGGAATTGTTTTGATCAATGATTCTTCTAATTATCTTGCTCGTTAGTAGTACGGATGGACTAAATGCTAACAATTAATAGTTGATATGATTTTGAATATATTATCTTACTTGCTGTGTGTAATCTGAACATCACAGTTTGGTGAAGTTCTTGACGCCTGCATCAGGTCTCCAAGGATACTGGGACCCTTATCCCATTGATATGGAGTTTCGGCCTCCTTGTATGGTGCTATCGACCATTGGTATATCAAAGCCGGGAAGACTGGAAGGACAAAGTACCAAGGAATGCACAACACACCTTCACCAGCTTCATGTATGCATACCTTCATCAAGAAATAAGACAAGACTATTATATAGAATGTCACTCGATTTCGCTCCTGTGTTGAAGCACATTCCTTTCATGCATTATTTGTGGAGACATTTCGCAGAGCAGGTAAACAAAATATCATTAATATCGCCTTTCCTCCGTATTATCATCATTTACCAGTTTTTGAATTGCAAACATCTCCGATATCTGTCAACGGTGCTTGTCACTAATATTTTGTTCTGCTTTATGCACATGATGAATACAGGTCTTGAATGAAGATCTGCGACTCGTAATAGGCCAGCAAGAACGTATGATTAATGGCGCAAACATCTGGAATTTACCAGTCAGCTATGATAAGCTAGGAGTGAGGTACAGATTATGGAGAAAAGCTCTTGAACAGGGAGCTAAACAATTACCCTTCAGCAAACCAATGTAAATTCCAACTCTAGCAACCTTCAACATCCTTTCACACATTGTCTGGACCGATTCTCGACACTCTCGAACATGCTTAGTAAGCTATCTACCAAAATCGAAGATACATTTTTTAAGGTTTGGCATCGGCATGGGAGGAGAACCATGGAGATCCATCAGAAACAGATGCAAGTTGGTCTCTACAGACAGACCTTTGTAAAATAATAGCCTGTACACTGCTCTTATAGTTTGTGTGTACAGTTGAAACACATTTTTTTCCCTCTGCCGGTAACCCCGGACCGGAGAGTTGATCTGAAAATTTTGGCCTTAGATCATAGAAGCCAATGTTATCAACTTGTCCTGTATTAAAGATCTTTGTATTATAGTAACGATGTCTAATGAAAATTCGCAAGATTTACAATTGAACTACATTTAAGCATCGTGTACCCTCGAGGCTCAAAATATGCAGACCATTTACTGATTAGTGTCAAAGCATAAACAATCCCATTGCTTCCTGTTTTGTTCAAATGTAAAAGGGCAAGGATTTTAGATTATTATGGATCGAACTCCATACTCGACGGATTATTCATGTCTTTGTTCCGAACCATCTCAAACGAAATGGTCTCAATGTGCATATATGCAGTTATACATCTTAGTACAGCACAGAAATGTTCCATAAGATGACACTCAACAACCAAAAGCTTACATTCCTAGCATAAGATGACACCCAAAAGCATACATTCCTAACAAATGTATTTGTACCAGTTACTATACGAAGTTACACGGACCTGAAGCTACCGATTCCGGAACAAAAAGACCTTAGCATGCGGGCCTATGTACAGATATCAGGAAACAAAATGTGGAGTTTATTCGAGTGATATACAACAAACTATACCATAAACACTCCCGCATATTTGTCTGATCACCAGCAGCTCGAAGCTAAAACAAAAACTCCGAAAGGGAAGTCATATTGGTTTCCTCAGCACCTCTTGAAACATATCCAGGATCAGTTCTCGGTCTGCCTGCCTGAAAAAGTTATTGATTTCCTCTCTAGAATCGTAAATCTTGGCGAAATCAAACAAGTATGTCATACACCCTTTCTTCAGCTTGGTTAATTGGTAAAGCCAAGCCTCCTGCAGCCTCTCAAGGACATTCTGCGAGTTAATGTCTTCTTAACAGGCTTTCTTCACAAGCATCTTTTAAATCTACAATGTTGTATTTATTTGCCGCTCCCAGTAATGCCAGTCGATGCTTCCCAAAGTCCTCTTGCTTTATCGTTCCATACAAGTAACTGAGAAGGGTCATGCAAGATTCCAGTGACATGTCGTCTATATGGATTGTGGACGACGCCTTTTCCTTAAGGTTGTGATGGAACATGCTCTCAAAAACGGGTGAACTTGCGGATAAAACTGCCTTGTGCGCTCCTAGAGTACCATCAGAAGTCTGGATGGTAACATCTGCATGAAGCCCATCAAGCATGCGAGCAAGGCAGCGCAGGGTGCCTTGAGTTGACAGAAACTGCTTTGCTCCATCTATGGGCCATATGGAAACGGATTCACCACCCTGGGTTTTAAAATGTATAGGGTTAAGAGAAGATATTTGTCGACATATAACAAGGGCTACCTGCTGGGAAATTGCATATAACAAGGAAAAATAACTTGAAGCGTAGTTACTTGCTATGTATTAACTAGTTTTCGGTGGCTCTTCCGACACCGTGAAACATGCCTTCCCAATAAGGGAAGAGAGAGGGAGAGAAAGAAGTAGAACATATTGACTTGCCAGCATTTTACATTAATAACAATCTAAAGGAGCTCACATTTATAGGGCAGATCCATAGGTCCAGAAACTCGACATCAATAATGAAGTGCCCATGGAATGTAGAATCAACAGGCCAACAAAAGTCGTCACACGTTCGCAGCGGTCTACCATGAACTACAGCACCGAGTAGGCAACTTAGTGTCAAGTGTGAATTCCCAAAGCTGCTCAACAGACTAAACATGCATAAAAGCCTATTGAGAAAGCAGTTATGAGTTCATTGTTGTTCGATTGATGAGAAAGCAATAGAAAGGTTCAAGAGATCAAAGGCACTACAAATAAATATTGCTTGAGACAATCCAAATGATAGTGATTACTCAATTCCAAAGTAAGTTTTCCTAACAAAATATGAACAAAACAAGATTTATGTCAGCATATGGATTCAAATTGAGAACTTAATAATAGAAAGATAAGTTCTTTTCTCAATTCTTGCATTAGTAGGTAACCAAATTCGACTTATCTTGTGCTTCTTGTTCCTCCATTTTTATTCATCATCTCATTCTACAACGGATATAAACACTGCTCAAAATCAAGAATCGCGATCCAATTTCAAATATCAATTCCATTCTAAAAACTCCATGACAAAGCACAGCAACATACAAACACACAAGCACACTAGTATCATATGTGTTAGACAATAAAACTAAATCTCAGATCCCCAATTTGCTTTCACTTTGACATGATGAATTGCTTCCACCACCATAATTTGAACATAAAAGTCAGATTTTTTCCAATTAGCTAAAGCCTTTGGGTGATTGATCAATCAACTATCTCTTCCTTTTAGAACCAAAGTAGACATATTGTGTTCAAAATCCTAAACCCGCTTTTCCAATTTCAAATATCAATTCCATTCTAAAAACTCTATGACAAAGGACACCAACATACAAACACAAACACACAAAAGCAAACTTCTTTTATATGTTTTAGACAATAAAATTATAAAACTCAATCTCAAATCCCCAACTTGCTTTCACTTTCACATGTTAAATTGCTTCCACCACCATAATTTGAACATAAAAGTCCTGTTTGTTCCGATTAGATAATGCCTTTGAGTGATTGATCAACCAACTATGTCTTCCTTTTAGGACAAAAGTCGACATATTGTGTTCAAATCCTAAACCCCCTTTTCCATAATTTATTCATCCAGCAACTTATCCATTGGATTTACAATCAAAACCCTTCACTTGATCTTCATCTTCAACCTTTCTTCTAAACTTGAATCCAAATTTAAAAGCCATTAATCTTTCCTATCAATTTAAGCAAGGGGATGAAAAACAAGAAAGGCATACCTGGGGAGATATAAAGTTTACGATTAACACCAACATTAGAGATCCGAAGTATGAATTTAGCATAAGGAGGCTGCTCCTTAGACACCCGAGATGGCTCAGGGAACAAACGAATATACAAATATCGATTCTTCTCTACAGACAAGTGCCTGTTCTATTAAAGTCCCCCAGGAATCAGTCAAAGTTATCAAACAAGACAACAAAAACAAAAAGAACAACAATTTCCAATAAAGAAAAAAAAACTGGGTATTAGATTAAAAAAGTACCAGTTCCAAAGACCGACCTTGAAAGGGTCGGATTTTCTGTAAGAACAAGGACCAAAGTTGTCAATCCTCCATTGAGCTAATCTGGAGATCGTTTCAACCTTCGTATCACCCATTTTTTCTTCTTTTTTTGCGTTGAGAGAGCTAACCTCTAAGGGATTTTCTCTCGTTTCCTTGTAGTTTGTACGAGTGATGGCGTAGCCGTAGAGGGAGAGAAGACGTTTTTTTCACGCCTTCTTTCTCTTAGCAAAGTCGGATGCTTTATCAGTTGATAAAACAACTTTTTTTTTCTTGACAACAGAAAATTAAAACATGTCATTTTTCTTCAATGATTGCCAAATAATATTAGGTTTTAGATATTTTCCAATATATGGACCGAGTCAGATTGAGTTCAGTTGCTTAATTTGTTTTCAGTCAACTCATTAACTCGATAATAAAATATTAAAAATATATTGATTTTGTATTTTATTATTAAACTTAAAAGAAAACTGAGACATAAATGGTATTTTTGTTATGCTACCTTACATGGAGGAATTGGTTAATGATAAGGTGTTAGATGATAGGACTGCAACAGAGGCCAATGTAGTATACTCGTCTTGTGCATCGACACGATCGCGGATTGCGACGAAGACGAAGTTGCCCCAGAAATATTTGTATGAAAAATTATCTCTTGTTAGATCAAATTCGTTAGTAACATTTATCATTAATGTGACAAAATCTTGTTAAACTAACAAGAAGAAGCAAGTTTAAGCAGTAAACTTTCTCATCTTATTAACTTGAGCAAAGATACATTTATAGGAAGTTTACAATAATAACAGCCTCTAACAAACTATCAACAATACAACAACCTTTCCCGCCTTTATGAGCTATACGTTGCATGCATATCACGTGCACTAACAGAAGTAGAGTATCCACAAGAAGTCTTACAAGTATAAAGTTGTGTTTTATGCCTAAAATTATGACATAACATTATCACGTATCTAAAGTAATAATATATCACATGTCACATATCTAAAATAATAATGATGTATTGTCATGTGTTCAAGGTGATAACATGATATTGTCACTTGTTTAAAGCGATGACATGAAACATGTCACGTCATCATTTTATAAACATATGACTTGTCACATCAATAACAAACGTTGATAATTAATTAATTAACGGTTTTCATTTGATTATGGATATTTTACTCCAAAATGAAATGTTGGTCTCAAAATATTTCAAAAATAAAAGAGTTAAAAGTGACAATTTTATTAAATATTAAGGGTGAATTTCGATATTATATCTTGAATTTTCTATTAAACACTTTTATGTATCATGCTGGCAATACCAAACCGATGGGAAATGTGAAAAAATGCCATCTACTTGATTACATAACGTGAAGATAAGACCATTGCCCTATCTCGAGTAAGAGGTAATGATATGGATTTGATCCAGAAACGACCCTCCGGCGACAACGCTTCCTTCTTTACAACCTCTTTCCGAATTTGAAATCCATGCAGAGGTAGACTTTGTTTAAAGTTACTCGATGAAAACAATCGACAACCTTTTTTTGTAAAAGTATGTTGATAAATGCCAGTTTGTCATGGAACTTCCGGTTGAACGCGGACTACTTTTGGATAACCTATTGGATATCGTTCATGCACCGTTTGTTTACACTTCTACATTTGCCAACAGATGGACGGTTCCAAGGTTCGTTTCTGCAATCGATTTGGCAAATGATTCCTCTAAATATCTTGCTCACTGTGAGTGATCCGGCCATCGCAGCTCGATGAAGTTCTTGACACTTGCATCCAGTCTCCGAGGATATTGAGACTGTTATCCGATCGATATAGAATTCCGATCACTGTGTATGATGCTTTCGACCATTGGGATATCGGAGTCGAGAAAATTGGAATTAGGACAAAGCACCACAGAAAGCACAAGACAGCTTCATCAGCTTTATGCATGGTTTTCGGCCATGCTATCGGTTCACTGGTTCAACCGGTCGAATCGGTCCGATCGGTCGAAAGAACCGGACGACGTCATAATTATTTAAAAAATTAAATAAAAATAGAAAAAATATTTAATAAAAAAATAATTTTTTTATATTACAAGTCATATTCAAAGCAAGTAATAACATATATAAGTTAAAAACTATAAAATCAAGTGAAACAAAATTATTCAAATTAACTACAACATAATATTTAAGGTAAAACATATTAAATAATAAATATAATTATATAACTATAATTAAAAAATAAATTTGGGACTAAAAAATCATAACAAAATGATATTGTTTGGTTTAATTTTTTTTTTAAAACAATCTCACATAGCTAAGAAACATAGAAGAGCATCCCAACTAACTTCTATAAATAATAGAGGTAATTTGACATTCAAAAATCATGGAGCCTTTTGGTGAGCATTGAGTGAATTATTTTTTCACTTCAATCAAGCTCAAATTTTAGGCTTCAATCGAGCTTCTAAATTTCTTTTGAGTTCAAGCCTTTTCGAGTTCAAGTTTCAATATTATATTTCGAGTTCAAGTTGAACTTGATAATTTTTAGCTCGTGAGTTTGAGTCGAGTTGAGCTTACTTTTAAAGTTTTCAAGTTCGAGTCGAACTCAGCAATACTCGCGTTTGACTTGGCTCGTTTAACAAACGACGCCGTTTGGTTTATTTTTAAAAAACAAAAAACAAAATTGGTTGTTTTTTCGGTTTTCAACCGGTCCAATTCGAATGGTTCAACGGTTTCGGCCGGTTCACTAGTAACGATTCAACTAGTGTAGATTGAACCGGACTAGACAGCGGTTCCCGATTGAACCGGCCGATCCGATATGATTTTCAAAACACTGGCTTTATGTATATATACCATCATCGAGAAATATGATGAGACTATCATATAGAATGTCACTTAATTTTGCTTACGGGATCATAATCATAAATTAAGCACATAATTAGGATAATTTTCTATAATCATTAAAACAAAACTAGCAACTTAAGATCACATAAGGACCATACAAAGAAATATTAAAAATTTAACCAAGAAAATTCGTACAAAGATAGATACAAACATATCTGATCACATCGGCAAATAAACTATAAAAGGGGGTCAAACTACTGAAAGACCACTGACAAACTGTAAATTAGACTCGAGTGACGTGTAAAGTTATTCATGAACACATAACATGTATACAAATCCAATACGAGTGTCCAAAGCAGGGAAGATCAACAATATAATAGATGAGCATCATCTTGATCAGTCGTGGCGATGTCTAATCAAGCCTTAAAAAAAGTTAAGTGAACACAACAGTCAAACGATCGAAAAACGTGTCAGAAGATAAAAGAAAACATATCATAAAAACATATGAAAACGTGTCATATAGACTTATTGACAAAAAAAATATAAAAAAATAAAAATATAGTATAAGAAAATAAAAAGATAATAAAAAATACTAATGACTAACAATCAATATTAAAATTGATGTCGTCACTTATCAATAAAGATAAAAGGAAAAAGGAATGAACGAATTGCCAAAGATGAAAGCAATGTTTAAGTAATAAATAATTAAAAGCAATAAGTGATTGTTTATTTATAGATTTGAATAATTTAAATTATAATGGAAGTCTAATACAAGATTGTATAAAAGTAATATAATATTAATCAAACTTTATCTATTTAGTTTTTATTTATTTTTAATATAATAGTAATAGTAGCAGCAGTTTACATTACTAGTGATTTTATCTATTTAAAATGTTAATTAATAATGTAGTAGCAATTTTTTTGAATGTTTAAAAATAATATATAATTTTTATAATCTCACTTTGATAAAAAGAATGTTTTATCAGAAAACTATTTGTTTGCTGAAATCTGAAGGTGGATTGGGGATACATGATATTGGTGGCTGGAATAAATCATGCTCTGTTCAATTAATCAGAAAACTTCTGGCAAACGATGGCTTCCTTTGGGTGGCGTGGATGCGTTCTTATACCATAAGAAATGTTGACTTCTGGCAAATGGAAGTCCCTAAGAACACTAGCTGGAGCTTCAAATACTTGCTGAAAATCAGGCCTGAAGCTGCTCCCATCTTAGTGGGTCAAGTCCAAGAGGTTAGCACGAGTTACATCTGGGATAAGCTTCGCTCCCCAGCTCCTAAGGTTCCCTGGCACCACTTGGTCTGGCTCTCGGGTCGTATCCCCAAGCATAGTATCATCGTCTGGATGGCCTTACTTAACAGGCTCCCTACTCGGGTAAGGCTTCTACGTATGGGCCTAGACATAGAAACGGATAAATGCTTGCTGTGTGGTGCAGAGACAGAGACAAGGGATCATTTATTCTTTGAGTGCCAATTTGCTAAAGAGCTTTGGGGTTCTATTCTCAACCTTTGCTGCATTTCTCGTGAAGGTTGTAGCTGGGAGAGTGAACTGGCTTGGGTTTCCTTATTATTCAAGGGTAAGTCCCTCATTGTGGGTATCCTTAAGCTTGCCTGGTCTGACACATTTATGGTATTTGGAATGAAAGGAATGACAGATTGTTCGGGAATAGGGCAAGATCGAAGGATGAGCTTCTAGGCGACATCAAAGATACTATACGCATACGACTGGTGGGCAAAGTTTTTAACCGGTTAGACTTGGTCAATAATGCGCTGTGTGCCAATTGGGGCATTGCTTGAATACTGCCTTTCTTGATGTTCTAGCCTAGTTGTCTGGTTTTCTTTTGGTTCCCCTTTGTGGTTATTCTTGCTTTGTTTTTGTGATGTATATTGCTTCTGTATTCTATAGCAGGATTTTCTGCTTCTTGGGTAATGAAATTGAATTATCCAAAAAAAAGAGAATGTTTTAAATAATAAATAAAAAAACATAAGATTTAATGCAAAAATAAGTGATTAAATTATATTTAAGTTTAAGTGTCTAAATAATTTTTCGTTAAAAGTAGATGCTTAATATTTTTTTTATTAAACTTTTAAGTGTTTGGTTTATCACGACCGTTAAATTCGGCTGTTATCTGACTTATGCCATGTTTCTAAAATTTATTTTAAAACTTAAAATTATAATTTATTTTAAAAAAACATAAATTTTTTAAAATTACAAAAAAAAATCAAAACCTTAAAATCTTTAATTTTAAACCTATTTCTAGTCATCGTTAGTAATTTTCGACCACCACCTTCATTTTCGAAGGCCATCTACCTGTCCACGCTCATAAAATCTTACCCTAAACCTTTAAATATCTAAACTCGTAAATTTTTAACCTTAAATTTAATGGATATTTGAGAGAGGAATTGAGACAAAGGAGAATGATGAGGAAAGGAAATTTATGAAAGGGAGAGGGAAGAAAGGGGAAGGAGAAGTTGGAGGGAGGAATTTTTTTAAAATTTTTTTTAATAATATTTTTGTTTTTAAAAAAATAAAAATCTTAAAATATATATACTAATAACACTTGTCACATAATAATTTTTTAATTATTATTACGATTCATATACTTAAAAAATTAAAGTTAAAATAAAAACCCTAAACACCTAAAATTAACTTAAAATATAATTTAGAGATTTATATTTATATTAAACCAAAATATAATAAATTCGTATATCTATTTTTAAAAAAAAAATTATTAAGCCAAAATATAATAAACTTCGTATATCTATTTTTAAAATAAATAATTTATTTTTAAAAATAGATATACGAAGTTTATTATATTTTGGCTTAATATAAATATAAATCTCTAAATTATATTTTAAGTTAATTTTAAAAGTATCCCTTTTAAAAAACATAGAGTATTTATTCCATATAATTAATAGATGACATTACTATATAAGTATAAATTCATTTCTTATAAAACTCTATCTCATGTCAGAGTCTTGGACAAAAACATCCAAACTCACACGCGCTCATTATCCCGCGTGAAAAACACTTACCATCCCCATTCCAGAAAACAGGTGACGAATATGCCAGAGGCAGAGATGTCACGGGCCCTTGTGCTCTATCTTCCAATTATATAATGGCATTTTTCGTCACTTTTTTTTAATATATTCGCAGGGATAAAGAAAGGTGACGCTACGACATCATCATTATCGTCGCCGGAGGTCTAACCGGCCAAATAATCACAAAAACAACGTCAATCACGATTCAATCGTTATTTTTCTTTCAGATTTCATAATTTGAATCTAGTTTGATCTATTTTCCCTTTTTTGAGAGCTTGATTTTGGATAATAATGGCAAGCGAAGAGGAGAAGAAGTCGGTCTTCGATGCGGAGTCGGCGAAGGAAGTGGTGAAAGAGTTGAGAGCTTGCTTCGCTGCCGGGAATACTAAAAGCTACGAATGGAGATCGACTCAGTTGAATGCCGTGTTGAAGATGATGGAAGAGAACGAGCCGCTAATCGTCGCTGCTCTTCGCGATGATCTTTCCAAGCCGGAACTGGAATCCTCCATCTATGAGGTCAAAGCTTTTGTTTTATTTTATTTTTTTTCGAAAAGTTGATTCCAGATTAGTTTGTTTAGTTAATTGAATATAAAAAATGATCGAGAAATTACAAATTCTAGATTTCACGTGCTGGATTATAGTAATACTAGTATTAATACAGAGTCGATAGGCGGCTGTAACTGTAAGTCAGCAATGAAACATTCTTGATTCGCAGTCAATTAATAAATAATGCAGATTTCACTCATATCCTTAATTATTGAAGGAATTTAGATTTCAGTCTTAAATGTTTTAAACTCTGTTATTTATTATTGACCAGCCTGCAAAATCAGAATATTCATAAAAGATTTGATGGTTGTATTTGGTTACTGATAAGAATTTCAACTACTTCTCTGTCTCTAAAGCCAAATGGTCCTTAATAAATTACCTTATTTCGTGTCAAGCTCTCAGGTCGAGAATCATGAAACTCATGAAGAAAACAGTTGGGAAGTTTTGTGAACTAGAGTGGACCAACTTTCCATTTTTCCCCTTATTTTTCCTGTGGTGTGTGAAGGTCTTAGAAGTGTTTAAATACGTGACAGACTTGAAATCTTGGTGAAGACATGCAGCATTTATGACATTCTAACAGTTAGCTTTATCATGAAAATGGTTGGTCGTTTTTTCAGAATTTAAATGATTGCTAGCTATACAATGTTCCAAACTACTAGAACAAGCACTTCAATATTGATTGCTTATCTAACTTGCACATATTATTTAAAATGTTGCAAGTATTTCCATTTTGGTCCTCTTTTTTTGTTCTGTTTACATAGTTACTGCTGTTCTTTTATCAGTGAAGTTATTTTTCCAGAATTATTAATTATTTGGAGCAGGTGTGGGCGTTGGATGGTTCCTGTGTTTTCCCTGAATGTAGGAATGCATGTTAGTAGGTTGACGGAAATTGGAAAAATAAAATAAAAAGAGAAAAAAACTAGAGAAAGAGAGATGTCTTGCTGTCTACCGTCATTTTGGATATTATAATTTGACGATTGGACCTCCAACTGTTACAGATTGCTACTGTGTGGATAATTGTAATTTACACTGATTAATGTGGGACTCATGGAGCATGAGAAATAGATGAACACATATTATTTCAAATGAATGCTTAAGGAGTTATTTTCAACAATTATCATCTGTTTATCATAATAATTGTTTGCCACATGTTTGAAAGTAACAGTGTTTGATCCAGATGCTTGAAGTACATATTTTCAGTCGCCGGGTTTAATTGTGGTGGCTAGTGTGTTTTTTACTTTAAGATAGTTGTATGCGTCATTTAAGTCAACCAGTGAACCTTAAAGTCTCAATTTTTTGCTGAAGATAAAAGGGCTTTAAGGAATTTTCTTTTAGTTATTTTTAGGCCTTTTAACTTAGGAAATTAATGTATTGGATGAATATTTTTGAGGACTAATTTATTTTTGACACACGAACAAGTTTATTTGGATGTCTTTCTCTAGTTAAATTTGTGTAATTTTTATAGTTGAGCTCGTAATGTGACACTAATTAGAAAGCTAAAACTGTGAGAAGGCCCATAAGAACCTCTGATGTGGACTTGGTTTACATTGCAGATAGCAATGGTACAGAATTCATGTACAGTGGCACTCAAGAAAATGAAGCACTGGATGATGCCAGAAAAGGTAAGTTTCTTGGATATTGTTGACTGGGTGCAAACTTTCATTAAGGTTTCTTCATGACATTTAAAAGATTTGAACATGATAACATGCTCTTTTTTGCAGGCAAAAACTTCATTGATTACATTTCCCTCTTCTGCTGAAATTGTATCTGAACCATTGGGTGTTGTGTTAGTAATCTCAGCTTGGAATTATCCTTTTAGTACGTCAAATGACCTGATCAACTTGTTCACAATTATGCTTTCTTCAGTCCTTTTCTTTTTCTAATTCTTAAATTTATATGAATGATGACTATAATTGTATCTGTTCTTTCAGTGTTGTCTCTTGATCCAGTTATTGGAGCCATTGCAGCTGGTAATGCTGTAGTCTTAAAGCCATCAGAAATTGCTCCAGCCACATCATCGCTGCTTGCAAGGCTGGCAGCCGATTATTTGGATCGCTCTTGCATAAAGGTTGTTGAAGGGGCTGTTCCTGAAACGTCAGCACTACTGGAGCAAAAGTGGGACAAAATATTCTACACAGGTCAATGATCATTTATTGTCCTTATATCTTCTCTAGCTTAACCCTTTATGTCTTAAGAAACTTGGAGAACTGCATTTCAGATTCATATGTATAATTGTATATCATGCTTCAAGATGCTTGTGACCAGAATGGGTGTTGACTTTCTATTACTTGCTATCAAACCAGTTTCGGTGAAGGATTAGATTTCAAAATTTTTATGTGTGCTGTGTTTTTCTGATTCTCTATCCTAGTGAAGAGCCAAATAGTGACGTTGGTGATTTAAGGAGGTTCCCTTTTAGCATGTAGTTTAGATGTTTCTCTGTAGCTTCGAGTTATCAGATGATTAGTAGGAAAACCATCAAACTTAGCACCTAGCGGCGCCTATGGTGTGTCTCCTGTGCTTTGGCATATTAATTGGGTACTCTGTTGTTATGCAGTTTTAGATTCTCTTAGCCATTTAATGTTACTATGTCTTAAATGGAGTTGTAGTTTTCAGTGCAGTGTTTTTTTTATTTATCAATTGTTCAGGGTTATTGATAGATGCTTTGGACATTGCCGTTGCTAATAGTATATCTATTGTCATCTCAGTTCTGATGAAATGTATTATGAACTAAAACATTCTTGAATTTTTAGGCAATGAAAGAATTGCACGCATTGTGATGGCCGCTGCTGCAAAGCACTTAACACCAGTTGTTTTGGAGCTTGGAGGGAAGTGTCCGGCCATTGTTGATTCAGACATCAATTTACAGGTAAGCATAGCCATATTTAGTTTCAGGTCTATGACGTACTGACATGTTTTTTTGTATTTTCAGGTAGCAACTAGGCGGATAATTGCCGGCAAGTGGGGGTGTAATAATGGGCAAGCATGTGTCTCTCCTGATTACATTATCACAACAAAAAGTTATGCTCAGAAGCTGGTAAGATCACCTGTATATGTTTAACATTTCTAATCCAGTCATTATTCTCAAGCGTATTTCATCCTGCAGGTTGATTCTTTCGTATGTGAATTGGAGCGGTTTTATGGAAAGAATCCATTGGAGTCGAAAGACTTATCTCGCATCGTGAATTCTAACCACTTTGCTCGCTTGTCAAAGCTCTTGGATGAGGACAAGGTTTCTAGTAAGATCGTCCATGGAGGCGAAAGAGACGAAGCAAAGTTGTGAGTCCCAACCGGGGTTTTACTTCTTCATTTTCAACTCCACTGGCCTTTTTACGCAGTTAATAAACATTTCTTTCTTCAAATGGCAGGAGGATTGCACCCACTATCTTGCTTGATGTCCCACAAGATTCTCTAATCATGACTGAAGAGATATTTGGCCCGTTGCTCCCGATTATCCTGGTAGGAACTAAAAAAGATAGTTTTTATTCACTATTCATTTTAATTCTCTGTTTATTCTGTGTCAAGCATTGTCCTTGAAATCTCGGTTTATGGATGTTCTACATGAAAAGTGGATAGGCAGAAACTAACGAAAACTTTTATTCGACCCGGGAAACTGAAACGAATAATTAGCTCAGTACCCTTCCACTTCGGTTATGGGGATCGAATGTGGAACATTATCCATGACATTCTTGTGGTTGGTTTATAACAGGTCCACAAAGTGGAAGAAAGCTTTGATGTGATAAATTCTTCAGGAACAAAGCCACTAGCAGCATATCTGTTTACCAATAACAAGAAGCTGAAAGAAAAGTTTGTTTCAACAGTCTCTGCCGGAGGGTTGGTCGTCAACGACACTACTGTACATGTAACTATACTTCTAACTTATCGAAACAATATCGACATGCATATATCACAGTTTTAGAAATTATACATCATGATACTTTCCTAATACTATTTCAGCTCGCTGAACACACGCTACCATTCGGAGGAGTCGGGGACAGCGGAATGGGGGCGTACCACGGGAAATTCTCCTTCGACACTTTTAGCCATAAGAAAGCCGTTCTGTATCGAGGCTTCGCTTGTGATGCGTTTGTTAGATACCCGCCATACTCGAGGGGAAAGCTCAAACTGTTGCAGGCTCTTTTTAATGGCAGCTTCTTAGGTATCATCCGTGCATTGGTGGGATGGTTCAGGTCTTGAATGACAGCAGGTATGGGGCCGTCTTTGTTGTTTTCGTAATTTAAGTGCACTGATTTCGGTTGGATGGTTGGGTGGGTTCGGATTAAGCTTTGGTTTGGTTTTAACACTATATGTTTGTTTGAACCCAGTTTGTTCTCTGACTCGGGTTTTAAAGTTCGTGTATGTGTTTATCCATAAGTTGATAGCTTGGATATATCCAAGCTCGTCCACATTATATTTTATTTAATACTCTGTATTTTACTATTAAAAATGTGTATTGTATTTTTTTTATTAAGTTCTAGAAAGTTTCTCTTTCTTTGTTTTATTAAATTTCAATTATTATTGTTATTATACTTTGAATATAAAAATTAATCCACGGTCAACATGTTAATAAATATTAGGGTAAAATATGCAAATGGTCCTCAATTATAGAGTGTTATTTTGTTAAGTCTTTCGACTATTAAAATTTATAAAATAATCTTTTAATTGTAGGCGTTATTTTGTTGAATATTTTTACTATTAAAAGTTGTAAAATCATCATTTGATTATTCATATGTTCCAATCTCGTCTTTTTCTTTTGTTAAAAATTCGACATTCGTCTGAGTTTAACGTGAATATGCTTACGGGAAAATATGATGAAATTATGTTTTAATAATGTTTACTGGTACTGTCATTGTTTTCAACTACTAACTCTACTATATAATATTGGCTCATCACGCTACTGTCTATAGAATTTTGCAGTGACAAAATTTTTAACCGCCAAGATAAACGCGTATGGCCGAAACCAGTTGAATTGAAACTACCAATTACCAAATACTCAAGATTCCTTACATCCTTTCTAAATTCTCTCTCCATTTTCCCTTTTTAAATCATTTTATTCTTAAAAAATAAACTTCAACAACAAATAATTTATTTTTTAATAAATATTTTTAAATGAATTATAATTTATTATTTATTTTATGTAATACATTTGGTTAGTATTTGATAAAAAATATTAATTAAAATAAAATATATTATTGATAAAGTGTGTCTTTAAGATTTTATCTAAAAAAATGATCAATTATATTAGAGTGTTGAAATCGTTATGTGGTTTACACGTCTTCTGAAATATTTTGATGTTACGAATCGAGTCTCTTTATTTGTAAATATTAATATTTTATGATTTAACATTTTGAATTTTAAAATGTGTGAATTATTTTTCGAAACACTTAAAATATACTCTAATGAGATACATACTATAAAATCCTCAAAATAAAATATCAATTATTGAGATTTAATTAATTATCAAATAGAAAATATTTTTGAAGACTTCTTTTGAAGAGCCTGAAAATTACTTAGTAAAATAAAATAAATTCGATTGGTAATGAACAAATAAATCAATTAAATTTAGAAGAATAAAATAAAATTTTGCAATAACAATTTTCAACTGATAATCCTAAACCAGCTGAATTGAAACTACCATTTCCCTAAAGATTCCTTTCACCTTTCTAAATTCTCTCTCCATTTTTCTATTTTTAAATTTTGTATTCTTAAAAATTATGGTAAATTATACATTTAGTACCTAAACTATTACTTTTATTCTATTTTGGTAGTCAAACTTTATGTTGTTTCAAATTATACCTAACGTTTACTTTAGGTTACATTTTAGTATCCCGTCGTTAAAAAATTAATGGTGATGATGATGTGCCACCATAAGGTAATGTCATGTCATCATTAAAAAAAATAAGAAAATGTCACATCAGTAGTTCTGTTATTTTTTTAACAGTGGGTTTCCGAATAAAAATTTAAATTAAACGTTAGGTATGATTTTAAAACAAAATAAAGTTTGGATACCAAAACAAAACATAAATAATAGTTTGGGTACTAAACATATAGTTTACCCTAAAAATCATAGTAACAAAAGGTTAAATATTTAATAAGTTATTAATAATGTCTTATAAAAGTAATTTAATATTTATCCCATTAATATAATATGAAAAGAATTATTTAGTTTATAATAATACGATGATATCACACATTTGCTATAACTAAATAATATTGTCAATCAGTGTTAGTATAGGTGGTTAAAATTCATAAATTTGAACTTGTAAGGCTAAGTTCAAATCCTATCATCGTCACTCTCAGTGGGCAATCTTTAAATTCTTATATAAATCTCAATTGGGTCTTCGATATGTCCTCCCAATACTGCTTACTCCAAGTTAAAAGACCAAACAACCATATTTAATATCACGAATCAAACGATCTATGTAGTTAAAGAATTTATTGTCATCTTTTGAAGTCTCAAATCCAAGTACTACCTAGGCAAGGATATAAGTATTCATGGTCAAAGGGTTAATATAAACTATTTATTTAGTCATTAAATTATTAAATTGATTATATTTTTTAAAAAAAAAAACCTTTATTAATTAAATTATACTTTAATGTCAAAACTAATGATCATTAAAGAGTTAATTAAGACGATGACATGATTTGATATAATAATAATAATAATATAATTCTTAGAATTGATAAAATTTTATTAATTTAGTCATAATTCAAAAACAATTTAATAAATTTAATCCCGTATATTTATAAATTCTATCAATTTAGCATTTGATTACATCATCATCACCCCCATCCTTAGTTAATTACTGCAAATTTATTTTAGGCTTTAATTTTTTGTTCCAGAGCTAAGTGTTGGATTAGTGGTATTTTTTCTTAGCTTCCTCTTTACTAACATGGAGCAAAAAACAAGAAACTCAAACATAATGATCTTGAAAACAATTTGTCAAAAATAATGTAAGCAATGTCGATGAACCTCAAATCCAAGAATAAAATGAATTGCATCACCAATCATGCTAAAAAAGGATCAATCTTTAGGAAAACAAAGACAAACCTAGAAAAAAATATTTTCCTTCCCATTTCCTCCCATTTCAGATATTTTCTCAGCATCCAAACATACCCTTCAATGACTTTAGCTAGGGTTTTGATATGACAACCAAACATACCCCTCGTGCATAATTAAGAGTGTAAATGAATTGAGCTTGAAGGAATAAAATTACTTTTATCTTTGTTTGTTTATCTATAAATGTGTTTGTGTTCGTTTATTTAGCGTTAACGAACATGTTTATCTAACATTCGTGAATATGTATGAACCAAGAGATCTCGGTGGTAAAATAATTGTTGTTATTTCTTGAGATTCTGGGTTCGAGCATCATGAACGTCAGGGATGTGAGCGTTCAATGTCAAATGGTTGAGAGTTATATTTGAACGCGCATATGTATGTGTTCATTCGTTTATTAAATGAATATAAAAAGTTTATTCATATTAGTTTATTTAACTTAATAAATGGACATAAACGATTCACAAATATTTTGTCAAACATTCTATTCACTGACATTCGTACACATAATATTAATATTCAGTGTAGGTAATTCTTTTCGCATTAGAATGTGTTAATTATTCATTCGAGACACTTTTAGCATACTCTAACAAAGTTTAAAATTCTAGAAATAAAATGTTTATTACTAAAATTTAAGGTAAAGTACACAAATAGACGTTCGTTTAAGTTGAATGTTAACATGTTGATTGAGATATGATAAAATCTGATCTCAGAATCTTAAATGACTATATAGTTCAAACAATTCAGGGATAAGATTTTATCATATCACAGTTATCATATTAACGTCCAGCTAAGACGACCGTCAATCTTTTAACAAAAAATGATGAGTTTGGAACGTATAAATATTGGAGTGACCATTTTATAACTTTTAATAATCGTGACTCAACAGAGTAACGTCCTATAATCGAGAAATTGTTTTGTAACTTTTAATAGTAGATGACTCAACAAAACTTAATTAATTATTTAAGGGACGACATATAAAAAATATCTCCCAATCAGTCAAGAAATTTCTAAAATTGAAATAAACTTAATTATTAATGAAATAAAAATTAAACCAACTTAATTTAGAAGAAAAAAACATTTTTTCAATTTTTTCTTACTATTATAGTCCATAAAGATTCCTTTTCCCTTTCTAAATTCCCTCGGTTTTCCTTTTTAAATCTTTTTATTTTAAAAAAAAAAATAAACTTCATCAACATAAAAAAATTATTTAAAAAAAAGAGAAGAAACTGAAAGGAGAGTACCTAAAGATGTAAATAATGATTTGCTATCAGAATAATAGTTGTTATATAATAATAATGATATCACCCGAAATCACTATTATATGACCGTAATATTTGTAATAACCGTAATAATATTATTATGCTCACAATTACGATAAATAACGTAATAAAAAACGCGACTCCAACCGTAATTTAAATCCATGTTTCGCAGCTATAAATTCAAGAGTCTCAAGGAAGTCCCCTCACGAATTTCTCAGTGTTTTCAGTGGTTCATTAAGTACCCTTTTGCTCTCTATTCCTAGAAATCCTTTCTTTTGTTTCTTGGAAGTTGATTTTTCATATTATTTTTTAATCCTCTTAGTTGAAATGGCTGTTCAGAAACTGAAAGAAAGAACATTGATGATCAAAGTGCTGATCTTTCATGCTGTTCTTTGTTCATCTTTACATGGCTGTTTTGCAGCAATCGTTAATGGCCAACCTCTTAGCAATAGATCCACTCTCCATCCAATGGCTGTTAATAGTTTTGGCTCTTCTGTTTATCTTCCTGTTTCTGGTAATGTCTATCCTCTTGGGTACTCCTTTCTTTCTTTCTCTCTTTATTTGTTTCTTTGCAAATTATCCTCTGAAATTCATGGAGTTTCTGTTTCCATCGATCATCAGGTATTATTCTGTGACAGTTGAGATAGGCAACCCGCCTAAGCAATTTCAGCTCGATATCGATACCGACCTCGCTTGGGTCCAATGTGATGCTCCTTGTGTTGGTTGCACCCTGGTGAATTGTTTTACTATGATCATTCCATTTTGATGATTTGAAATGAAGGATTGTTATGATGATTGATGCCTTTGATCTTCGGTTTTTTCGCAGCCTCGCTACCGGCGTTACAAGCCGGCTAAGAACAATTACGTGCTTTGCAGGGAACCCATATGTGCTGCGGTTCACTCTCCGAATCCTCCTCCATGCAAGAACCCTACTGACAAATGTAGCTTCCAGGTTGAATATGCTGATCATGTTTCAGTTTCCGGTGCCGTCGTCTCGGATATCTTTCCCCACGCCTTGTCAATGGCACGGTTTCTCGTCCTCATTTGGCCTTTGGTTACATATTTCGAAACGCTTTGTCTCTGTTTACGACCCTCGAATTTTACAACTGATTTCAACCATGTGTTTCCCTCATCTGCAGTTGTGGATACGGTTTACACGGCAGTGGTACTCACCCTCCACCTCCCACCACCGGAGTCCTCGGACTCGGAAGGAGTAAACCAAGCATCTCAACTCAATTGAGTAGCATGGGGATAGCACAAAACATCTTAGGCCATTGTTTCAATGATAAAGGAGGGTATCTGTTCTTTGGAGCTGATTTCATCCCTAAATCCGGAATGACCTGGACACCTGTGTCACAAAGTTCATCCGAGTGAGCCACAATCAATCAATATGTTTCTTTATCTGAATTAATCACTGATATCCGATCTATTGATCGACTAATCCAGATTGAGTTTTGCGTAGACTCATTAACCTTCTTTAACACTTCCATGTTACCTCATAACATAAGTTTCTTTCATTTCAGTAAACATTATTCATTAGGTCCAGCAGAAGTACTTTTCCATGGGAAACCTACTGGCATTAAGGACCTTCATGTTATCTTCGACACCGGATCGACCTACACGTACCTCAGTTCGGGAGTCTACGGATCCGTGCTTAATCTGGTTCGACATTCACATCAATAAACATCAATGAATGCAAAAAGGGTACATGGAATTTGATTGTTCACTTTATTTTTCCTTTTGCAGATAAGGAAAGATGCGAGTAGAAAGCCAGTACAAGAGGTGAAAGATAAAGCTCTTCCAATCTGCTGGAAAGGCAGTAGGCTATTCAAATCCGTGCAAGATGTTCAGAACTATTTCAGCCCATTGGCATTGAGTTTTGCAGGTAACATTCAGCTACAACTATCACCCGAAGCTTATCTCGTTGTCACTGTAAGTACCTCCGAAAACCGTCTGCGAGTAACCGGAACAAACGATCGATTCGGAGAAAGGAATGTGACAAGTTCATGTTTTTCAGGAACAAGGGAATGTTTGCCTGGGGATTTTGAATGGCACTGAAGTGGGACTGGGAACTGTCAATGTCATTGGAGGTAAGAGTGTGTGTTCATATATTGTCATAAAATGAGTTAAGTCTCTTCTTAACTCGGTCGTGTCATTGTTCCAGACATTTCACTTCAAAGCAAAGTGATGATCTACGATAACAAGAATCAGAGGATGGGATGGGCTTATGAGGATTGCACTCCCAAGTTTGGCTGATTTCTTAATCTTCTCTTGTAACATGTATAGCAACTTTTATGCCAATTAACTAAATAAATAAATAAACTTTTTTAATCTAAACTCATTTCATATTTCAACTTGTTGAAGCTATTTTTCTTTGGTCACTAGAAAATGGGACGAATTAATGCATTATTTCAAGGAACAATAACAGTTCTTTCACTAACGAGGTCGTTTGATTTGTGCTCAAAGAACGTATTTTGGAGAATAATATATTGATGAGGTATAAATGAATGGAAGAATTGATAGAAAGAAAGAATTTATAAAAAAAATACAATCAAATTGTATCATTATTATATATGTTATACGTAAGTTATAAATTAATTAATTTAATTTTATTTATTTTTAAAATTATCAAATTGTATGAATTAAAAAATATTAAATTCAAAAAAATTAAACTAAATCTCTAACTTACGCATAGTTTAATTACCAATAGCATAACATTACTTAGCAGATTAAAGTTTAAACCACCACCACTTAAATCATGATCAAAATTTTAAATTAAAAAAGAATAGGGACTAAGATGACTAAATTGAAACATAGAAACTAAATCTGAAATTCACACGTAATACAGGAACAAATAGCATAATTTAACATTTTTTCCACAAAAGTTCCGAAATCATTTTGTTCTGTCTGCAAAAAAATGAAAATCTTATTAATGAAAAAAACAAGCAACGTGGAAGCTGTACGAAGTTGCAAACTCGCCAAAACCCAGAAATTAAATTCATTTTTTAGCTGTTTCCTATACCCTTTGCTTCTTCACAAATTTCTCCTTTTTAATCCAAACAAAACGCCTTTTTTTCTTAGCTTTGTCAGATTTATTCCAACTTTCTGTCGATTTTTTAAAAAAGGATTTGCTCAGCAAAACGATGGATGGTAAGAAAAGGAAAGCAACAGTGCCATGGAGGATGATGGTGATGTTCTTCCTTGTACTGTCTGCAAATTTCCCATCGTGTTCCTCAGCTGCCAGTCAGCAACCCGACAACAGAAAGACAACCCATACTAGGGGTCCTAATGGGTTCCGTTCATCTTTTCTTTTTCCTGTCACTGGGAATGTTTATCCTCTTGGGTAACTTCTTTTTCTTTGAAATGTAAAGTTTTTTTATGTTTTCTTCTCTCAATCATTAGGTTTCTTCGTGCATATTTGTTGTCTGTTCTATTGCCTGAATGGGATTCTTTATTGATTTTTCTTCTTAGTCTTGTTTTCCACTGGGAAAATCTTAGTACTATTTGATGATAAATCGTTCTTGATTTAATGATTGTATAACTTTTTGGAAGAATCCTTGAAAATTTTCCTTGGGGTTTTCTAATTTTGATGTTGTAGTTCCATTGAAAAATAGTTGCCCTGTTTGTCTCTAAAATCTTTAGTACTGTTCTTTTGTTATTGTCTCAAATGATTGAGGATCATGAAATTCATGCTTTGCTCAGGTACTATTCCATATCTCTTACCATAGGCAATCCACCCAAGGTTTTCGAGTTCGATATCGACACAGGCAGTGATCTCACTTGGGTCCAATGCGATGCGCCTTGCACCGGTTTTACTAAGGTAAAGTTTTCAGCAGACGTCTATTCCTATCATGTCTTGAACTATGTCTTGTTATGTCCTCGTCTTTGTAGACGATTGATCATTTTTACAAGCCCCAAAAACACATCCTTGTGAGCTGTGACCATCCTTCCTGCAGTGTGTTTCACTTCCCTGATAGTCCTAGATGCGATAAAGCAGATGATCAATGTGACTTCGAGATTGATTATTTTGATCATGGTTCGGTTCTTGGCGTGGTGGTTTCTGATGTCTTTTCTCTTAGATTTATGAATGGCTCTCTTGCTCGTCTGCATTTGACTTTTGGGTGTGTACTTTTCGCTTTCTACCTCGATTAGAAACCTTAATTTTCAGTTTTGGCAATGGTTCCAATACTATTAATGAATATAATTTCCTGATATGTTGAAATGGCTGTGGAAGTACACATTTCCTCGTAACGAATATCGTATCTTCATTTCCTTTGTTTACAGATGTGCTTATGATATTAAAAATCCCGGTCCATACAGTCCTCCGGAAGCTGGAGTCCTTGGGCTTAGCAATGGCAAAGCAAGCCTATTGTCACAGCTACGAAGCTTTGAGCTCACAAGAAACGTAATATGTCATTGTTTAAGCGGGAAAGGTGGAGGATTTTTGTTCATAGGAGATGACCTTGTCCCTTCCCGAATGTCTTGGATGCCAATGTTGGCCAACTTGTAAGCACGATTAAATTCTAGCAACTCCCCGTACCGTTAACATTTGTTTTCTCATCTCTGCTTCCTTGATCATTTTGTTTCAGTAAAAAATATTTGTCGAGTCCAGCAGAAGTCCTTTTTGATGGAAAGCCAACTGGTATAAAGGACCTTAAACTAGTATTTGACAGTGGGAGTTCCTACACTTACCTCAACTTCCAAGTTTACGAAGCTGTACTCAATCTGGTAAGTAAACGAGTTAGAGTGTTCCCCTGTTGAGAGTAAGCTTTAAGCTTTGCTTAAGGAACCGATCTCGTACTTCATGTTTCAGGTAAGGAGAGGCTTAAATGGGAAGCCATTTGATACAGTTGAGGATAAAGCTCTCCCGATCTGCTGGAAAGGAACAAAACCGTTTAAATCAGTTCATGATGTCAAGAACCGTTTCAGCACCTTGACATTGAGCTTTACAGATACCCCAACTGTTCAGCTAGAATTACAGCCAGAAGCGTATCTTATTGTCACGGTAAGCACTAAATCACGGATTTCCCAGCAATATGATACGAGCGAACACAGGTGTAAGACAGTTCTAATATGCTATTCTGTTTCCAGGAAGATGGCAATGCTTGCTTTGGAATCTTGAACGGCACGGAAGCAGGATTGTGAGACTTCAACATAATTGGAGGTGAGAAATAATAGATGAATCATTTTCCGCCTTTTTCGGGATCTTCTATTATCGAACTCTTTCTCATTTGATTTTTTTTTCACTCAGACATCTCAATGATAGACAAAATGGTTGTTTACGACAATGAGAAGCAGCGGATTGGGTGGATATCAGCCGATTGCGATAGGCTTCCATAGCCCTGAACCCTTTCATTCTCTTAGCATTTACTTATCTTCTTTATAATTGCATTTATCATCTTCTTACCCCATTTTTTTTAATTGTCTTTGCAGTAGCAGTTTGGACAGTTATTACAATGAAGATTTTCAACAACCATACGCTACAAATTTCGGTATTGTAGACGAGAATTCTCCTAAAACATAAAGTTCCATTGAAAGACGGTACAACGACTTCATACTATCATATGTAGTGAATATATACATTTGTTCGGTAATACAAGTTCGATACAAGGTAAACAAGTTATATACTATAAGTTACACATGGAAAAATGCATCACTGTGGTTGTACTGTATTGTTATCTGGACTTGAGGTGGTGATACGGTATACTCGATTTGTTTCTAGAAATTCTTTTATATGGTTCGACGATCATGTTATTATACTCGTGTTCGACTATCTCGGACACGAGTACTTCATTGGAAACGACGAATGTGGGTAGGATAGGTAGAGAGTTCTTTTGTTAAGGTGGAGAAACTTCACAAACTAGCAAAAATGGAATGTCATAAAAAAATTGTCCTCTTAATATTATGCCATGCGTTTCTCCGTCTTTAACCATTTGTTTTATTCGATTAGATTTTATGATTATAAATTGTTTCTTCTTATCGAAGTATTGATTCATTTATTCTTTTATCCATAATTTATTTTATGTCAAAATTATGAAGAAATATATATATAGTATATGATTATGAAGAAATATATTTAATTTTAATATTGTAATATTATAAACAATTGAACTCGTACAAATATATTTAATTTAATTCGATTCAATATACTCAAATATTCATCATATTGTAATTTACTTTATAACATACTTCTCGATGTGTATTTGGTATTATGATTTTTCTCGGTTCCTTGATCATGGCAAAACTTTCTTAATAACTGACTAAATTTTTAAACGAATCTTTTTAAATTTATCTAACTAAATAACATGTCCTAATTTCTATATCTTTTGAATTAACATATTATGTTTAATACTTTAAAAATATTAATGTCCCATAAAATATATAAGGACATGTAGACCAATAATTTTCAAATGATAATCAATATTTAAAAATAAGTAATATTTATTTTAAAAACAGTGGACGGAATAGTAAATCATTTTTAAAAATATATATTTTATTTTTATTGGTTAAATTTGATAGCGGATAAAATTTTTGTTACTATATAATATTAATAATTAATCATTATCTATTTATGATTAACGTAAAATTCAAAAACAGTATGTACAGTCCATGCTTTTAAACAATACGTTCAAAGATTATTATATCTAAAAAAATGGTGAAAATCTTCAAATTTCGATCTACCCAATTTCTTTTTCTAACTGTTTATCTACGCGCATGCCCACCGGTACACTCATGGACTTTCAGCCTCGTGTTACCCAGGGATACGCCAAAACACAGTATTTCTTCAATCTACACGGCCATATTTTTCTCCCCTAAAACAACGGCTTCTGCAGGTACATGAATATATCCTGGAGCGGCGACAGCTGATTATTATTACCCTGCATCTGCGAAGCAAATCCGACATCCAGAGTGGCATCCATGTAATTATAAAGAGAATCGAGGATATTGTTGTTGCCAGTACTTCCCAATTCGTCCTTCCATTTGGGAATGCTTTGAATCTCGGTTGGTAACTCCGGCAACACCACGTGCTCCGAACAGCTGGAGTCCGTGTGAACCATCGGCACCGATTCCGACGAGTCGAAGCACACGTAATCGCTACCTGTCGCCGTCACAGCCGGTGAAAAACCGCACATATCCTTGCCGAGTGTCCCGATATCCGGCTTCTTGTCCTCGAACTCCGGCGCGCTGGCTTCTTTCGTAACGCTCCCTTGCGGCGGCGGTTGCTTCTCGATATAACATTTCTTGTTGTAAATCCGGCACAACACCCAATCGTCCAACTGCAAAATAAATCAATAAAGAAATAATGTATTGTTTAAATTAGATGAATTTAAATATTAAACTAGATGATGGACCACATTGTGTAATTTATCATGCATGTAAACCTACGGTCTACCCCTAATGACGAGGGCAAGAGTTTTGAATTGTACCCTTAAGCTGTTATTCTTGCGAACCGACCGGTCAACGTCGGCTAACCGATACTCGTGCATAATCCAATTAGTTTTCTCTCCTTTCGGAGCTTTGCCGGAGTAAAACACCAAGGCCTTTTTAATACCGACCGGTTTCGGTTTCCCAATCGACTTATCAACCCCGGTTGCCTTCCAGTACCCAGACCCAGCAGCACGGTTTGGCCTTGAACCGTTCGGATATTTCCTGTCTCTCGGCGAAAAGAAATACCATTCTTTCTCTCCGTACAACGCCAAATCTGTAAATACAAATCCAAAAAATAACAAATCTAATAAATTTAGACTGTAAAAACAACGCAAGGATTTAGAGAAATCAAAGAAAGAAAGAATTAAAAGTTTACCAGGCAGATCCCAAGGATCGAATTTGTAAAGGTCTAGTTCGGCTATAATAGGAACGGCGATCGACTGCGACGCACATTTACAGCAGAGATAGTGCATCACCAGCTCCTCGTCCGTTGGATGGAACCGAAAACCAGCTGGTAACTGCAACTGTAACTCTGCCGCAGTCATTTTTTTTACCTTGATATTTATTTTTTACCCTCACCTGCAACCTTTCCTTCTTTTTCTTTTCTAATGTATGTAGTGACGGGGCTTGAAACTTAAACAATAAGGGAGAGCGATTTATTTATAGGGGGTGAAGGACCCACATGCGCCGGATTTTGTCACTGCTTACGCTATTTGTTTTGGACTGGAGCTCAGACACTTTGTGTTCGAAAACAAAAGGCGTCCTTGAGATTCGTGTAATAAATCGGCTTTTGATCTGGCGACATTATTTTTTTTTTTAAGGATAAACTACAGTCTTCCGATTATAAGATTATGTTTAATCTATATTGAAAGTTATAAAATGATCTTATGATCATATAAAGTTGTTTCGTTGAACCGTTTAACTATTAAAAATTATGAAATAATTATTAAATTATTCATATGTTTTAAATTCGTCCTTATTCTATAAAGAAATTGAAGGTTATTTAAGTTGAACATTAACATACTGACTAAGATATTATAATCGTTTGAAATTCTAAGATCATATTTTAATATATCTCATTCATGTCTAGCTCAAACTATCATTATTTAAAAAAAAATGATTAGTTTGAAATATATAAATAGTCAGTGATCATATTGTAACTTTTAATAGTTTGAGACTCGACAAAACAACATCTTATAGTCAGAGAACTATTTTATAATTTTTAATAGTAGAGACTTAACAAATTAATTCCCTTTTTCAAGTGTCATTTGTGTATTTTATCTTATTTTCTTATTTAGAGTAACATATATATTTAGTTACTCAAGTATTACCCACGTTTGGTCATTTAATTATTTTTTTAAATTATATATAAAACTACATTTTGGACACCTGCTATTAAAGAACTAATAGTGATCTTGATGTGTCTCTATAAAATAATGTCACGTCATTACTGAAAAAGTAATTATCACATCATTAGTTCTATTTTCTTTTAATGGTAGATGATCAAAATACGACCTTAGGTATGATTTAAAACAAATTAAATTATCAAATTAGAATCAATATGAAAGTTGTATGACTAAATATATAGTTTAGCCTTTTATTTATTGGTTTGGTTTCCGAGCCGACTATTTGGCCGTGGATTAGGACTAGTCATCATCAGTACTACAAGTGTAATTATTGTAATATTTAATTGAAATTAATCAATAAATTAAATACATGATTATTTGTGTGTATAAATTAAATATGTAATTATTATATTCAGAAAATGTTAGTATCTTTCTTATTTAAATCAGGTTATTGACATTAATACAGTCAACCTACAAAACTATGAGTACAATTTCAAAATCGTTAATAGTCACTAACCAAATGACATCAAATAATAACATAAGATTATTAAATATTAGTAATTATGTTCATCATAATTAATTATTTAGATTTTGGAATAGAATTATTAATTTACTTTTAAACATACTTGACAATAAAATTATTTATTTTTCATATTTTATTTGAAAATGTTATTTACGTATGCACAAACTAAGCTACACCAATAGTTTAGGGATGGTTGTTATCCATTTTGATTTAAATCTTATTATGCATGGTTTTGTTTGAATGTATTATAATTATCAAGTTATATGTTTATGTTTTATAATGATTGGTTTTTATTGTAACTATACGAATATATTAATTATATTTTTTACATTGTATTAATTAAATTGATGACGAAATTTTTTTAGGCCCCTCTAAAAATAATAATTTAGCATTTATTTATTTTAAAAATAAATAATAAAAAACAATTAATCGTGATGTTATCGTTTTTTATCAGTACTATATAATTATGGTAAATATAATAAATATTACGTTTAATATTTATTAAAATAGAAAAAGTTTTGGATAATTTAAAATGATTACAAAATAATATATGTTCATAATTTTCTTAACATGATAACGCGTACGCATTCTACAAACGCAGCTATTTAAATCCATAATCTTTAGGAAAAATAACATTTTAAAGTTAATTTTGTTAAACGTCAATCAATTTTATGTAAACCTAATAAAATAATTCATTAAAACAATAATTAATTACTTTTAAAGTTGATAGTAAATAAATTAGTCATCTATTTTCAAGAATTGATATGTAATAATGCATATTCATTTAATAATATATAAAATTATACATAATCTGAAATAAATTTATTAAATGATTTTAATGATAAAAGAACATTATTTTTTAAAAAATATATAAATATATTATAAACAAATTAAAAATTTTCTGAAAATGCATTCTTTTATAATCAAATTATTTAATATATATATAAAAAAACAAAATCAAATCTCTGACGTGTCCGCATGGGCGTGGCTGAATCAGCGCATAGTGCGCGACAGCGTAGGGCTTCAAAAAATAGAAACCCCGAAATAAAGTGTATATATCAGTTGTTGCCATTAAAAAGCATAAAAATAAGTATAGAGTAGTGGTTAGATCATTAGACACATGATTTTGTTGATCCTAAGTTCAAATATCGTTAACAAGCAAAATTATTTTTGGAAAAAACAATGCAAGTGAGCCCCTATTTTTTAAGTTAGTAAAATTAATCATTTATTATTTCAAAAAAATAAGTTCAAAATCTAAAAGTCCTTTATAAAAATTTACATAGAACCTCCAACAATTTAGCTACGGCCCTGCGTATCCGGGTTCACCTGGATAAGGATAAACGAAGCGGGTCGGGAAACGCCGAAAACCGTTATTTCAATCTTTTTGCACTTGTTCCACACTCCAAATGATTTCGCCAAATAGGTTAGATAAATGATGAACAATCGTGGAATTAATAATTTTTTGGCGACGTGGCTGTATCACCTTTACTTACGGTGGCAACACAATTGTGTATGTCACAGTCAAATATGGTAAATCGAGGGACCAATTGAATTAGGACACGATTTGGTTATCAGAACCGTCTCGTCACTGCCATGTAGCCGGTGTGTAAATTATTGACAGCTAAAGCAACCGGTCTCCATGTCAGCCATGACATGAAAGTGCCATTGACTATGTAGATGCACATGCGAAAAGAAAAGGATAATGATTGAATTTATATTCGAGTGTTTTTGAAAAACAAATATAGGATAAATTACACAAATGATCACCCGGTTATATGATACTACTTTATTAAGTCATTCGATTATTAAAAGTTATAAAATGATCCTTTTACTATAGGACATTGTTTTGTTGAGACATTCGACTATTAAAAGTTACGAAATGATCATCCGACTGTTCATATTTTCCAAATTCGTTCTCTTTTTATTTTTAAAAAATTTGATCGTCTAAGATGAACATTAACATGTTGATTAAGATATGATAAAATTTGATCTTAAACTCGTTTGAGTTGTATTTTATAGATCGGTTCTATGTTTACATTATATCATTCAAGACAGAGCTTAAAATATTATATCATCGAGTCAGTGCTCGAAAGCAACGACGATACCAGTAGGTATTTTTAAAATATGATTTTATCATATCTTAGACAAACAAGTTAATGTTCAGCTTATAAGGATATCGATTTTTAAACAGAAAATTATGAGTTTGGAATATATAAATACTCGGTGACTATTTTGTAACTTTTAATAGTCATGGGATTCAACAAAAGCATCACCCTATACTTAGGGACCATTTGTGTACTCTACCCAAAAATATATTATTGTTTTTTTCATATTATCTTTTATAAGTAGATATTTGAAATTTAAAATTTAATTGTATTAATTATATGTGAAAGTGTTAAATAAATAGTTCAATTAATGTAATATGATTGATACGATGGAAATAGTCAATAATATAAATTTTAAAATTTTCTATTATTTACTATATAATACAAATACTTTAACAGTGTAACTATATAGGTGTTACATTTTTTACTGAACATTAATTTAATTGATATTATTATAATATTCAAGAGATTGTAAGTTTAAACGTGTTTAAATTTAAAAACTAGAAGAGTATATATAGTTCAAATATTATTTTTCTTTAAAATTAAATTAAAAATAATTTTATGTATATAATTATATTATATATTAATTTTGTGTATAGATTTATGTGAATTTAAAATACTTTAAATATTGCATAAAAATACTTTAAATATGATTATAAGAAAAATATTAAAATATATAGATTTCATTGCTAAACATGACGTTCCCTCTAATGATTAGTAGACTTCGACATCTTTGGAAAAATTGGTGAATAAAAACCTTTGACAAGTGTTCAAACACAAGAACACATACAGTGTTTGCTTGTGCTGAATGTCCAATGGCGGCGGCGGCGCATGCCAAATCTAAATGTCGGCATTAAGTAGACTTTTTCAACGCGGGACATGATTCAATGTATCTATCCCATTCAATAATTTTAGATATGAACTCGTGATGAGATCTTAATGATTAAATATGCTGTATGAACTACTCGAAATTGTCACAAAAATTAATGAAAAATTCATCTTCTTATTTTTAAGATGCATCTGATGTTCGGGTCCGGTCATGTTTGGGTTTATGGTAAAAAAATTATATAATTTTACTTATATAATTAAGAATAATTACAATAATATCAATCTATAATATTTTTTTATTATTTCGGATCGGGTCGTTTTTAAGTTATATATCAGGTCGGGTTCGGATTAGGTGGAATCTTGTTTTGATCGGGTCGAATCAGATCTCGAGTGGAGGATTTATTGTTCTCAGATCAAGTCGGGTGGACCAAAAACCCGACCCATGTCGATCCCAATGTATATTCTTAAACTAACAATGTTATAATATGAACGGTATCTTTTACAAAATATTGTGTAATCTCAACGTCTTTTAAAAATTGTTAAGTAATTCGATCGTTGTATATGGTGTACTATAACAATAATTCTAGACGAGAAAATAATTGTTCTAGTCTCTTATATGAACAATACTTGTTAACCACATTGTATAAAAAATTGTTGATTAAAAAAAAGATTATTATTGAGTGATCTTAATTCGAATACCGTAATATATATATGTGTGTATAAATTTATATTTAAGTTTTAAAAAATAGACATAAAGTCATTATTATCGCATGATAAACACAAATGACATATTAATAAATAAACTTATTGGGACCAATTCAATATTTTCTTAAAAATAAAATTTTGAAATTCCTTCCATTGATCACCACTCCATTAAAAACGAGAAATTCTAAGGTCTTAATTGATAAAATTAAACGTATTAATTGAATTGAAAATTATTTTTTAATATTTATTTTTTAAAATGTGTTTGTTAATAAAAATATTTATTAGACTTTTTAATAAACTTAATAAAAAATATTTTATAACATATATCATTTTTCAAATTTATATTTATAAATTGATACTTAAACTTTAATTATATTTATTATTTTGATACTTTTATTAACCATGTTAAAATTTTTATGACGTAACAATATAAAATTGTATCACCCGTCTATAATACCATAATGTATATATTTTAAAAAAATTATTATAAGTACCAAAAGAGCAAAATGGAATCAAAGTTTTGAGTAAACTTAAAGCAATTATTTTCTAAAATATCAACTTAAAAATAAAAGTTCCTGAGATACTTACTTAAGTTATTAATATATATTTAAACCTTCTGATAATTTTAATTTGTAAACGATGGTGTCACAATATCGAAGTAACACATCACTTTCTTTAAAATATTTTGACAAAATAATACCAATTTTAAAAAATAGAGAAGTTCAAATACCAATATGGGCAGAAAGAAAGTTTAGGTACTAACGTGAAAAATAAAGAAGCGTAAATATCAATATGAAAAAACGGACAAGTTACTGCAAAAGCTTTGCATGATTCCATTGTAATTATCCAATCACTCAAATCGACTAAAAAATATTTTTTTAAACTCGAATCAATTTAAAAAAATTCAACTTAAATTGATTCAACTCCTAATTCTATAAACTCAATTTGACTCGAAGAATTTTCAAATTCAAATTAAATTATAAAACAAAACTCGAATAATTTAAATTGTGACTCAAATAACTCAAAATTTTTAATAATTAGAATATTAGTTTTCAAATTAAATCGAACCCTTCATTTCTATATATATATATATATATATTATGATTATAGAAAACTATTTAAATTGGAATCAAACAATATCTTAATATTATAAATACCTACAATTAAATTTAAACAGAAATTCGAACAACTCGACTAAAAGATTCTTCAAATCATATTTAAGTTATAAAATAAGATTCTTCAACTCGGATTATTCAAAATTTATTTACTTAACTCGACCAAACGCTCACCCCTACCAACCACACAAAACACTACAGATCTCGTAATATTTTTCTAAAACAAGAATTACACAGCACATTACCAATTACATATAAAGTTTCGTGTAACATTAGAGCGGTTCAAAAGCTCATGCTACTGAATTTTTTTCAGAAATTGCCTATTGAAAACATATTTGCAAGATTAAAAGAGAGAAAAGAACCGAAAAGAAACTTTATCATTCTAAAATTCCATGCATCTTATCTACTAAAAAATTAGTAACAGGAAAAACAAATTTAACTCGCAACGTGCAACAGAAATCCAGCATGATGTTACTAACGTAGGTTCACCAATTTTTTCTGTAACTTATCCAGAGTACATCAAAATCCAGTCCAATTGAACGACAGATAAACTGAAAAACCGGTGTATAGTTTTGGCAATGGAAAACCTCGAGAACACCAGTCAGCGGCATTCAATCCATCCTTCCCTTCAAGATCCTTTCCTTTACTTCGGTAGGCGTGCTGCAAAATGTATATAATATCAAATAAATCACAATTGTATTGATTGGACTCGAGTACAAGTGTTGGATACAGGTATATTCATTTTTCCCCAAGTTTTTCCTTGTATTTGAAGGATCCCTGTAGGATCATATCTCTCTATCCGTGTCTAAATATACTTAACGAAAAATGAATGGTCGTGGAGTAGCATAGCATTCCAATGTCGTCAGTTTGTTACCTCTGCTGCAAAAATTTAGGGTTTCTACTGTCCAGACATATCATTCAAGAAACAATCAAATACTTGCATTCTGTATTAACAGCCAGATTATTTTGGGCAAACCTAATAACAAATATACGACCCTAGGGATAAAATGCCATTAAAAAAATGTGTATATATGTCAATATAAACAATTGTAAATGCTTACACAACATAGACATGTCCTCCCCAACCACTCAGACAGTCTCGATCAACTGACGAAAGGAGAGCTTGGGAAACTGTTTCAAACAATTCCTCAGGTTCCTGGATAACAAAACAATGGGCCAACAAAGCATGAATTTGTGTTCCTGACATGAACATTTTGTAGCAAATAACCATAATACTTTTAACTTATGAGTCAGTGCACTGTAACCTTATTTACTTCCAAAAATAGACACCATATCTTAGTTTTTGGATAAAAAGCATTATAAAGAATTATAATTTAAAGTCTCATCACTAATGTGAATGCGTTTTGAATTTGAGCAAAGGGAAATATACATAAAAATAACAAACCATGTCCTCCTTGAACATTGACTCGCAGGCACCATAGAGGGACTCTGATGCAGTGCCGGCTACAACAAAATCTTTTGCAAGCTCCCTGCATTTACAAGGGAAAAAATATAACACTTGTGATAGGAATGTGCTTCAAAAGGCTTTTAGTAACCAAAACAAAGAAAATAAAGAAATCATTATAACCATAAGATTTCAAATAGTATTTTCAGGTAATAATCCAATTCATTGGCAGCCAAGATATAGATAAACACAATATGAGAGTTAATCATAACAAAGATTCTATGGCTACAGTAAAGGTCATTTATTGGTAAAATCATTTAGAAGAGAGATAGTCATGACAAGGAAATGACACATGGAAAATTGTTATATATAGAGTTGGTTCTATCATTATTGAAACTATAAACATGAACATATTAATAAAAAAAACCTTCTATTATTAAAAGAAATTATATAGAGTCGCTGGCTACGGGATTGTTACTTCTTGTTTATCATGTGTGGAAAGAGACAAACTAAAGAATGCATGGAGGGTGTAGTTAACTTTGCTAACATCATGCAATTATAGACCAATATCCCGACCCCCTAGTTTTGACAAATATCAAAGGATATTGCTTGTAAAGACTTGTTTAGGACAAGGTTGGACTTGAAACAATGGGATTCTTATATTGATCAGTGCCCAAATTACTGGTTTTGAACAATAGCGGGTTAGTTCCCACCCCAAAAAATGTTCAAGTTTCAAGTTTTGGAAAAATAACTTATTCTTTTAGTTAAAAGCGTTCAAGTTTATGGTTCTCTCCTAGATGTCACAGGCAACTAGGTGATGTATTTTCAGAGAGTCAGAACTTTGCTTTAATTGGCTTTTGGTTGAGATATGAAATAAGATTTTCATTTCCACAAAGGACATTTGATTAGCAGAACTTCTATTTACCGAGTAGAATTAAAGGGCTAATTTACAAAAACAAGCGTCTTGCTTAGGCAAATACAGCAAGTTAAAAAAAAGAAAATGAAAACAATATTCTAAACAACTATGACAACTTCATGCTTTTTCATTTAAAAAATTACAAGAGAATGAAATCAACTTACTTGGCTCCAATGGAATCCATGGTGCAAATGAAGGGCTTGTCTTCATCTCCTAATCCAGCAATTACAGGTTGGCAGAAGTATGGACCAAACCTATGGAAAAAAGAATACCATAAAACTTATCACTAACACATAAAGGAGTGCACCCTTTTCAAATGTGATTCCCACTACAAATCTAACTTTCCTAGAATTTCTCTCTAGCTTGACATATCATAAAGGAAGGGCTAGAGTTTATTAGTAAAAGAAGAGTCAACCTCTTAGGTTTCAAGGCTAAACATTAAGAACAGGACAGGCCGAGAATATCTTGATGCTCACTTTCTTTATCATAAGATAAGTGGGTAATTTCCCTTCAAGGACATAAAGAAGGCTTTGTCATTCACATGTAAAATTTTCCCCTCCTAAAATGGCATCCAGTATAATTCAAAAGTACGATATATCATATCCGGAGCACAGCTAGTTCATTCATGCAGCCATCTTTAAGAGGTGAAATTAAGGTTTAGAGTTCAAATCCAGACATTTGCAACCCACCCTCTATCCCCAGGGTGCAACCTCTTTTGTACAAAAAGGAAAGTACTGCATTACCACTTCTTAAATAGTTTTACTACCGTAATTCACAGGCTATTCTTGCTTAATCAATTTCTCTCCTAGTACTTTTCCAAAATTAATCAGAATGCCAATTGTCAAACTAATCAAGAGTTAGTACTTGGTTGTATAAAACATAACAAAAACTTTCCATTTCTACCATTAATCTTAAGAATTAAGCTGATAGCCTGAAATGTTAAAACGTGGAAAAAAGAATCTAACTTAGCCATATATTAAAGGGGTGAATTGGGGGGGGGGGTTAAACAAACCTTTTCTCGTAAAGAATAGCAGAAACAAGGTTAGCAAAAGTCTCAGGTTTCATGTCCCTTTCTTCTCTTAGCTGGTACAGCTTGTGCCGAAAGACAAGCCTTTGATACCTTCAATCATTATAAAAAAAAACAAATATCAAGATAAATCATTTTTTTTCTTTTACAAAAAAAAAGGCAAAAGGCATAAAGGAAAAACAAAAGAGAGGGGAGATACAAGGTTTGAGCATCGGTGGCGAGGCCGGAGAGACCGAGAAAGAGGCGATCGTGAATTTTAGAAATCCTTTGGAAATCGGTAGCGATAGTTTGGAGTTGAACTCCGAGTCTCCGATCGCTGGCAATGGCGAAGCAGTTCTTTCCTACCATGGCTACTAGGGCACTCCCATTGTACTCAAAGATCTGCACCATCATCCACCATCAAAACAAATTTAATAAAATTAGGGTTTCAGCAAAGAACAAATTTTTTATAAAAAAAAAATTATTCAGAAGAAAAATGACATACCGACATCGGAGAATTCAGGGGTTTTCGGCTATTTTTTTTAATAAAATTATGACAATAAACTGATTTGATATCAGCAAAAGCGATCTTAAAAGACAGTAAAGATGGCTTGGAGGTCACTCCAGTTTCCGAAGATCCAACCTTCTCATTTTTTTTTAAATAAGGCTTTTACTTTCGGATTCAGTGTTGGGCTTCTCATTTACTGCTATCCCTTAGGCCTCGCCCACTACATATATTGAGCTATTTTTAATCATTTAAGTAAATTCGAATTCACTTTTTTTTTAATTATTACATAATAATTTACCTCCTAATTTTAAGTTAAATAATTAAGAGTTAATTACATAAGATGTCCTCAAAGTATGACTTTTATTTTAAATAGGTCCTTAAACTTTTAAATATTTCAATTTCATCCCTATATTACGACTCAATCTAAATTAGTCCTCAAACTTTTGAACATTTCAATTCATCCCCAAACTATGACCTTCATTCTAAATTAATCTCCAAAGTTTCTAAAAATTTCAATTTCATCCGAAACTATACATATATATATCATGTCCCTTGTTAATAAAATCGTTAGGCCAAATTATATTATTATATGTTTGAAAAAAAAAAATTTACGTTAAATTATGGTTGAAACTAATTACATATTTGAATGAATTTACAGATGAAATTGGAATTTTCAAAAGTTTAGGGACCAATTTAGAAAGAGAGACATATTTTAGGGATAAAATTATGATGTTCAAAAGTTTAAGGACTAATTTAAAATGAGAGTCATAGTTGAGGATCAAATTCAAATCTTTAAAGTGTAAGGATCAATTTAAAATGAGAGTTATAGTGACTTAATAATTAATTATAATCATAATCAATAGTTACCATACATATTTAAAAATCAAAATAGATATTATGATAATCCGTAAATAAAAATTAAAAATGATTGAATGTATAAATTAGACTATTTTTTTAAATGTATATTATTTAAAATTTTAATTTATACATTTGTATGTTGTGTGTTCTATTTAAAATTTAATGTTTAGATTTAAAATTAAAATGTAAGATTTTAAGTTTTAAAATTAAACTAAATCATAAAATAAAATCTAAAATTTACGCAATTTTTATACTAAATAATTATTTTAAATCAACACTTTTATATTTATATTATGAATACAGTTTAAGAATTTATTTAAATACAAAATAAAATAGGGTAAAGTACACCAATGGTCCTACGACTATACGGTGTTACTTTGTTGAGTTTATTGACTATTTAAAGTTACACAATGGTCCCTAATTATACGATATTGCTTTGTTGAGCCCCTGACTATTAAAAGTTACAAAACGACTCTTGACTATTCATATGTTTCATACTCGTCATTTTCAATTAAAAAATAATGTCATTTTGAGTTGAACGTTAACCTATTAATTGAGATATGATAAAATCTGATCACATAATCATTTTAAGTGTATTTTTTGGACCAAATCTTTGTTTACATTATGCCATTGAGATGGTGCATGTCGTCGATCTAGTGCTTAAAAGTAACGACAATGTCAGTAGATATTATTAAAATATAATTTTATTATATCTCAATCATTACGTTATTGTCAAGCTCAAACTACCATCAAATTTTTAATAGCAAACGACGAGTTTGGAACATTTAAATAGTAGTATGACAATTTTGTAAATTTTAACAAAACAATATCATATAATTAAAAGATTATTTTATAAATTTTAATAGTTAAATGACTTAATAAAATAATATCTTTAATCGTGATACCGTTTATATACTTTATCCAATAAAATAATGAAATATATGCATAGGAATCTAAATAAAACAACAGCTGTTTCACCAAAAACCCCCCCCCCCTACCACCACCACCCCCAAAACGAAAAACGCTGAAGTGCGAAAGGGGAGAAGAGAAAGAAAATAGAGAAGCACTCCTTCTATACTAATAATACCACTCTTTACGACTTCACCTCAGCTTCCATTTGCTGTAATTTTAACTCGCAACTTCCTTCCCCATTTCCCACTCTCTCTGTGTAAATTCATCTTTCAATACGTCAAACCAATGCCCGCTTCTTCTTCAGGTAATCTCCCTTGTTATCTTTTTTTCTTCTTCTTCTAAAGTCAGTTTCAGTATCCAATGATAATTCAGTTTAAGTTACCCTTATTACCCATTTCATTATACCTATAATTTTTTTTGGGGTGGGGGATAGATGGTCGAGGTCGATGGAAACGGCGGAAGCGAGAGCGGAGATCGAAGCACCAGTTGGAAGAAAAGGATGTGGTTCTAGAGGAGGAGGAAGAGAATAACAACGATGACATTGAGAACTCCGGGGACGATGTCGGCGTAGCGACTACGCATCTATCTTTGGCGGGTTCCAGCGAGAGTGAAGTCCTTGCCGACGGTAGAGTTCGCATCGCGGAGTTCCCCTCCGTGGTGAAGAGGACGGTGAACCGTCCTCACAGTTCCGTGATGGCGATCGTGTCGTCTGAACGGGCGGGTTTGATTGGGGATAGCAAGGGACATCAGCAGGCTGAGCTGGCGGTTTTGGAGAATGTTTCGCACGGGCAGTTACAGGCGGTTTCGATGGAATCCCCCGATCCGGAGAAGTATGTGTTTACCCCTCCTCCTATAATGGAGGGGCGTGGTGTTGTTAGGAGGTTTGGGAGTAGGGTTCATGCCCTGCCAATGCATTCAGGTTCAATTCTGTTGTCTCATTTATATCTTCATGCTTTAACTTTTGTCTGGTTTTAGTTTTGGCCTGACTATGAAAATTAGTTTTAATCATTAGACTAAGGGTTTATATTAATTGACTGTAAGTTACATTAAGATGTAGAATTGAAGGGTTTGACTTTCTTCATTTCAGCTTGAATATTAAGATGGACTGTTGGAAAGAAGTCTTTTGGGAAAGTGTGTACTCTAAGTTGCTTTTTCTATTTGACTGAGGAACTTTTATATTCAATTTTATGTGAGATGATTACTACCTGGAGTAATCGTTGGTTTGATTTCGACTCTAAGAAAGGTCTTGAATCTTGATCTAGTTCAGACGAGATGTGATCTAAAATAAAACAAAAGTTAAGAAATTTAAACTTGGGTTAGTTCTATTTACATGATGTGCTTCCTGAAATATCTGTAGCCAAAAGAATAAAAACACATATTGCTAAACACCAAGCTTGTCTTGCACCCTCTCTCTTTCTGCTCTAAAATTTTCTTTGTCGTGTTTTAATATTTGGTTGTTTGTGGGTTACCTTGCAAGCAGACTGGTTTTTGCCATCCACCGTGCATCGAATAGAAAGACAAGTTGTGCCACTTTTCTTCTCCGGGAAATCACTAGAACATACGCCAGAGAAATATATTGAATGCAGAAACCAAATTGTTGTCAAATACATGGATAAACCAGAGAAGAGAATTACAGTTTCTGATTGTCAGCGGTTGGTAAATGGTATCAGTGATGAGGATTTAACTCGAATTTTTCGGTTTCTTGATCATTGGGGAATTATCAATTATTGTGCAGCTGCTCCAAGTCATGAGCCATGGAAAGTTGGATCCTACTTCAGGGAGGATTCAAATGGCGAGGTTCATGTTCCATCAGATGCTATAAAGTCTGTTGATAGTTTGATCAAATTTGACAATCCCAAATGTAGGCTTAAGGCAGCAGATGTTTATTCCCCATTGTCATGTCATGATAATGATGCCTCTGACTTGGACAACAGAATACGAGAGCGCTTATCTGAAAACTATTGCAGTTCTTGTTCACAGCCTACTCCCACTTCATATTATCTGTCTCAAAAGGAGGTATGTGACTTTTATGTCCGTCTTAACATTTTTATCTTTCAGGGTAAATCTTATTAGTTCTCCTTTCCATTGGTCATCTGACTGGTTTCTTGCTTCACATGAACGAATTTTACCTTGAAAACCTAATGAAAGGCAGTAATCAAATTTAAATACGACCATTTAATACAACGTACCTCAGATATGTATCTTAAAGCTCCATAATTACCGTTTATGAAAGGATGGTTCTGCAATATTTTATTAGTAGTTTTTTTCCTTTGGTGTTTAGGGAAGGATGATACCATTCTAGATATTGTTAGAGAAGAACTTTTTTTCTTAGGATTTGTTTTCCAGTTTCAATATATCAGCACATTCATTGCCTAGCTCAGACCACCTTTAAGTTTGGGGATCAGACACTTATCTTGATCACTCATCTGAAAGTTCCATAATATTAGGAACACTAGGACCTTTTGCACTAAAAGTTTTCCATAACGTTGTCAAATTTGATATATATTTCTTTTTGCTTTAATCTATACAAAATGGAAGTCATTAAAAATCTATATTTCTTATGTGCTGTGAGGGTATTGGTTGTTTTCTATTTGGTTCTGGTGGTCAAGAAATGAACAATAACAGATTTCTATCTTCACTTGTAGACAATGAAGTTTCTTGCTAGAAGTAAGTACTTTGTTTATGGTAACTAATTCTAGTTCACCATAGGATGCAGTTTCCAAAGATGAGTTATAGATTGCTTGGCTTGGCTTGGCTTGATTAGGTATGGTTTAGTAGCTTTAATACATAAAAGTAAGCCAGATTAATCATGCAAAAGAGTTAGAATTATTACTTGATTTGAAGTGCTCAGAAAATTGAATCACAAGTTGAACATTGGTTTGCTTCCGGTGTAGAAGGGCTAAACTTTGATAAGTGCATCATAGTGAAGCTGAGTTTAAAGTTCTCTTGCATCATTGTGGGAATTCATGAACTTTGTCTTTCAAGATATTGGTTTACCTAAATCTTGATTTTAATAATGTTCATTTGTTTCCTTCAAATAATAATAGCAATGCTCATTTGTTGCTGCTATTGGCTAATTGACAGGTTGATACACTTCTTTGCTCTGATTGCTTCCATGATGGGAGATTTATTTCTGGTCACTCAAGCATAGATTTTGTTAGGGTAGAGTCAACAAAAGATTATGGTGACCTAGATGGAGAAAGTTGGAGTGATCAGGAAACACTATTGCTGCTTGAGGCAATGGAAATTTACAATGACAACTGGAATGAAATAGCTGAGCATGTTCGTACTAAGTCAAAAGCACAGTGCATACTTCATTTTTTACGCCTACCCATGGCTGAGGGCCAATTGGAAGATATGGAAGTCCCTAGCATGCCCAAATCAGTGATTGTTTCAAATGGAGATGGCAGTGGAAGATTGCACTCAAGTATGAACAGGAGACTACCAGGTTTGTTATTTACTTAGGGTCTTTACCCTCTATGGAAATGAAGATATTACGCCTGTAATTTCCCCCCCCCCTTAATTTTTGCATGCCTTTTAGGACCCAACCTTCAAGACGTAGATTCTGAAAGCAGGCTTCCTTTTACAAATTCTGGGAATCCAGTAATGGCTATGGTATGTGGCTAGTTTATTCAGGCACCAAATTACTCTTTCAATCTTTTATTAGCAACTTGAGATTTGTATTATGAATATATTACTGTGGAGAGTGAACATAGAATCAATTATTATTTATTTCTCTAATTGCGCCCTCAATAAACTGCATTAATTAATGAAAATTTCATGTAATCTGCTGCTGCTATCCTGGACAACCATCTTTATTTTTGAAAGAATGAAAGAAGCTGATGAGAATTGAAATGCTTTCTTAACAATTTCCCAAATTGGCCATCTTTATTTTTGGAGAATCTTATTTCATCATTAATGATTTCCAATGCAAGAGAAATCTTCGCCCCAAGAGATGGTGATGAAATTTAAATAAAGATGGATCTAATTGTGTTGGTGGCTTTTTTGTACGTGGCTCTAATTAGTGGGAAATAATCCAGGTTGCTTTTCTGGCCTCTGCTGTTGGGCCCAGAGTTGCTGCAGTTTGTGCCCATGCGTCCTTGGCAACTTTGTCTGAAGGTGAAAACACAGCAAAGCATCGTTCATTTGATCAAAACGAGGCAGAGGTTCATCCACTACCAGAAGAAAAGGTTAAAGCTGCTGCCAAAGCTGGTCTTGCAGCTGCATCTATGAAGGCAAAACTATTTGCAGATCATGAGGAACGAGAAATTCAAAGATTGTCAGCTAATATCATAAACCATCAGGTATGTCTTTTGTATTTTCCACATTGATCTTCTTTCTGTCATGTATTCCTGGAAATATGGTGAACAATTGTTGCTGGGAAATGATTTGACCCTCAAATAAGACTTGAAAGCAGGGCCACTGAGTACTTATCGTGTTATATAACTGCATGACATTATTCATCCTAAATAGTGGTGGAACAAAAGAAAAGCCAAAAGGGCATGTCTTTTTTGCTGAAACTTTATGAGCTTAGATATGCCTTAAATGTGGAAGATTCACGGAGAAGTTCGACACACATCTGCAAATCCTCTTTGGGTTCTGCTTCTAAATTGAAATTTACATGTATCTTTAGCTCTTGATTCACATATCTGTTATGCCAATGAGTATACAGGTGTTTCGGCTGGTAGATTGATAGTTTTCTGTGTCTTCTTTTTGTAATCGTTCATACTGATTTGTATTGTATATAAACTTATTTTCAATCTTTATCTCAGTTGAAGAGATTGGAGCTGAAGCTGAAGCAGTTTACAGAAATAGAAACCTTACTCATGAAAGAATGTGAACAAGTGGAGAAAACAAGGCAAAGGTTTACTGCTGAGAGGACCCGAATTGTAGCGACACGATTTGGGCCTGCCGGGGTCACTTCACAAATGAGTCAAACAGGTGTTGCTTCTCCTATGGCTAACAATAACATCAGCAACAACGGGCAACAGGTATTGTCATCCTCACCTTCATATCCAAGCATTTCTGGATATGGCAACCAATCCGTACATCCCCATCTGTCTTTCATGCAACATCAACAGATGCTTCCAATGGGCCCAAGGTTGCCGCTTACAGCCATGCAGGCATCCACTTCGGCTTCTCCGAATACCATGTTTAACTCCCTGGGGAATACGCAACCAACTATTAACCATCCTCTAATGAGGTCAGTCTCTCGGACTAGCTTTTAGGATCGAATTTCATTGGCATTGTTTCTATGTTTGTGCATTTAGAAGAGGACAGGTAGCCTGGATAAACAGAGGAAGCCTACCTATTGCAGCTTCTACACGTAGAAGTTACCTGAACCAATGTTTAGGGTTTGTAACATCATGCAAGTTAAGGTAGCATTTGGATTTAATCGTGAACTTGTCTTATAATTTTTTTAACAATCTGGGCAAGTACCAAAGAAATACAAAGATTTGATGCACAAAACCATGTACAATACTCCAGTACACATAATTGTATGCTTGATGTTATGCTTAGAATCATACACAGGGATGGACATAAGAGGCTTGCGAAATCCCTGATCATGCACCGCATTGACGCTCGGCAAATCCCACTGTGGTGCCGTGGCCGGGCATTTTATTGAGCCAATGACAATCCTCAAGCACAATGGCTCCTCTTCGGCCACTCCACGACATCCGGATTGATGTGAAATGGGGCCCATGAAGAGGTCCCATCTTCGTAAGGGCTGTGGGTCAGCCTCTTCAAATCAGAGCCGTCTAATTTGATCGTGTATACCTCACCATATGGACCAAAATTATGTGGGTTTGAGATTGGCTCGGATGATATTCCTGCATAATCTGTTGTAAATGTTATCATCTTTCCATCCGGACTGAATGACGGGTGCATGATCCGACCGGATGACCCACTATTGATAAACTTCCTTAATCTGGTACCGTTCGGGTTGATTAGGTACATCTCAAAACTATCAGGACCCGGGATATGTTGATCCGAAGAAAAAGCGATCCAATCATCGTTCGGTGACCAATTAGCCATTGTATCAGTCCATGGACCATTCGTTAATCTTTCGATCCAGCCCTTTTCTCCTTCGATTGCATCCATTATATATAAGTTTTTGTGTCCTGGTCGACCTGATCTGAAAACAATTCGTTTCCCATATGGTGAAGGTGAGGGAAATACATTATTTTTACCATCATTGGTCAAACTTTTATAATTTGAGCGGCTAACTGCGTCAACGTCGACGGCTATAATATGAACTTCAGTATTCACACTTGAAAACAACTTCTGTAAAATTCATGGAAGATGTAACATCTTTTGCGAAGATGTAATTTTTGGGTCATTGGAGAGGGGGAGTGGGAGTAGGTGTACCAATTTTATTTTTTTTATTATGCGATTATTAACATGATGTTGATGTTTAAAACCTTATATTATTTTGGAATATTTTAAATTTAACATTTTTAATTTAAACTATAAATATTTATATCTATATTATCTATTGAATCTGATTTTTATATTATTTTAATATATTCATTACATTATCAAAATGATTAAAAATAAAAATATCAAACTTAAGAATTAGTATTAATAAAAAATTAAATTGAATAAAACTATTAATCTTAAAACTACAAATAACTTTATTCCCTATTAAAACAGAGATTTTCAAAATAAATAAAATCATAATAACTTGAACAAGCAAATGCAATACATGGCTACAAATTATTAATCATGACCCTAAATAATCTCATAATATTTTTTTATTCGCACATAGAATGCAAATTTTTGAGGTTAGGCAGTTTATTAATTAAATTTTAAACGTTTTGTCTATATTATAATTAATATGAATGAAACAAATAACTTTAGTAATTTAAAAATAATTATTATCTCTAAAGATTTTAAATTCAAACAAAATATTTATAGAGGCATTTAAATATTTATTTTCTAATATATATACATAAAAATTTTAACATATTTATTAAAGTACCTAACCTCTATTATAATGCTTTGTTTTATCAAAAACTGTACTCAATTACAAATTTAAAACAACGGCTAAAAGATATACTCAAGTAAATCTAATTTCGAGTAGTTACGTCTCCGAGATATACCGTTAATGACTAAAAGTTATTCTCACCATACACATTTACTATGCTCTTTAATAGTATGCTTGTGAATCATGCACCGCATCGAGGTTGGGCTAGCCCTGATGGTTCCACTCTGGTGGTGCCACGGCCTGGCATTTTATTCAGAAAATGGCAATCCTCAAAAGCACATTGGACTCTCTTAGGCGACTCCACGTCATCAGGGTTGATGTAAAATGGGGCCCACGAAGGGGTCCCATCTTCATATGAATTATGGGTCAGCCTTTGTAGACCCGAACCGTCCGGTTTGATAACGTATATCTCACCATATGGTTGATATTGATGTGGGTTCGAGATTGGCTCAGCAGATATTCCCCCATAATCCGTCGTAAATACTATTAACTTTCCATCTGGACTAAACCATGGGTGGTTGGTCCGACCGGATGACGTGCTACTAATTAATTTTCTCAACCCGGTACCGTTCGGGTGAATTAAATATATCTCAAAACTACCTGAACCTGGATTGTGTCGGTCCGAAGCAAATGCGATCAAGTCACCATCCGGAGACCAATTACACATTGTATCTGTCCATGGACCATCCGTCAATCTTTGAAGCCCACTCTTCTCCCCTTCGATCGCATCCATTATGTATAAGTTCTTGTGACCTGATCGTCCCGACCTGAACACGATCTGTTTTCCATCCGGTGACGGTGAGGGAAATGCATTGTTTTTACCGTCTATCGTCAACTTTTTATAATTCGGTTGTTCAACGGAATCAACATTGATAGCTATGATATCGACTTCCGTACTCTCACTTGAAAACGTCGGACCGGCACTTGTGTATACGATTCCCTTCCGGACCGGATCCCATGCGGTTGCAAAAGCTGTCCAGGAGAAAACTTTTCTCATGTTCGAACCGTCCCGGTTAGCAATATTAATACCGGGGAAGTCCGCATAGGCTATTCGATCACCCGCAGGTGAGAAAGTAGGGAATGAACCACCAGCTCTGAAAATAGAGAGATTTGGCACTGGGCTTTTAACATTTTCAAGCAATAATAAAGTTCTTCCACCATTGTTTTCTCCCCTGCACTTATGGTACCCAACTAGGGCCGAGTCAGGTGATATAAACGGGTTCAAGTGATGGGTTGTAGGAGAAACATGTCGAGTTAGCTCAATAAACTCGTTTTTAACAGTGTCTAACAGTTCTATGTGACGAAAAATTGAATTGGGTCTTCTTGTAGCTACTGCTATGAACTTATGGTTACCTGGGGAAGTAGCTGGGGTGAAAGCGTGGAGACCCGGTGGTGTGACTCGTTGAATTGTCACTGAGTTGGTGGAAATCAGTTTATCGTTAGGAAAAGTTGCTTTATAAACACTAACCCATTGGTCTTCACTTTTCTTGTGGAAATACAGAGTCGAGTCATCAACCCAACACGGCCACCCACCGTGTTCAACAACCTTGACTCGGTTAGTCCCATCACGAGTCAAGAAAACATAAATATCAGTACTCAGTTCTTCAACTTCTCCAACCCAACCATCTCTTCCATATGAAGCCACAGCTGTCCAAACCCCAGATGGAGACACAGCGGGGCTAAAATCGGCTACTCCATAAGGTGTGAGTCGTCGAGTCAACCCGGTCCTCAAATTAGTAGAGTACACAGCAGCCCAACTCGTCCTGGGTTCACTCGGGTCCTCATGAGTTGACACGTAAATCAAATTCTCCCCACTCAAACTCGGCCTATCTTTCATCGAAACCCGATTCTTGCTTTCTTCTAAACCCAACAAAGGAGCCTGAACTCGGACGGGAACTTCAAGCGCCGATCTCAATCTAATACTCTGCGGCGCACTGTAATAAAGCGCATCATAGTAAACATTAGGCACCCCGTCGCGCTCTGTCACATAGATGAGCTGGAGCGCCGGCCCTGGAGCTTTCGGGTTTTGAATGAGGCTTCGGTTGAGCAAAAGAGAGAGAATAGAGGACGATGAGGTGGACGGGAAGTGACCGTTGAAGTTAACGGATTGGCCGTCGGTAACCCGAAGTTCATTAGAAGGATTAGGTGGACCGGAAGTTGGGAGCGTAAAGATATCCCAAGCATAATTTGTTCGACCATATGTAGCGAAAACGATGCTACCACTAGTGATCGGAGATTGGTGCTCCGTCGCCGCCGTACATAGAAGGAAGAGATGGAGAAGAAAGGAGATGAGAAACATTTGTGTTTTCATGGTGGTGTTTCACTGGACGAGAGATGCCCGTTACAATCGAATTTAAGGGGTATTTTTTTATTACTTTTCTCCTTATATGTGGTAAGGGATGACGTGAATTGATAAACCTGTGGACCCCGATTTTAATATATCATTGACGCGTGGCAGTAGAATAAACGGTTAGATTACATTTGTAGCAATCATTATTTTATTTGAGGTCCTTTAGATTTCGAGACTTTTGTCGATGGTTGTAGTCAATATTTATCTAGAACAGAGCCCGTTCGATTTGATTGCCAATTCACATGATGTTGACGTTTAAAACATTATCTAAAATATATTTTAAAATAAATTACAACTATCCTATTTAAAAAATAAATAATTGAAAATAACAGTTTTATATATTGGATCTTAAACTATTCCAAAATCTCAATTTGTTCGTTGTCACTCGAGTTAGAATTGAGTGATTTAAATTTATTATACAACAATCACGATATATATATATAAAGTTGTTTATTTTTTATTCTTTTATATTTTTTATTAATCGAGTGATATTTATATATATATATATAATAAAAAATTATTCAACAAAATATATTTAGAACTTGTTAAATATAGACTTAACAAAATAATGTCATATAATCGGAGAATTATTTTATAACTTCTAATAATCAAAGATTCAACAAAACAACATTTTACAGTTGAGGATAATTTTTGTACTTCATCCTATATAAAATTATGATTTCTCGTCTATATTTGGTAGCCAAATTTAAAATTAAACTTAAATTTTAAATTTTAAAGTGTTTGATTGTCTGAACGGGGAAGAACTTAGGGGCAGTTTGTTTGGCTCTGAATAGAACCATTCAACGTTGAATGTTGAACCGTTCAGCATTCAGCGCGTTTGTTTCGTACCTCTGAATGATTCAGTGTTGACTGATTCAGCAAAACAATGTTGAATGATTCATCATCAAAATACATTCTGAATGATTCAGAGCCATTATCAAACAACATGTCACATTCAGAGTAAATTCATACATAGCATTTGAATCATTCAGCATTTGGATCATTCAGTGCTTAATCGTTCTGAAGTAAACAAACAACCCCGTAGTTTAAGACTAGTATTGATACTTATTGAACAAGTCTCTAGACTTTTAAATGATAATCAAATTTTATTTATTAGCCTTTTGTTTTGAATTTTTATTTAAATATATTTCAATAAAAATTACATTTTTAATTGAGATGTATTTAAAATTAATTTTTAACATATTATTTATTTTTATCACGTAATGTAAAATCTCTTCTTAAAAGAAGTGTCTTCATTATTATTAACGAGGATATCACACCGAAAGAATGTATGTTTCTTGAAAAGTGCATTTGATAACTTTCCAAAAGAATTATCATTGTCTTTTTAATTAGGTTAAGCTTGCATTTTAGCGTTTTTAAGATTATGTTTAGATTATTTTTAGCATACTTTGAATGATTTGCTTATTGGGAACGAGTTGGTAGTTTTGAGTTAACTTTGATATATTTTGATGTGGTATTATTGCTATGATGCTGTGACATTGGTTAATGTTGCAAAGGTTATTTTGAGTAGTTGTGAGACTTGATTGCTAAACAATTGTTGTAGCAACCGATGACTCAACAAACAATTAGAAGGAACCTTCTAAGACGACCATTTGTCCAATTTGAATATTATCAAGGCTGAAAATTGAAGGAAAAATAGAAAAAAAAAATCCTATCGGAGGGTGCCTTGACTTTTGTGACCTATAAAAGGAACACATACTCACACTTTTGGCACATTCTTCTACACATTCCCTTCTTCCTTGAAATTTACCTAGTCTTTATATTTTCTTCAACTGCCAGTAGCCATGGCAGCTTGAGTATCTTGGGAAGACAGCGCAAGGACTTAGTAGAGAGTTGAACTTGAGAGAGGTGACCTATCGTTGATTGAGCGTTGAACACATTTGCAGTGTTTTTCAAGAACAATGTCGCTATTTACATAATCAATAGTAACATTTGTGATAAAAAAATTGCCACTACGTATCACAACATAGCGACATTTGGGGAAATAAACGTTACTAAAGACAAGCTAATTCGCGGCGTTAGAGTTTAGACAACAAACATCGTTAGATATCACAATAATCAACAGTGTTTTATGTTCGCAAACATCGCTAAGTATTGCAACATTTGATTTAACGACACTTCTTTGTAACGCTCTCATTAGTACATGAAGGATTTTTTACCACTCTTAAAAATGTCTGAGCTAAAAAAATACCACTAAAAATCTATTTAACTATAGATCTAAACAATAGATTTTGACTTTGAAATTTTAAACTGTTACACTAAATCTTAATTCTTGAATTTTGATGGTCAAGTGAATGGATAATTTTTTTTTCCTTTAGAGCATCTCTAATGCTTCTCTACTTTGGAGATTTTCTCTAAAGTAAAGTCTCCAACCCTGCGCCAGAAAAAACGCTACTGTGGAGAAATGCTACAGTGTCACACCATATCTAGTATGGCACTGTAGCTTGCGCTACATTTTGCTTTTTTTTAATTAAAATATATTAAATTATAAGAGATAAAAATATATTTAAATTAGATAAATAATCATACTAATTTTTTTGGATTTTTTTGGATTTTTTCTGATTTTTTATATTTGTAAAATTAATATTATAATAATTAAATATTGTGAATAAAGTAGAGTTAGTGGTACTGTAGATATAGCGCTGGAGATGAATTACTGTTTCATCTTTAGAGTAGAGATAGAGATGCGCTAGAGTAGAGATGAGGATTGGAGATGGCCTTAGTACTCCATCTTAAACCTTATTCGTTTCATTTTCAAACAGGGGCAGTGGCATTATAATGAATAAATTTATATAAAACTAATTGTTTAGTGATGATCGATGAGAGGTATGGGTTAGGTAATTTTTTAAGAATCTTTTATACGGTCAGGCCAATAAAAAATAAGCATTTACGTGGATTCCACATGCATCATTAGAGGATTATTAAAAATCAAACAGGTCCATTAATGAATGAATTTAATTAATCCAAATTTAGTCATCAAGGGCTGAATTAGGGTGTAAGCTTTTGCTAATTACTTAATTGGTTTTCGAGCTTTAAATAAGGCTTTGTTGACCCCTACTCAATGACGGATCCACTAATGAATGAATTTAATTAATCCAAATTTTTCTAGACTGTCAACTTCTTTATACCTGTTTTTCAATCCTAATTCTGCTGATATATTGGTGAATTCCTCACACGAACCCGTGTTAACCCCTCTCATTTGCACACACGAACTCCATGTTAAAGGGGATTCTCACACATGCATGGCCCATGCCTAATTCGGTAGATGTTCATTGTCATGCAGGACCAGTTAGATGAATCGTAGTAGGTGTGTTAATAAACCTACGATGGTCCTATTCTTCATCTGAAGGAGGTGGGAATGTCAATTGTTTATTCTGATTGAAGTGTGTAATTTCAAAAAATGGGAAGCAACCCATGTCCATGATGCTATACTCATTGCTTCGTTTTTTGGAATTTGGAAGTGATTTTCATTAGGGTAGCATTATTTTATCTGCATTTCACAGTTACTGCATCACTTGGTTTTCAATTTGGTGAAGCAAAATGTATACAATTACTTGGGGTGAACCTGCATCAAGTAGAATGATATGGTCCATTACGGATTGTCCAAGTCAAGTTAGATTATTTCTTTAGAAGATTAAAATTATGTTATTTTTTGTTTAATATTTAAGCTACTTTTTCTGCTTAGATAGATTTAGAACCGAGCAAAAAAAAAAATCAAATTGAATCTTTAGATTTTAAAATGATATCATGTATTATACCTCAATTTCTTAATTAATTCGGTTAAAGAACTTACTAGTCTGTTAAAGCTCCTCAATAAAGAGAGCTTTGTTAATTTTCTCTTTGTTGAAATCTAATGCAACTTCTAGATAAATATATAATTTTCATTCTTAAGATATATTTTGAGAATATTTTAGATTAATATAGAAAGAAAAAATGTTCAGAAAAATCTATAAATAATCTAGATATTTCTATTATTTAATATTATATATAAAACTATCTATCATAAGAATCTATATATGTGTGATGTTAAATAGCTAAAATGTCGACATGTATCAACAATTTAACGACCACTAAAATCCCAATTTAATAAGTTGGAGTGAGTTTTATCGTATTAGCTGGTTGCATAACTAACCAATTAGCAGTCCAACACAACAATATAATAGATAGCATACATTAAAGATAACATTCAAGTAAAATACAATGAAATTGCCCTTTAGTATTCATTCGACTGTTATGGAGTGTAATGTTTCTGTTATTGAGCATCAATTTCTTATTCATCACTCAACCACTTTAAGCATATGAGATATCGTTTTAGATACCACATGGAATAGAATATGAATCAATATATTCAATATTCGAATCCCCACCTTTCCCATAGAAAATATAACTCAAAGTTTACAATTTATCATAACTTTTCCAACAGTAGCAAAAACAAATTATTTCTAAATTGTTATAAAATAGTATTGTTGAAAAACAAAAACAAAAAACGTTAATATTAACTAGTAAATAATAATGAAAAACTAAAGATAATATAACGATTTATTGTGCCGTGATAAAAGTCACTGCTTAAAAGTAATTTCGTCCAGATTAGTGTAATCCCGAAATGAACATTACCCTTTAAAGCTAACACGGTCTTTCAAACTCCGTGTACCTAAAGTCAGAAAGTGAAACCTATTTGTGTTGCATCCTTCAATAAAAAAAATTCGAGAGGTAAATAATGAAACTATCAGTTTCTATTCTTAAACTAATACGAGAACATATTTTAACCTCAATTAAAATATATTAGTATTATAAATATTATTTTTTACTTTATATTCTTAAACTAAAATATTAATAAATAAGAAAATTAAAATCATATTAATTATAAAAATTGTAAAATCTATAAGAATATATTGATATTATAATTTATAACATTAATTAAAATATATATTTAGGCATTGTAACTCTTTTAGGAGTCTTAGGTTTGATTCTCTACAAAGTCATACTTATTTTTTTAATGTTCACTAATAAGATGATTATATACATTATTATCTTATTGTAATGTATTAATTTATTAAAAATGACTAATGAGCAGTTAACAAAATGACCGAAACGAAAATAAATAAAATATTTAGTGACTTAAATATAAATTTTAAAATTTTAGTAGCTAAAATGAAAGTTCTCTAAAAGTTTAGATACCATTTGTATATTTTACACTATAATTTATGTGGTAATGACGTAGTTTGAAGAATCGATTTCCCATTTTTAATTTGTGATTAATTTGTGATTATCGGAGGGCCTTAATTTTGATTTGCGAAGACATTTTTTAAAATACTATAGAAAATACTGTAAAATCTAAAATAAATTTTGACTTACCCTACTAGACTAAATAAAAAAATCCGTTATTTTTGTTGGGCTAAATCAACCCTGATATATAGCTAACAAATAGCTATAAATTTTAAAATACGATGTTATTATATTAAAGTATGATATTTAATTAAAATCATATAATTTTTTAAAATGAATATTTCGTCCCTTATTTTTTAGAGTATTTTGGCTCTAAATATTTCATTTTAACATAAAAAGTCTCATAATGTTTAACTGAATAGTCATTTTATTTTTTGTACTTTTTTTTAGAATATTTTAACTCTCAACATTTTATTTTAGGGGTAAAAACGATATTCTTTAAAGTGTTAACCGTTTGTCAACTAACAATTTTTATACATAGAGATACCTTTTTACCCTAAAATGAAACATTAGAGGTCAAATTGATGTAAAAAAACAAAAACTAAAATAAATATTTGAATAAATGTTTAAGATTAATTTTGATATAATGTCATTTCTTTTTAAGGATTAAAACATTTCTAAAAAATGGTGTCATTTATTTATTTTTATATTATATAATATAAAATCTATAAAGAAAACTATTTTTTTATAGAAATTTTGGGGTGCCAAATGACACCCCTCATCCTATACTTGTTTCGTCAGTGCTAGGTAACCATCTATAACTTTCATCCTTGTCTCAATTATAACGAGTAATGAATAGGATTTTTTTTTAAATTACTCATATACGATTTATTAATTGACTAATTTGAATATTATAGAGGCCTAATATAGGACAATTCTTTTAATTCAGTTTGTTTCATTCGTAAACACCGATATTTAAAATCATAATCTTATTTAATAGATATAGTGTCTCATTCTACTAGATCAACTGATTGTTAATTTCGAAAAAATGCAAAAAGACATTTGGGACCCTTGTAGTTAAAAAAAACCAAACCATTGTGGCCATCGAATTACTTTTGTACTTAATGTGACACTCTAACTCGAAAAATAAACTCAATGTGACCTTTTGACTAATGTTTTCTGTCGTTGACTATTACAGTGCAGACGTAGTGGTCCATTGTAGTCATTTTATAAAAATTTAAAGCTCAGTGCTCATTATATATTTTCTGAAAACTTAATATCTAAAATGATTATTTTAACATAGTTTAGTGACTATTTACAGATTTGATCTTACAAAATTAATGGTTATATCGATCTTCGACGTCTATTTTAAAATTTTCAATGAAATACTGTTGACATTTTTGTAATTTTGCCATTTTTTAATTAAAAACAAGTCGGCAATTGGACCCCTAATGTTCAAACTTCACTCATTTCCTGCCACTTTCCTAGGGTTGTTCTTATTTTATTTATCCAATTAAGCATTTAAAAGGTCAATTTACCCCTTATTTTTGTCTTTCTTTTTTATTTTATAATATTACAATATCCAAATTTTTTCAAACTTTTTATCGTCTCCTTCCTCCAACTTGGTTATAAGAGAATATATAAATCCTTTTTTTTTCCTTCTAAATCACCTCTATCATGATTAATTTTCTTAAAAATAGTTACTTCAAAAGAAAAATTACCTGGAATTGAAAGTATATGTAAAATATATTTTTTTTTACAAGAGTCTAAAATAAATTTTGTTCATATCATATTTTGGTGCGTATATACTGTAGACACAACCGTTCGAATTCAAGATTTTTAAAAAAATAATATTCTCTTTAATTATTGAGACTACTCAATGAGTTCGGTTCGTATCATACTTAAAATCATAAGATTTAAACATGTCTTATGATCAAATTGATACAATATTTTCTTTTTTTAGAAAAATCTAATAGTAATACTGAATTTTGAATTAATAAGAATCCAAAATCTTAAATATTAATCTTTGATGATAAAAATATTATTATATCCAAATTTTAATATATTGTATGCAGAAATGAAATAAATGCGAATAATAATTAAATGTGAACCTAGGAAAAGATCAAGAATGTAGACAAAATATTATAACACGACAATATAAATAGAAATCTATATATTTGATTATAATATAAATTTATATTTTTTTTCTTTATTCTAAAAATAATATTAATAGTAAATTTATAATTATGTTTTAATTTTAAATAACGTACGAATGATTTTAGGCTAGGATTATTGAGTTTAGGATATTTTTAAGTGAAACATACGCTCGGTTTGCATTTAGAAGATTAAAAAAATGAGAAGTGGAAATTTTGGGGTCCAACAGTAAGTGAACATGATAGTCTATGGCGATCGATGGCGATGAGTGGTTGCTGTTGATATGAGACTTTGATTTAATTCAAGGGTCAAATTCATATTTTATCTAAAATTTAAGTTTGAAAATGATATTTCATTAAAAGTTTAAGGTTAAATTAATATTTGACATAAAGTCAAAAATACCCCTAATATGTAACTAAATAGTTGTTTTGCCCTTTATTTTTTGGAGCGTTTTAGCCACAACGTTTTATTTTAGGATAAAAAAACCTCTTTGTGTGGATGAAAATCTGTAGTTAACAAACGATTAATGCTCCAAAATAAGTGTCTTTTATTTTAAAATGAAATGTTGGAGGCCAAAATACTCTAGAAAAAAAATAATAAGGGCCCAAGCGATATTTAGTCAAATGTTAGGGGTCTTTTTACCCTAAAATAAAATGATAGAAGCCAAAATATTTCAAAAAATAATAAAGGCTAAAATGACCAATTTGATAAATATTATGTACTAAAATGACAATTTAATCAAATATTAGAGTTCTTTTTATCTTAAAATAAAATTTTAGTAGCCAAAATATTCTAAAAAAATAAGAACTAAAATAATCATTTTAATAAATATTAATAACTAATTTAACAATATATCTTAATATTTTATTAAAAGTTTAGAGAAATCAAATTAACCCATATCCACCTCTAATTTTACTAGTCTACTCAACTACTTTATCTATCAAAGTCAAACTCTTTATAGTTTATTGTACAGCCACAACGTCCACTTTGACCAGAGCCCGCCATGTTTGATGCTTCTCAGCTGAATAAACCAGTCCCTTTATACAAAATTAATGCCTCCATTGCTTTACATAATCATCATATACCATGGGAAACTTCATCTTCTTCTTCATCGTCTCCCTTTTCTTCCCATTTTTCTCCACCGTTTTTACCGTCGAGTCGAACACTTCTTCCTGCCCAATCGACCTCAGTTATGTCGAAACCTTCCCATGGGACGAATCCACCTGCTTCAACCCACAAGGAACACAGTGCTGCCAAACGCTAACCAGCCTCTTCGGCATGGGAATGGCCCAGTACCTCAAAGAAACATCCGTTTTCCAGTTGCCGAATCCCAACGTTGCTTCTTCTTGTCTCTCCGATTTCCAGAACAAGATGGCCGCCAAATCCGTACACCCATCTCTGGTGTCTTCTTGCTTGAGGAACTCGACGCAATTCGTCAGCAACACTTCGAATTGTGATGGGATTATAACGGTTCAAGATTGGGTTCAAAAACTGGGTCCGGTCACTGTATTGGATACGGCTTGTAAAGGCGACGTGACTGGTTTGAATTGCAGACCATGTATCGAAGCAGGTTACAATGTTTACTCGAGGCTACTGAGTCTGGATCCGAATTCCACAAAGTGTTTCGATTTCACCGTTTTGTATGCCATTGGTGTGGTAAATGAATTTGGTCCAAAGGATCAAGGGTCAGCTAATTGCATACTGGGTTTGCCGTTGGATAGCTCGGTTGATGAGAAATCAAAGAGGAAATTAAGCAGGGATTCCGTGTTGAGATTGGTATTTGGTTTTTTGGGTGCTTTTGTTGGTGTTTTGGTTGCTTCTGGATTCATATTTTTTTACAGGAAATGGTATAGGAAGAACAAGAGAGACGCTTCACATAGACGATTCGTGAGCGGTTTCAGGTCCGGTGTGTTGCCGAATTCCGGTGCCAAATGGTTTCATTTATCGGAGCTCGAACGAGCCACCAATGGTTTTTCTCCGAAGAACTTGATCGGCCGAGGTGCGTACGGAGTTGTGTACAAAGGAACCCTTGCGGATGGTGCTTTGGTTGCCGTAAAACAGATACTCGATTTCGAATCGGAAGGCGACGATGATTTCTCGAACGAAGTCGACATCATAAGTAAGATCAGGCATCGGAATCTTCTATCACTCCGAGGCTGTTGCGTCACGAGCGACACGGAGAAAGGTCGAAGACGATATCTGGTTTACGACTTCATGTCGCATGGCAGCCTTGGTGATCATCTATTCAATGATTCCACTAGGCCAAAACTGAATTGGCCTCAACGGAAGAACATAATTCTTGATGTTGCTAAAGGCCTAGCTTACCTGCACTACGGGATCAAACCATCGATTTATCACCGAGACATCAAGGCAAACAACATACTTCTCGACTCGGTAATGAAGGCGAAAGTCGCGGACTTCGGATTGGCGAAGCAGAGTTCGGAAGGCCAGTCTCATCTCACAACAAGGGTTGCAGGCACACATGGCTATTTAGCACCCGAATACGCACTCTACGGACAACTAACAGAGAAAAGCGATGTTTACAGCTTCGGAATCGTGATCCTTGAGATAATGAGTGGGAGGAAAGTGATCGACACATCAAATTCATCCTACCTATTGATCACAGATTGGGCTTGGAAGCTGGCGAAATCGGGCAATGTACAAGAAATCTTCGACGAATCAATAAGAGAGGAAGGACCGAAAGGCGTGATGGAAAGGTTTGTTCGAGTAGGGATTCTTTGTGCTCATGTCATGGTGGCTTTCAGGCCGAAAATTGCAGAGGCTTTGAAGATGTTAGAAGGTGATATTGACATCCCCAAGTTACCAGACAGGCCATCGCCACTGAGTCATGAGTCCTTTAGGTCATCCTTGGGAAGTATAGCATCAACAAGTAATACATCAAAATATAGCTCAAGTTTGTTGATAGTATAGATTGATTTCATTCTTGGGGCTAGGCTTAGAAAAATATATATTTATTTCATTCAAGTTTTCATGTAATTATTCTTAATAACATTAAACAATTTTTGGAGTAATTATATCTACTCAATTACATGTGTTTTTGTTGCAACTTTTGATATTTTTTTAGAGTTAATTGTATTATATTTAAACTATAACCCTCATTTTAAATTAGACCTTAAACTTTTGAATATTTCACTTTCACCCCCAAATTATGACTCTCATTCTAAATTAATCCTTAAACTTTTGAACATTCCAATTTCTTCCTAAACTATGACACTCTTTCTAAATTGGTCCCAAAATTTTTGAATGTTCCAATTTCATCCCCAAATTAATCTAAATATGTAATTAGTTTCAACCATAATTTAACGTAAATTTTGTTTTTTTTCAAACATATAATAATATAACTTGGTCTAACAATTTTATTAAAATGCGATTAGTATATTCGTATAGTTTGGGGATCAATTTAGAATGAATGTCATAGCTTGGAGATGAAATTGAAATGTTCAAAAGTTTGAGGATTAATTTAGAATGATAATCATAATTTATGGATGAAATTGGAACATTTAAAAGTTTAGAGATCAATTTAAAATAAGGGTCATACTTTGATGACATGTGATGCAAATAATGCTTTTTCTTAATGAAATGATATTTTTTTATATCTATATTAAATTGGTATAATGACAAAATTAACCTCTGACGATGGTATAAACGGTTTCAGAATCATAAGGCAGCCTACTCAAATTTTCCTCGAAAATCAGTCCTGGATCCAACCCGGAAGAACACTCTTTGGGGTACTCTTTTAGGCCTTTGCTTTTTAAAAGATCAGCCAGTATTATAACTGTTCCCAGCTCCGCCACCTCCACTGCTGGTATTAGTGCTATTGCTACATCTTTGGGTTTGATTTTCATCTTCTTGAGCCATTGTCTCTACCAATTTCCATATAAAACAGAATTTTTTTTCCTTCAAAATTTGAAGAAAAACCCAAGAATTTAAAGCTTTTGAGGAACACCCAAATCTTAAAAACTTGTTAGGAAAAAGATGTTAACATGTCCTGGGCAGATAACCTGGCTAGTATAACTTCATTCATGTTACTCTTCATATAAACATAGAAACTAAGCTTTTTGAAACTGATGAGAGAGATGAACAGTCTTTGAAATCAAAATATTATTAAGGATGAAAAGGAGGGAGGGTCTGTTTGATATAAAAGTAAATATAAAACTATTGTTTAACGGTCAGTTTGATGTTTTAGCAGTGTTTTAGGAATAAAACTAAATATTAACTTTTTTTTTTATTAATGTAACCACATCATCAATTTAAAATTAATGGAGATACGATGGACTGATTATTTTGTTACAAATCGATAATATTAGTGATTAATTTGTTATTTTTTAAACTTAGTGAAGAAAACAAAAATTTATTCAAATATTAGTGACCATTAGTGTAGTTTACCCTAAAATTAATTACTTGTTTACAATTTTTGATGATATACTCTATCAAACACTTAGGGGGCGTTTGGAAGGAATCCACATTCCCCCGTTTAGTTAGTCTGAGAATCTTATTCTCGGTAATATAAGATTACTAATAGTAGATTTTTAGGTATATTATCGGGAATGTCATTACCTACCTTTCTTTAGGTATTGTTGGATTACTGACGTTTTAGATTAAAATGCCCTTAATTTTTTTTTCAAAAATATTATTATTCTGTCATTAAATAATAAAAATTCTACGAAGGTTAAATTACAAATTTATCCTTAAACTATTTTAGATTTACAAAACAAAAATTTATAATTACAATTTTATATGAAGTTAAGTGGTTAAAATAAAATTTTACCCTTCCATTTAATTTTTTTTTACAAAATTGACAATATAATAAGAACAATTTGATTAAATATATATTTCAATAATTTTTTATTCTTTTAACCAAACACGGTAATCTTACATTCCTGCTAAGTCAACCAAATACAAAATATAATATTTCCAGTAATCCTATTCCCGGATAATCTTACATTCCTACCTATAATCTTACATTCCATAAACCAAACACACTCTTACTCTAATATCATAATAATAGTTTACACACACGTCATTTTACAGTTGCAGAACTAGAGTTCTTCAACCTGTGTTCACATCGACATGGACGATGCCATGCAGGAACTACAGTTAGAAAAGTGAGTGATTTTGGTATTATTTGGAAACTATAAGGGTAAAAATGTCAGAAAAAAGTCAAAGTGAAACGAGTTTTTCTGGAGGGTACAGCGTTTTATGAGGACGAGAAACTAACCTTTTTTTTTCCTTCTTCTGTCCTGTGGTGATGGAGGAGTCGCAGGAATTACCGGAGTGTCCGGTTTGCTTGCAACCGTACGACGGCGAGTGCACGATCCCGCGTGTGCTCGCTTGTGGCCACACGGTGTGCGAGTCATGCCTCGTGAACCTCCCTAAGAAACTCCCGGGAGCGATCCGATGCCCCGCCTGTACGGTTCTCGTCAAGTACCCGCCGGAGGGTCCCACGACTCTCCCCAAAAACATCGACCTCCTTAGACTCATCCCCGCCTCTGAAAATCCCCGAAAACCCGTCAACAAACCGAAAAATGTCTCCCATGTCCCTTTCCTCCCTCGATCTTGGTCCGACGAATTTTACTCCAACTGGAAAAACTACCTCCTCCGTGACGATGACGTTGACAGAAACAAAGTGAGTCTTTTGCCTGTTGGGTATTTTTCAACCGGTGGGGAGGATGACTCTGTGTTTAATACTGAGTATCTCGTGAGAGTTATGGATTGTTTGCGTGAAATGAAAGAGGATGGAAGAGAAGAATTGGGTTTAGTTTTAAGAGCATTTACTAAGCAAATTTGTAGAATTTGTAGAATGTTGGGTCTGTGGGGTGATCTTGGGGATGGGGTTTTGTATTTAGTAAGTGAGAAGCAGAGATGGGGTAACTTTTTGGATGAAAACTTGTGTAGTTTTGAAAAAGATGGGGTTTTTAATTTCGCAATGATCGGTATGGAAATGTGCGAGGCCGTCGTTTCTTTACATGGAGAAGGGTTGATTGCTGGTTGTTTAAGCTTTGCTTGCTTTCAGTTCGATGATTTTGGGCATATATATATTGATTTGAACGAGGTGTTATTGACCGGAAGGGGAATAAATGTTATGAATGTTGTTTATAGTGGTAAAAAGATTAGTGATGAAGAAATTGGTATTTTGTTTAAAGATTTGTTGAAAAGGGATGTATTTGTTAGCCCTGAGGTGTTGCTTAAGCTTTTAGATAAAAAGGGTATTGAGGTAGAGTGTGATAGCTCAAGATATTCGATAGGATCTAGTTCGGATGCTTGGTTGTTAAGTTGTATTCTGCTTAGGATTGTCAATGGGGAAGCTTTTAGTGATGAGTTGGTTGATTATATGTGCCATATTATTGTGAAAGGAAGTGAAAATTGTGAAATAGATTGTTCGAGTGTGTATACAAGTTTCATGGAGAAAGTGAGTTCTTTGTTTGGAACTAAATTTGGGGACAAATGTGTGCCTTTGCAACAGATTCTATGTAAATGCTTGGATCTTGATCCCGAGCATCGTTCACTTGTGAGAGATGTATGGAAATGTATTAGGGAGCTAGTTATTAAACCTCAATTCGATAAATTGGTGAAATTGGATGGTGCAAGTTATGATGAGAACGGAGATCGATGTTTGGTTGCGGGAAAATTGTGTCTGATGTCTGGGGTAAGACCTGTAAAACAGGAAAAAGAAGAGACACAAGGAAATGAAACAAATGGTGCAACGGACATGGTTAATGGTCTCACCGAGGGAAGCATTAAATCTAAAGATTTGCAAGGCCATCTTGATTGTGTTTCCGGATTAGCCGTAGGAGGTGCAATTTCTTCTCTGTCTTTAATATACGCTGTTTCAAATTCAGGACATTTGACTGCTACCTTAATTATGTTGTAGAAGAAATTGCAAGGCATTGCTGAAAATTGAGTTAAATGCATCTTTGTTTTTAGTGCTATCTTTGTTAATTTTCAAGCATCAGAGCCTAATTGATTCAGTGCCAAGTAATGGTTAAAGGGGGAATTCCCTTGCTACCAATGAAATCAATAGGAATATCTCCTGGCCAAATGATGGAAAAGGTTCTTATTGTGTTATGGTTTCTGTATTTAGGAACTTTACTAGCATCAGGCCAGTGAATCTATGGTAATTTTGTCGCCTTTTCTCACATTTGCTGTAAGAAAAATTTAACTTTGAATTCGCTGTTGCATGGACATGGTTGCTTGTCCAAGTATAGTTACTTATTGTCCACGTTACAAGGTTTCCTTTTGTTAATGGGGTGGGTGTTTTGAAGCCGGGGTGGCAAGCGTTGTTGATTTTTGCTTTTTGATAATTGAAACAGTGTTTCTTCCATTGCACGATTGCTTCGCCTATGATACTTTCTGCATCATATCCGGTTAAACTATGTTGTTTACCTTTTATCTTTTTCTTTTTAATGTTAATGGTATGCTTGATCTTCTTCTTCTTCTTCTTCTTCGCATACAGTCTTAAATTTATTGTTCAAAACATATATAGTGTTAAATGATTTTATGAATCTCAGGCAATTTAGGAGCTGTATTCAGATTTTCCTTTTTCTGTTCTAGGGGGTTATCTGTTTAGCTCTTCGTTCGATAAATCAGTCAAAGTATGGTCTCTGCAGGTATGCTCTCCTAAATTATCATTTATTCAAGTGGCTCTACTTGTACAATTTAATTCCGAGCATACTCCGGAAGCGTAATATTTCTATGAGTAATTTAATTTGGATTATTGACTCCCTTTTGAATCAGTTTCTTCCTGAATTAATTACAGGACTACTCCCATTTGCATACGTTTAGAGGTCACGAGCACAAGGTAATGGCTGTTATCTGTGTAGATGAAGAACAGCCATTATGCATTAGTGGCGATAGTGGAGGTGGCATATTTTTATGGAGTATTACTACCCCTTTCAAGCAAGAACCGTTGAACAAATGGTACGAGGAAAAGGATTGGCGCTACAGCGGAATTCATGCTTTGGCAGTTTCAGAGAACGGCTATTTATACACAGGAAGTGGAGATAAATTGATTAAAGAATGGTCATTACGGGTATATTTCTTTAATTTATCATTATATGTTTGCTGCTTATTTATTAACCTTTTGAAATGCTAGATGATAATAATTCGGAACCTTGCTTTCCTTTTCTTCCAGGATGGCACCCTGTCAGGCACTATGACTGGCCATAAATCGGTAGTTTCTGCCATAGCAGTGAGTAATGGAGTTCTTTACAGTGGGAGTTGGGATGGAACTGTTCGATTGTGGAGTCTAAGTGATCATAGCCTTTTAACTGTTTTAGGGGAAGACATGCTGAGAACCGTGTCCACCGTCTTGTCTCTTGCAGCTGACCAGCATACACTTATTGCTACTTATGAAAATGGCTCTGTAAAGGTTCTTTGTTCTTCGAACATTTCTCGAGTTTGTCTTCTATTTATTGTATTCTTTCGCGTGCGATTACATTTTTTATGGAAATGAATTGATGCCACACTATCCGTATGATAGCTTATGGAATGATGCCGGTATCCACAGTCTGAAACTACCTTGCTTGAAAGCTAGAAGTCTGATTTCAGTGCTTTTCAGTAAATGCACAACATCTGTTCTTGCCACCCCCTCCTTTCCTTTTATTCGAGTTTGGTAATGAGATCATTTCCATCCTTCATTCTTCTTTCCAGATCTGGAGGGACGATGTGCTTCGGAAATCAATGCAAATACACAATGGTGCCATTTTCACTGTTAGCTTGAGTGGGAAATGGCTTTTTACAGGAAGTTGGGACCGGACCATCAAGGCACAGGTTTGAACACAGGCTTAACTAATTAATCTTTGTTTGCCTGAGACGTGGGCTCTACTAAGATGGGGAAAACCGTTGTACACTTTATTCTAAAATTCTATTCATTTGTAGGAGCACTTTTTCTATGTTTAGATTTACCGATGTCATCGGGATAACTGATTTGCAGGAACTAGCAGGAGACGATGTTGAAGTAGATGTTCTACAGATTGGATCAATTCCTTGTGATTCTGTCATAACAGCTTTATCATACTCGGAGGGGAAGCTTTTTGTCGGTTTTGGTGATCGGAACGTTAAGGTATGTTCTGTGATTTTATGTAGCTTTTCATGAAAATTGATCCTTTTATATCATTTCTCATGAGGTAAACAATCCAAATTGTATTTTACACAAATAACCACTTTATTCTTTTCAAGCCTGGCATTTGTTATGGTTGCCATCACCCACTTTTTGAACTATAACAGTGTTCTATTTTGATCCTTTCAATTCGACAGACTTCTGCATTTCCGTTTCTAGGCTTTAAGACCTCCATGCATGTAGATGATAACCAACAACGGAAATGAGATTTGCTTGTGGTTATCGTTTGTTTTTCGGTTTTGTTTTCAGTTTCCTACCAACCATGGATGAAAAGTAATCAGTTAACATTGATCTCAACTTGCAGGTATACTATCATGGGAAGTGATCAAGGTTTATCATCACCCTAACCGTTTCTCCTCTGGGATTTAGCTGCTGGCAAACCTTGTAATCTGGTTCTGATAGACGACGGTGCGGATGACCTTTGTACAGAAAATCACACCGATACATGTATACAGGGCGTGAGGAGTGTGAAGTGTCGCAACTCATGTTGAAGTTCTCCTCATGACAAGTAAAATGACGGTAAATGTTGGACTATGATAACCATGTCAAACACATATGCTAAATACGAATCCTTTTAAGAAAAATAAACACTTCAGGTAATGTATCTAATTTGAGTCATTTAAATACAGTTTATATATATATATATATATATATATTACTTTTTCATCAATAAAATAATAACATATATCGACATCTTATTAGATGGTATTAATTATTAAATAAAAAAAACTAACCGATATAGTGTAAATGATCGTTAACCAATTAACGGGTTTTTTCCCTCTAAAATAAGTCTTTTTGACCAAAATTAAAATATTGAAGGCTAAAGTGTTTAGAAAAAGAAATAATGGCCAATTGAGTATTTAGACAAGTATGAAAGATGAATTGTTTTTTATTTTATAATTTATGTTAAGGATTCGGGATTGTCCTATCCAATGCTTGTACTTTTGTTTTAGAATAGGATAAAACACGGTTATAATCATATTTGACTATGTTTCGTATTAAAAATTAAAATAAAAACTCATCTAAAATTAAATATACAAAGGAAACTAAAATTTATTAATATTTTCCCTACAAATTATTCATAGATTACTTTTTAAAATATATATATATATTCTACAAGATCGTCATATTTACTAGCATATATTTAGTACGTTAAAAATATTAATATAAATATTATTTGAGTAGCCCTGAGTTATAAGTTCATAAATAATTTAAATTAAATAGATTAATTTTTTTTTTGAGTAATATGGGGTAAGTGGAAAACATAGACCAGAAAGCCAAATCTACAAAAGAAGAATCACTTTTGTCTTCAATTTTAAACTATGAAAAGAAATTATGGTATATAAATCTAGATTTATTGATTATTTTTATTATTTTGTCATTATTATTGAGTAACTTTCACCCACATGAATCTAATAAATTATTATATATGTTTGAATGTTTTTTATTTACTTTATTTAAAAATTGCGAAGAATATGAATCCATATAATTTCCTCGTCTTAGTTGGTTAAATATCAGTTAATTAGAACTCATTAAACGGTCTTAATAGTTAAAATAAGTATTGTTCTTTGAGATTTTAATTCAAATAGTTGAATCTGTAGGATGTGTACATAATCAATAATCAAAAAAGATTTTAAACAAATAATATCTTATAATCATCGTTATACAAAAAAATATATTTACCAAATAAATTGATAATGGTCAAACTGATGGGTTCAATAATAGTATGAATACATGTATAAAATATTGTATTTTAAGAATTTCTTGACAAATTATAAATGAAATGACAATTGATTTATATATAAATATTTCATGATTGATTAAATAATAATGTATAGCTATTTTATTTAAAAACAAAAATATTAATTATTATCTTAAAATTATTTGATACCAATTAACCGTTACATAATTAAAAAAAATATTTATTTCAAATGAAAATAATTTTGTTTTTAAAAAAATGTTATTTAATACAAATTAAATTTTTGTTTAACGGGAAATAAAAAATATGTGTAATCAAAAATGAAAATTTAAATTAATAAAAGTTGCCAAATTTCATATTATTAAAATCATAAAATTATCAGGAATTAATTGATTTGGTAGATGATGTATTAAATCTCTTAAGTAAGATCAAATCTTAACAATATGAATAAAATAAATTAGATTCAAATGATATTCCTCATAATAAACTACTGTAATACTCGATCCAAATTAATCCGACAATTGATCATATATATATATAGGTGGTTTTAAAAAAAACTAAAATTGTTCAAGCTGAAAGAAAAGCTGCCTAAGGCTAGAAAATTATACTTGCCGTACCTCCTTTTTGCTATCTCCAATTCAACAGAGGAAGAAAATTTATTTACAAAAATGGAACTCAGAAACAATGAAGCTCTCCATAATGTAAACATAAAAACTAAAAAGCTGAGAATTGAGCGTTTATGGTGTTAGCTTTATTGCTCGAAACTTACAGCGGTTGTCGGAATCTTTGATTTCAAAGGCAGATTAATCGGCTGTTTGACGGATTTGTGCCGGTCATTGATGCCCTGTTGCGGAGCTAACTTTTGGGGCTGGAAATGAGATTCATCCAACTCCATTTCCGGTTTCCTTTTTATCTTTTTCTTTGGAAGTGAGGCATCCGCCATCTTGATTTCATCATCCATGGCACTGCTTGAGATGCCCTTTAACTTATCCTGTTTTCGTCCGTCAAAACTGGAATCATTTGTCGAGGGACTAGGAACCCGGATGGCAGCTGCTGCTGTGTTCGAAAGTGACTTGTTAGTTGAAAGTAAAGCTTGAGTACCGGGATCAATAGCCGACCTCTCCTGTGTGTGCTGTGACTGTGCACTTGAGGCAGAGTCCACTCGAGCGCTCTCCTCCACCCCAGGTTCCAACATCTTTTTCCTCTTGATTTTCTCCTGATCCTTTAAAAAGGACAAAGAAGAACACAAAAAAAGCAAACATCAATCAACCTGATGAGATAGTAGTCAACAATCAATAAATCGGAGATCCATCGAAAAATGGCAAACAAAACTTCTGGTTCATCTGAATCTGAAACCCTAAGAATAATTGCAAACAAGGGCTAGGTTGAGCTAAATGTTCAGAAAAGAAAGATTATCAATAGCCAAGCCTAACAAAACCTTGAAGCTAAAAGTTTTTGTGATGGATTGCATTCAGTCTGCAGAAGACTTGCAACTTAATTTGAGAACATATAAACACCGATAAAATGTGGTACCACAACAATGGCGAAATGCTGAGAAGAGAGTAAGTACCTTACGTCTATTGTACCTTGCTCTCCGTCTTTCCTTTGCCCTACATATTGAACGTTTAATCTCATGGTTGTCCATCATATCATTTGGCCACAGCTGTGCAAGCTGTTCAAAGATGTACTCCAAATGTAAGATGATATAATATATCATACAATGTAGAACCATAATCAAGAATAAAGAACAATAACCAATAGCTTTATCTCCAACAAACGAAAAGCAAAAGGAAAATGATCAGATCAAAGAACAAGAGATCCATTTAAGGTTAACACAGGAAATGCGTTGAAGAACTTCACAAGATTGAATCAAATTATTTGGGAAAGAACAATAGTGACAATGTAAGATAAAATCTATGAATTCTGTTGAGCAACAAGCAATTGAAGGCATCTTTTAGGTATAAATGTGATCAAAGGGAAAGATAGCGTAGTTGTTCAAGTGAAGGGTACAAAAGAAAAAAAAAGGGAAGTAGGGAAAGACAGAAGAATAAGAATTCATTATGAATTTTGTCTTTCATTATGAATTGAAGGCATCTTTTACAAATTAGTAGAGAAATAATTATTTAGTGCCTAACCTCTACATAAAGCTTTCTGATTTGTGGACCAGCATCTTCATCTAATCCCTGCAGCAAATAAACGATAGAAAAGTGAAGATAAGATTCATTACGAATAAAATTTTCCCAACAAAGATGAATTTGTCAATATGGGACATGCGATTACGTCAACATAGAGGTCATAAAGTTCACAAATCTTGTTCTCCAATGGTGCGTCCATGCTAAATTTTTTTCTAAAAAACTCTTTCTTCAGAACCAATTTCTTGAAAATCATCAGAAGCTCTGGGTTGCTGTTCCAACATCTGAAAAGAAAAATGCATTTTTTCATACAGTGTAGGGGTTTTTTTCTTCTTTTTTTTTTGCTTTTGATCTTAAGCAAAGCAGTGTAAAAGCTATATTTAATCACAGTGAGGCGGCAAAAAGATAAAAGACTGTTGAATTAGGAACAACTAAGTAAAAAAAGAAGAAAAAAAAGAGAATAACAAGGGGTGAGAGGAGAGAGAGTAAAACAAACCTTTGTCTCAAAAGAAGGAAGTCTCGCTTTTATCATCGCTGTGATTTCCTTCTTGATCAGTTGAAATCTAGCAGCTTTTTCTTGCTTTGCTGTTGGTGACACATCCATATTAATCATGATTTTGAGGTTCCTCTGCATCCAAAATATTGTCCCAAATTTGTAAATGAGTAATTGAGAAAGATGACCCATTTTGATTTAACGAATTTATTGGAAATGAATTGAGCAAAAAAGAGGTCTAATCTTTTATAAATAAAATATATAAAAGTAACAAGCAAAATGTTTACATAGTCCCTGTTCATTAATTATTTTACCAGTGCTACATTTCAAAGCATGAAGATGATAAAGCATGGGAAATCTTCCAAAAGCCAGAAAACTTGCTCACATATTTGATCACCAACAAACAGTCTCTCAAGTAGTATGGTTCTAAAATAGGATCCGACAGAACTTGGATTCTAACCCAAGAAAAAATGTGTCAAGATCACACAAATTTAATTGCATGAGTCAAGAACCAAAATATATGCACTAACATTACAGAGCCACCATAACTGCAATTCCAAAGGTCACAAGTAGTCCAATACAAGGAAAAGTTTCTTCGCCGAAACAAAAGGAACTACATCACATCACATGTACTAAAAGCAAAAGCTATGTCAGTAGAAAGGGAGATTTAACAGAAAATATTCTAGATTTGAGTGTTATAGGTATGTTGGCATGCAACAAATGATATATGAACTTGATTAAGTGCAATATTCTGGAGCTGTGACTGAAAAATTGTAGGTGTCTGATACCTTAAGGGTTCTTAGCTGTATTAAATGACCAAGGATGCTCATCAGGCGATTCAGTAACTCCTTGGAAACTTTCCCCTGGCTTGCCTGCCACAAATATCAAAATGAAATTGGTAAAACTTAAATCTTTCCTGAAGGCATCACGCCATTGGAAAAAATTGACAATCTGAAAATGAGTTGTTTTACAAGACATAAAAATGTTAATAACAGTCCCACACCGCTAACCTAGCAACTTTAGAGAGCTTAAGCTTTATTTCTTTAGGCAATCTCCTCTTAATCGCATCAGCCTCTTGATTTTCCATAGCAGGCGGCCTAGCTATGAAATTTTAGACAGGAAGGGAAAACAATATTACTTTAGAAGGATTTATTCATGGTTATATTGTACAAGACTCATATACACTTACATTCTGCAACTATCTTCTCTAGCTCTCTAATGGCCTTTTCAAGCATGGAACTTTTGGGCCTAAGAGTAGAACCATCCTTTTTCACCATATGTGAAGATTTCTGCAAAGCATATAGCACATAAAACCAAATTCAATATGAAAACGTTAATATCTAACGCAAAACTAGTTTCTCATGTCTCTCTGATGGACAATAATTTGGACAAAGCACATAGCTTCTACTTTTGTATCTTTCAAAACACAGATGTGTGCACACACTCACAAAGAGACGTTTAAAGCATCTCTGAACGTTCCAGGGTGTTTCAAGTAGTCCACACACATTAAAATGAAATTTGAGAGACTAGAACAAATTAACTCAGAACTGTTTCTTTTGTCTCTGTATCTATGGCTAATATCTTTCAGTTGAATAAATCTCATGTAAGTCTATATTAGAGTTTCTATTACCGTAATGCATACACATAAAGCCACTTAATTCCTATTGTTTCAGATATTATAGGTTTTCATTAACAGAAATAGTCTTCGTTTCAAAACTCTAACTAGGTTGGGCAGCTACTAATCATGACTAACAAAAAACAGCCAATGGAAAGTTTGAGATATGGGACAAATGATTAAAATAGATGTTTAAGATTCAGAGGATAACTTACTGCTGTTCTCATAGCATGTATACCATCAGAAACATTAATGTCTGGCAATTCATGAATGCCATTGTTTTCTCTCGTTCTAACTGATTGTTCAAGCTTATCAACATTGCTGCTTAGTTTTCCATGTTGAGGTTTGGATTGAGTGAGAGCACTTTTATCATGGTATTTCTTATGCAAAACATCAGAGGATCCAGTTGCATCTTTCAAGTTGTTACCAACAACACTTTCTGACTGCAGAAATCCCATCTTTGAGCTTTCAATATCCATGACATCTGCCAAAGGTACAGAAGTGCCACCATTTGGATCATTCAAATATGAAGAAGTATCCAATGCTAGTCTTTCTCAGAAGATTTCTTTTCGGAAGGAACGCCAGATACTGATGATTGATTCTGACCTTTTACATGCTTGTATTGTTCATCTAATGTAGTCATATTCTGGGGAGATTTAGAATTATTCTTTGCAGGAGATGGTTCAGCCCTCCCTGACATCATCTTTGCTGCCTTAGCATTTTTATTTGACAAATGACCATCATCGCTCTCATTGGGAAGTTTTGCAGCATCTTTCCTTTGCCTTTTCTTGGGCTGTTGGTTAGGTACCACAGGAGGTTTATTTCTTGAAAAAAGTAAGGAAAAGAAACAAAAGAAATCAGGGAAGGAAACTTTGAAGAAATCCACTAAGAATGAGCTTTCAACAGTAAAAGGCTAGAATTTGGTAAGGTAAATAATGCTTCACCTATTTTGCAATTATAAAAAAACATAAAATAAAATGATATAAAATGGGCAAGGGGTCCTTGACAACCACTAAAATGGCAACATTCATGATACCAGGAACCAAACTTGAAAGCCTAACTGTGAATCCCATTTTATTTTGATATTCAACCCAAATTTCTGCCTATTGAAGAGAAAATAATTCATTAATTAACCTAACGTTAACCAATAAGAGATGTATTGTGTGTGGTTGTTCCTGGTATGCCATAGGATGCATATTTATAGGCATCTAAAGTCTAAACAGTATCATTACTAAAGCTGTCACCAATCGGTGAAGAAGAAGCCGAACGAAAACGGTTAAAAGAAACTCACATTCTTTCCAACTTTCCCCTGTTAACAAAGAATCCATCATGTTTTATAGCTGAATTATCAACTTCAAAATACTCATCCTGCATAATGACCAACGAATCAACGTTATACACCAAAAAAAATACATTCCGCACTCCTTGTTATGATAAGAATAGCACAAACTAGAGTTGCATAAAACCAATAAGACGGACTAAAGATAGAAGTAATAAATTTTAGTACTTACCAGCTCTGCATCATCGATAAAAGAGTCTTCTGTATCATACTGATCATCATCTGGAGTTTCATCCAGTTCTTCCTCATCACTGCTATCTTTACCCTGAAAAAGAATTTCACTTCACATTAACATATTAAAAAATCAACTCACAATTCTAGAAAGCACGATAGAACATGTAAATACCATATAAAGAAGTTCAATCTTCTCAATAACAGCACTGAAACGATTTGGGGCTGGCTTCTTGTTCAGCTGTTTGTCCCTGAATAATGTCAAACATGATTAAGAAAAGGTAAAAGAGGACCAAAAAAAAAAGCAATTACCAGATTTTCTTCCAGTTTCCCATGTTTTCTAGGCAGTCAAGCAATTCTAAAAGCAATTACCAGGTTTTCTTCCGGTTTCCAATGATTTCTAGGCAGGCAGGCAATACAATTGCATTCAAATATACCATTAAATTCAAGCACAGTTTATTAAATAATTTAGCACAAAACTACTAAGTCAAATTTAGAGTAACGATGCCTGTTAAGAACATTAAAAATAAAGAAAATAAATTTAAAAGTAAAAATTGGGGTTGAAATAGGCGGCTCTTACAGGAGCGATGCGAGAATGGAGGTTAGGGTGGGCATTCGGCGGCGGCTCAGGTGCTGGCGCCGCCACCAGAGATGCAGCAGCTGCAGCGGGAGAAGATCCATGGGCTCTGTTTGCGTCTTTGGCAAGCTTCCTCCACGAAACAAACGTTGTCTCTCCTGGACGGAGCTCAACCGTGAAAACCTGGCGGTCACCAGCCTTCGGTGCGACCACTCTCGAGGGTTCACTGCCACCGCCAACGGCACAATTATCTTCCATCAATAATTTCGGGTCGGGTAAAGCCCAACGGCTTTATAAATTATTTGGGATCAGAGACGCTGGCCTAGTTTACGATTGCTCGCATTGCATTCGAATTCGAAATATTAATTTTTTCTCAAGTACTGAAATCTAAAACTAAAACAACAAGGGTGCGTTTGGTTCACGGAATGTAAAATTATCAGTGAGAATAAAGGATTATCAGAGAATAGAATTAATGAAAATGTTGTATTTTGTGTTTGGTTGGTTTAGCAAGAATATAAAATTACGAATAAAAGATTATTAGAATATATATTCGACCAAATTATCCTTATTATATATTTGTATAATATTACAAATTGTAAAATATTTATATATTTTCTTTAAAAAATTAAATTCATAATATTTATATAATTTGTTTCACAAAATTAAAAATATAAAAAGGTTTAATGAAAGGAAATATAAAAAAGGTTTAATGAAAGGATAAAAAAATTTTAATCCCTGAACTTCATATAAAATGTTAATTATAAATTTTTTTTGTAAATATAAAATAATTTAAGGATAAATTTGTAATTTAACATTCGTAAAAATTTTATTATTCAATGATAGAAGAAGAATATTTTTGAAAAAAATAAAAATTTAAGGGCATTTTAGTCCAAAACACCGGTAATGTTACAATACCTAAGGGAAGAGAAGTAATGACATTCCCGGTAATATACCCCAAAAAATCTACTATTAGTAATAAAATATTACCGGGAATGAGATTCCCGGTCAACCAAACATGAGAATGTGGGATTCCCATAGGATGAGAATCCCACAATCCTTGAACCAAACACCCTTAATTTTATACGCTCCTCCTAATAAAACCATGGGTAAAATATATAAATAACTTCTCAAATGTACGTTTATTGAATCTATTGTCTAGAAAGTTGTACAATAGTCACACAATTTAAAATTAAACCATCAACTTTTATAAATTAGTCTATAATGGTGTTATAATATTTACTTTAGTCCTTATTTTTTTAAAATATTTTAACCTTCAACATACAATCTCTATTAGATATAAATCATTAGTTGACTAATGATTAACAAATATTATTAACTTAATATTTTACATGTATTTAATTGATGACGTGTCATATAACATATCATCACCTTGAATAATGTGACATATATTATGTCATCATATTAAATGATGTGACACATATCACATAATCACTTTAAATGATGTGATATAAATTATATCATCACTTTAGGTGATGTGATATGCGTCATATCATCATATTAAATGATGTGATATATGTAAGATCAACAAATTAGTATATGTAAAAATATCATATCAACAACATGTATCAATCATTAGTCAACTAATAGTTTTTATTTAGCAACGGTCATTTTGATTAAAAATTAAAACATTGAGAGTTAAAGTGCTTCAAAAAAATAGGGATTAAAGTGTTCATTTTGATAAACGTTTGGACTAATTTTAACATTATTTATTAAAGTCCCTAACTTAAAATTCAACTCTTAAAATTAAGATGTATGAATTAATAAAATTAACTCAATAATAAATTTAATCATCAAATTTTATACTTTATTTTAATTTAATCTTAAATGTATTAAAAAATAGCTATGTTTTTAATAACTATGTCTCTCAACGTCCATGCCCATCTCTATTTACAAATATCTTGATCTCAAGACATCTATCAACATCTTATTTAGAATTATAAATCAACTAATAAAAAAACAAATAATTGTATTCAAGCAAACATAGAAATTGTACTAACCTCAAAATTAAGCTTTAAAAGACAAAATTAAACCTTCAAACCTATTTTTATTTTGAAACCGAAACCCAAATTAGCAATTTCTTACTAACACTTTGGGTTTGATAGAAGTTTACATAAATCTCTCCTCGATTTTCTAAAATTTTATTTAACTTCCCAATTCCCACTTCTATACTAACTATTATTAATGAATGTTTATTGTCCTTTAAGGGCTATCCATTTAACATTTTTTTTATTAGTCTTTCGGCTTTGATACCATTATGTTAAAAGTTTTAAACCAGGTAACTCATTGTTAGAATTGATTCAACATACTAATATGGCAAAAGGGCACGAGAAGTTTTTATACTTCAAAAAATAATAATACGGCTATTTTACTATTTTTTTATCTCAATGTGACCATCTAACTAAAAAAAGAATACAATGTAATCCTTTGACCAACGTTTTATGTCATTAATAAACGATTCTGTTAGTTCGTGCTGACATGGCACGTCAAGTAGGCTAGTGCCTACTTTTAATGTTGTTACAAATGAGTAAATCACATCATTCATTACTCAAGTATATTTTCTTGTTCATTTTTGTCACTGAACTTTAAAACTGTTCAATTTAATATCTATTCCATTTTATTAATATCTATGTATGATGTGACATTTATTATTATTGTTATATTAATATATGATTAAAATAATATTAATTAAATAAAATGTTCAAAATTGTATTTAAATCAAAAAAATATTCTTATTCATAACAATATTAAACAAAGGGCACTGACAAAAGAATTAAAGAAGTCGTTGGTTAATGACGAAAAACAATGGGCAAAGGATCTCATTGAATTATTATTTTTTAGTTTGGCGGCCACATTGATTTATTTTGAAAGTACAAGAGTTTCCCGTGCCCTTTTGCCTAATTTATTTAATGCATTACTTACTATATAATATCAATTACTTAAATACTAAAATGATTTAAATTTACGACATCATAAATTTTTAATTATAATAGAATTAATAATCAATCAAATGACTTCAGCTACTTAATATTATTAATATTCGAACTCATTAAGTGATTTTAGTGTTTAAAAGGGAGTGTTCTGAATATGAAGTTTTTTTAGTGTTAGTTTCTTTTGTTAATTATTAAAGTGGTTTTAGTGTTAAAAAACCCGACCCGATCTGTAACACCCATAACCCGTATAATTATGCCTATACAGATTACGGATGTCACCCGTATTTTCTAAAATCATTTTACGATTCGAAAGCGATTTAAAATTTATTTTCTTAAAATAGTAAATGATATTATAAAATTATCATATCATAAAAATTACGTTTCGTTATAACCAACTTAATTCAAAATATTTTTAATTATGAATAGTGAATAATACTCGAATAGTGAACAGTGAACAGTTGGGAAATCGATTCCCTGTAGCAGGGGAATCGATACCCCTTTAACAATCTGGAAAATTTGATTTAAAACGGGGTTATTATTCATGCTACAGTAACTTTCGAAAATTTCATATATAAATCTCATAAAAATTAACCTTTCATCACTATAACAATTTCCAAAATTTATTTAACAAAATAAATTTAACATTATCAAATTACATGCCACTATCTAAATCAAATTTAACATTATCAAATTACATGCCACTATCTAAATCAAATCCATCGTAGGATGTCTTACTGATATTGAAATATACCTCTCGATGCTTGATGTCGTTCTGAACTCTTTATTCTTATTCTTTGCTTTTTACCTACGCGTGAAAATCATTACACGCTAAGTATAAACTTAGTAAGGCAATTAAAACAATATATAATGCATTACAATTCATGCATGAATTTAGATTTCAAATCCAATGCCATAAAACCATGCTAATAACATCTTCAATATTTTACCATGATCAAAATAATATAAAATTTCTTAACTTTCATCCCATAAGCTCATAAGCTTATTTTTACCAAATACTTACCATTAATTCCATAAGCTCATAAGCTTATTATATATTATTTTTTCAATATACTTGTCATTATTCCGCAAGCTCATAAGCTTATTTGCATGGTTACCATTATTAACCAATAAAACATAATCCATAGTCAATAAACCATAGACAATAGCTCAATATAACACCCTGAGGACCCTGGGTATACGAGTAAAATACCTGCACCGTAGTGCTAAACCTGCACTAAGCTTACGCCATAGTGCTAATCCGTACAATACACATAAGTGTTGCCCACCACCTACACTAAGATTACGCTATAGTGCAAATCCGGATATAAACCTGCACTTAGTGTCCTTACACACTATAGTGCTAATATAAACCTGCAGCTGCTATACTCTATGAATGCCAACTATAACCCTGTCCCTCAATGACTTACTTTGGGCATAGTCTATTTATTCGATCAATCCATGGCAAAGTATATCATCAATATTTAACATTGGGCAGTTCATACCCGAAAACATTCATGGTAAAATATCACATTTTTCATGATCAATGCATTTTAGTTTCATACTTTGACATATCAATGTCAATTTATAAAAATGATATAAAATCATGCCGATATAAACAAGGTCAACTTATCGCAAGTCTTCCTTATGATGTATAAAATATCCATGTATAATTTCATGCATGTTGCACTCACCTTGACACTTTATGTCTTTCAAAATATAAGCCTCACTATGTCCACCATAAGCCCTTTTATATTTGATTTGCTTCGATTACAAATCAATCACAATCTGTAAAAATCAATTCATAATAATCCATATGTTAGTATTTTACTAATAAATACATTCCACCATATCTCCATACTATATTTGAAATTCATCATCTAACAAAATATTCAACTCTTAAAAATTTCTTATAACATTGGAACCAACTTTTCCAATTTACTCAAAATGGTATTCACCATTTTACCACTTAAATTCTTAATACCAAAAATTCCAACATTGAAATTATTTCCATTCAAATGCTTTTACAAAAGCATAAATACATATAAGTACCCCAACTATGCAATTGTTGTCCTTAAATCACCAATCATTTCAATCTTCCCAAAATAATCAATTTCACATCTAACACTCTTTTCAATTCTCAAACAACAATTTCCAGCATGGTACATCAATTATACAACACTTACACAACAACCCATAAATTTTCAGAATTCAGACAACTTGCACTCAACCCATAAATTTTCAGAATTCAGACAACTTGCACTACCCTTAAAGAATCTTATTCTGTATTGATATAGACCTGGAATCAATTCCGTTTATTCCGTTAAAACTAGACTCGAATACGAATCTATCAATATAAAGAACTCATTCTAATTCATTTTGTACAATTTATGGTGAATTTTCAAAGTTCACTAACAGAATTTGTTTTGTACAGAATTCTGTTGTCCGACTTTTCTGACCTTTACTCAGTTAAAAATTCATACATATTTGTATACAACTTGAAATTTGACCCCCGTCTGTTTTAAACAAAACTAGATCCATATATGAACACAGTATATAAAAATAACTTCCAAATTATTTTATATATTTTCTGGTGAATTTTCGAACCTACTGTAATTCCCAAAATCTACATTGTTTTTCTTTAACCTCATCCTTATGTTCTTCATCAGTTCTTACAACCTCAAAATCATCAATAATCATCATCAAGTTAACAACCATAGTATAAACCAAAATTTTCAGATTTGGGGATATTTGAATCAAGCAAGATTATCATGCAATATTAGTACCAAATGATAACGTTTTCCGCAAATAATCATTTTCTATTTTCATAATACTCATAATTCTAAAGAAATGACTTGAAAATAGAATTGAAGCTTTGCTCTTACCTTTGAAGAAGCCCACGTTGGCTGGAGAAGAAGATAGCAAATTTAGATGAAATTTTGAGTGCATTTCATCTTTGTTTGAATTATATTCTACAATAATAAAATAAAATATTCATTCACTTGAGAAAAGACCAAATCACCCTTAATGAATATTCTGATTCACCATAAAACCAAGCCATTTGATATTACAAAGTCAAATATAATTTATTTTGTCTTTGACTTCCGAAATTCACCTTGAATTTTCAAATCTTGCGTTTTAGTCACTAAATCTCACAGTTTCGATTTAATCTGAAAAATTGCACAATTTCAAACCAAATTTCTCTGATCCAAAATATTACAATAATATTTCCAACCATTATATAACATCCTTCAAATTTTTGTAAAATTCTGATTCGATCAGAATTTACCGATTCCTTACCGGCTTTAACTCTTTCTTTACTAAATTTCAAATCCAACAATATGATTTCCATAAAACTCTAATCTCAAGAGTAAACCATATATTTATGGAATAAAAATCTTTTTAAGAAATTTATCACTTAATTCCCTAAACTTTTCCCAAGTTTTATACTTTGACCATCAAACTTTTAAAATTTTCATTTTAGTCATTGTCTAAATTTTTTGGGGTATTACACGATCCCAATTTTTTTTAAAAAAAATCCGACACGAATACCAAAAAATTGATGAAGGTAGTATGGTCAAATTTCACATTCCCTCCTCCAAATGATTCTAATTTCATCATGTTATAAATGGAATTTACTTTCCCTCCCTTGAAGGAATTGAATTTCAGTTCCCCCTTTGAAAACTTAAACCAAACATGGGAAAGTGGTGGAATTGGATTCCATTAATTTTTTTAACGACGGTGAACGTAACGTTAAATTATAATTTTAAAAAACAAATGGTTTGATGACTAAAACAAAATCACGAGAATAATTGAATCATTAGATACATAATTTATCCTTAAAAAATTAAAATACACACAACATAATATATAATAAATATATTAAAAATATTTTATAATACTATAACACTTTAAAGAGAATTAAAAAAATATTTTTAAAAAAATTCTCCTCTTCCCACGGATCGTCCCGCCTCCCACCCCAGGAAATTTGCTGTAAATTCCCTTCGCCCCCTCCTAGTGAGTGGAATTGTTGGGATTAAATCTAAGCTAAAACCCCTCTTTAAAATTCAGGGTTAATGATTTAGAGATTTATATATTTAGGGGTTTGGAATGACAATAAAGGTGATGGTCAGTTAGAGAGTAGGTGACGACAGAGTTAATGGCAGGAGTTGGTCGAAGATGGCTGAAAACAGTGTGTAAAATTATGAATTTTAGGTTTTGGCGGTTTTTAATTTTAAAGAAATTTAGGTATTTTTAATTTTAAAGACATTCAAGGCCGCCTTTCCTCTGAGATTGAGGAAGGAATAGATTTCCTCAATTTCTGCTATCGTATCTAAAGTATGCTTAATACAAATATCTAAAGTATGCTTAATAAAAAAAATAAAAAATATATATATATATATATATATATATATATAAAAACCATAAATTTTATCCTCTTTAGGTGTTTATTTTTTTCTAAGTGAATATTGATATACAATGTTATAAACGTTATCATTTTAAGTATTTCGATCGTAATAATCACACAAAATTTATCGATCATGTGTATTTTATTCTCTAATAATAATTTTGGTTATTTTATTTTAATATTATTATAAAATAACAAAAAATTATATTATAAAATATTTATATTATATGTTGACTCTTGACACCAGATCAATTAAAAACTTAATATATAATATAGATATAGACGTGAGTATGTGAAGTAGAGGGAAAAAGGGTGATTAATATGTGCACAAGATAGTGTCGGATTTGTGCATGCATTTAAAATAATAATGAAATCATACGTAATTCATAAACAACCTAATTATGAATGTAAAATATGTATGTTTGCATGTATTTGACGTGAAAAAAAATATTTGATACATTTCAACAACAAATTTAATAAAAAATATAATATATATATATTCTCATTTCTTACGATTAATCTAAATAGTCTATTTTTAATCATCCAACGGTCATAAGTGTGTGTAAAATTAAAAAGTTTTACACTGTGTAATTGGATCATATCACCGGTTGCGGATGTAAGAGGAACTTAGTGCCCATCCTAAAATTCGAATTTCTTTATTTTAGTTATTCATTTTACTAATGATACCTATCTTGAAATTTTATTTATGTCTACCCTCATATGGATTTTTTTTTGTTATTAATATATATGCTTCTACCCTAAAATTATTTATGAATATATATCGTTAAATGATGAGTACAGGTTTTTTCATCGAAACATTGTCAAATCTTTCTCATGTACCATTGAAAGTTAATTTTGGATTCTTTAAGAACTATACATACACGCACATGTGACATTGCACACCAACAACACAATAACGCTATTTACGTTATTGTCCAACTTTCATGAATATGGGGGTATATGCAGATAGTTAAAATTTTACATCTCTCTTTTCATTTCTGTTTTAATTTGCAGAAATAAAAGCAAATGTCTTACGACACGAGAGTGCAGATGGATCACCAGGAATACCAGCGAGCTGCTCGTGCGGCGGCAGACTACAACTCGCAGATGCCTTTCGCGTTCCGAGTGCAGCCGATGCAACCAAACTTACAAGAGAGGATGTAATGGAAGATTGCGAGGGAGTTGAGGACTGCTGCAGTTATCTTATAGCTAAAGTTGCCTATACAAGCTTAGGCTCGGAGCCTGAAATTCTCTAGCATGGAGGGGGTTTACGAAGAATAATAGCTTTCTAGTTTATGAATATTTCAGTGTTTGTCACAATCTTAGTACTATATATATATATATATATATATCGAATGGGAACTCGATGATCTTTATGAACAATCACTTGTCTACTTTGAGACAACTATATACGTGTCTCGATGAATTTAAGTATGTGTGCTATCAATATTAGTTTTGTTTAATGATATTTTTGGCTTTTGAACTTTTAAATATAATTTTCATTATCCGTTTTCTTTTTACCTTTGAATTTATATTTTTATTAAATTAAAGGGTAAAGTACATAAATGGTCTCCTAATTATAGGACATTGCTCTATTGAGTTCCTCGATTATTAAAAATTACAAAATGATCACTAACTATTCATATATTCCAAAATCATCATTTTCCGTTAAAAATTTGACGTTCTTCTTAGCTGAACATTAACCTGGTGATTGAGATGTGATAAAATCTCATCCCATAATTGTTTGAACCATTATAGTCGTTTAAGATTCTGTGATCAGATTTTATCATGTCTCAATCAACAAGTTAATATCTAACTCAAACACCCATCAATTTTTTAATGGAAAAGGACGAGTTTGAAATATATGAATAGTCGGGTGATCATTTTATAACTTTAATAGTTGGTGACTCAATAAAGTAATAATCTATAGTTGATGGACCATTTTATAACTTTTAATAGTTGGTGACTCAATAAAACATCACCTTCAAATAACCATTTATGTACTTTATCATAAATTAAATTAATTAACCAAAAATAACGGATTTATAATAATTTGCAACTTTTTTAATAAATTTTATACTTTTTATATATAGTTTTTACATTTTTATAAATATATTTGTATAATTAACGGATTAAGTTAAACTCCCAGTCACCTTGAATCCTCTCAACCCCTCAACCATTTACTATATCAGTGTTTGATTATTCTTGCATATTCATGGTGTATTTGTATGAGATATTATTGCTTTTTTTTTTCTGGGATAGTGTTGTGTACTTCATTCTCCTTAATTTGTTGTTCAATGAACGGACTTGCAGAATCTTTTTATTGCAAAGAGAAGAAATGCTTGCAAAATATCCCCCAAAATTAATATAGCTTATTCCATGTAGCAGACTCTATAGATATGGAGAGAACTTCAAGAAATAGGAACTGAAATTGTACCCCTCGCAAAGAGCCTCTCAAACATATGAAGCACATCTTATCGTGAAAAAGTGAGTGAGCAAACACGTACTACTGCTGCTGTAATTTGTTTCAAGAACTTCATTGCTAGTAATGAATCTTTGTGATGTTTTTTCTTCAAACTTTCAGATTGACCGTTCTGGTGTTGCTGTCGGAGAGGAGAAACATGAGGGAAACATTCATGAATTAGCTTGTAGTCTGCATTTGCATGCTTGTATCAGCATAATACATTACTCTAACTGCAAATTTCAGTTATAGGTGCATTTAACCATATGGGACATTTTGCATAAAAAATGAAATAACGTGTTAGGTAGTTTTGTGTTGGGGGGATTCTAAAAAAAGAATCTTAATTCTTAAGGTGAAAATAAGGTAAGATACTTGAACGGTTACCAAAATAGGATCTCCGCATGAGGACTGTGTGGTGTATGAGAGATTGAATGTCCCGAGGAACCTCTACGATGATGTTGCTGATGAAAATCATAGTGGAAACTGTGAAACATTTACTGACCTGGGAGAAAATTCAAACTGTAGCATTGACCAGGGGCCTCAATTGCAACGACAGAGCGAAAACCAACACAATTATAAAATTTGAGGATGTGTTGTTCAACGATAGTAGTCTTAATTTGTAATATTTTTTAATATTTTTTTATTGTCCTTTCAATTTCGAGATTTTCTTTTAAACATTTTTAATATTTTAATTAACTATCGAATAGTAAATAAAATACTAACCTTTATACTTTCTACACCACACATTTACTAATATTCTAATCCATACTCCAAAGTATTTTCATATCAACACATTTTTTTCATTTTTCATTGCCTTGTTTTCTCTCTCATATTCCTTTCCCCCAAACAGGTTTATTAAAAAAAATCCATTTTTTTAATAAAATAAAAAAATAATAAAACGACTTTTTTTTCATCCTTTCTTCAACGGCCTGGTTTATCTTCTCTCTAACAAAGTATGATGCTTTTCTTCACTTCTGTTTTGTTAAATTTATTTTTTCTTCGTGGTTAATTATTTCAATGTTTTATCCCTTTTTTAATTATGTTTTCCCCCCTATATGCATTAGTGTTTAGATTCTGAGATGAAGGGTTTTTGGATTGTGCAGAGAAAAGGGATTCTAGGGTTTTCTCCGGGGTTCTTCTCAGAGAGAACTTTGACAAGGTATGTTTTCATTTATTTATTTTATTAAGGTTTTATGGGAAACGATGTGATTTTAGGGAGATAGGGATTCGTTGGCGGTGAATTTGAGGGTGCATTGTATTAGTGAATGGGATAAGCTTGATTTTGATGATTGGGTCAATTTTCTTTTTTCCTTTTTTTTCCACTTCTTATCTAGGTTTGGAGTAATGAGTTTGCTGCATTGTTGATAATTTGTTTGGAAACAACTGGATCGGGTTCGTTTGGGAAGATGACTTTGGTTAACGAACCTTCGCTTGAAGTTGCTGCTGCGGAGCAACATTGCTGCCCCGAGTCAATGGAGAAACTTGTCTCTGAGCAACGGGACTGTGTTGTGATTGATTCTAATGGGGATTGTGCTGCTGAACCGGGTGAAGATGAAAACACTGGTTGCAGAAGCTCTGGTGATATTGATTGCAGAGTTGGAATAAAGTGTGAGGTCCAATTAGTTGGTTCGGGTATGAAGGAATTGATGGGTGGTGAATGTTGTGAAAACTCAGTCAGTTTGAAGAAAAATGGGGGTGGAAAAGCTGATGCCTTTTGTTCCAAAGAATTGATGAGTTATATGTGCAGTGATAGTTTGGTTTGTGTGGGAAATAATCAGGGTGAGCTTATGGGTGATTCTGGTTTGAAGGAATTGATGGGCAACAGAACTGGTGATACTGTGGTTTGTTTGGAAGATAAGGGCGAAAGTGTGAATGATTCAGATTACTCAATTGAAAATCAAGATGAGAAAGCGGATGCTTCTTTTCCAAAGGAGTTGAGGGGTGATACATACGGTGATAGTACAGTTTGTTCCAATGGAAATCAGAGTGAGAATTTAGATGGTGCTGGATCAAAGGAATTGATTGGTGATATTTATGGTGATACTGTGGTTTGTTTAAATGCTAATCAAGGTGAAAATCTAGATCGTTCTGGGCCAGAGAAATTAACGGGTTATTTGAATGAAATTCAGTATGGTTCAAATGAACTTAAGGGTGATAGGATTGGTGATCATGGGGTTTGTTTGAATGAAAATGTGGGGAACATTGATGTTCATGATTCAAAAACTGATGTGTGCTTGGAAAAAAGTGGATCTTCTGGAGTGGATTGTACAACTGCTATGGATGGATCGTCGGGCTTGTCTCAGGATGAGAACACTGCTTCTTTAAGCTGTGGCAATGATGAGCATATGGTTGGCTTGATGTTAGAAGAAGGTATGGGCAATAAACAAGGTGGGGTTTGTTTGACTGATAATCAGGGTATAGTTGATTATCATGACTCAGTAAATGATGTTTCAGGAGGCGGCAAAATGCCATCAGAACTGAACACTGTGTCTGCTTCACCTAGAAATTCCATTATACAGGATTATCAGAAGGATGATGAGAAGGTTAATGGTTCCATTCTGCAGGGGACTGTGGAATATAGGGAAGATAAGTGTGAAGAGAAAATTGATGCGGTAAAGAGTCAAGGGACTGATGTTCTGAACCAAATATTGCCTTCACGGAAGTTTGAAGTGCCCTTTGACTTAATGGATGCAACTAGTGAACAGAGGAGTAACGATGATACAAGTACCTATTGTTCCTCTTTGGAAGTAGCCATGGAAGAAAAACGAGAGATATTAACTGAGATTGAGACTAATATTTGCAACCAAATGCCATCTATTCAGGATAGTAACTTGGTTCCATTATCAATAGCCATTAGTGGTTGCAGGAGTGATTGTCCTGAACAAAATAACCTGAAGGATAGTAACACTATCACTGGTCCTTCTATTGATGGGGAAAGTGGTGCTTCACCCATTATAGAATCTGATTTGTGCAGCAAGATATCGTCTTCATGTTGTGCTGAGACAATTTCCAACTTACAACGAACAGGTGATTCATTGGGTAGTTATAACTGGCATAACCGGAAAGATCTGAGTAGCAGTGATATCTCATTGGTAAGTTCTACCAAACCAATGGAAATTAGAAGTAATGATGATTTATGCATTGAGTTGTTGGCTTCAAGCATATCATTGGACACACAGCAGAATGAACAAACTGATTGTGAGAATGTTAATAGTCCATCAGGAGATGGCGTTGCAGAGGTTTATGAGGGGACTGATGTCCCTGCGGCTACAAAGGTTGAGACATCCAGTGAAACAATTAATGCTAAAGGAAAGGTCTGCAACTCGAGCAGGAGTTCTTTTGAGCTAGGTGCAAACTGTCTTTCTGATAAATCAATTTCTTTGTCATGTCAACCCATTGAAGTTGGTGAAAATGGCTTGGCTGGGAGGTTGGATACACCACATCTTTTGACAAAGGAGGCTTGTGCTGCAATTAGTTCTAGCAGTTCAATTGACTGTTTTGGAAAAAGGGAAAATGAAAGAAAGGATATTAATAAGGTTGATTGTGTTTCAGAAACTAAAAATTGTCCAACTACATCTTCCTCTTCTCGAAGGAGAAAACAGAAAAGTAAATCAAGCCGAAAGGCTCCTGCAAAAAGGGGTGCTAGGAACTGCAGTAGCAAAAAGCTGCGGCTTCCACATGAAAGTATTGAATTCCATGTCAAAGCTTCAAGAAGGAAGAGAAGCTGCTTGTCAAAACCAGCTCGTTCTTCCATTTGGGGATTGTTCAATAATATTACAAAATTTCTTGAGCCATGTCCTGATCTTTTGTGTAATGAAGTGCAGAACCAAGAACCTTCCAAAGGTAGGGGTAGCAGGAAACAAAACAAAAACCGGGCTGGTCAAAAAAGAAGAGATCAAAGTGGGCTAAGTAACCCTTCAACCAGTTGCTTACGTCTGAAGATTAAAGTGGGCAAGGAAGTTGCTCCAAGTAATCTGAATACTTTGGTTGCAGAAGTGCTTAATCCGTCAGTTTCTGTTGGTGCTTTTAGTAATTATGGTAAGGAAAATGTTGTTGAAGATAAAGCAGGAGAACCGGATAGTGAAATGCAGTTTCATTCCAAGGAAGACCAGGAAATGGTGAAAACATGCTCAGGTGCTTTTATTACGGAAATAAAACTAGCAAATAAGGTTATGGGGAGTGCTGAAAAATGTTGAGAAGTTTGCTGAATATGCTGTAGATATTTCTCTTCTAAATCAGTTTGATCCAGTCAGTGAAGCATCTCAAGAAGCAATAGAGAACAAGTGCATGGATCCTGGAACTTCACCAGATTCAGAAGTGATCAATACGATTCCTGATTTACAAGTTGGTTTAATACACCAAGAAGAGTCGCATGATATGGCTTTGAATGCTTCTGGAGCTGTTGCTTCTCATGGAGGTGTTAAGACTAGTAAGGGTAGCAAGAGGGGAAAGAAAAAGGACAATCATAGATCTCCTGGTGCAGTCAGCATCAGGAAAGCTAAATCATCAAAGAGTCGCCGAGGTGGGCAAAAAACAATAGATAATGGATTTGTCTCCTGTGAGGCTGTTACTTCATCCTCTGCTGCAAATGCTTCAAGAGAGAATGGGCTTGGAGTCCCCAAAGACGTTACAGAAAGTATGGATAAAGGTTGTTTCAGTCCTGATGTTCCAGATGCAAAGAACCCTAAGCATATCTCTTCCTCTAATCACAAGCGTAATCAAATTCCCAAAAGTTCAAAATCTCAGGGAATGAGCAAGGGAAAGTCCAGAATCTCTGATTCTGCAAGGAGCAGGAAAGGAAGTGCTTCTAAGAGGAGGGAAGATGAGTCGAAGTCAGTTAGTAAGAGCGAAGTAAAGGAGAAAGGTTATGATGAAGAGATTGTAACCAGAGGAGGAAAGAGCCTAGTAACAGGTACTGGAACTTTAAGGATATATGTACCTATTTCTTCCCCTGTTCTCTGTTCTTATCCTGTTATTATTATTATATGTTATTTGTTATTATTATTAATCTATTCTTCAATTTTCACATATCAGTTGTCATTCTTATTCCGTGCCATTGGGATAAATTGATTCATGATAGAAGTTGGAGAATGTTTTAATTATTTTTGCAATAGTTGGTGCTGCAGGAAATCAGATTTCAGATGATAATAAGGACTCAAATACTGGCAACAATATTGTACATGCAGACGTGTTTAATGTTGACTTGGTACAAAAATTGTGTCATGCAGCAGTGTACACTGCTTGATAATGCTTGGGTGCGTTGTGATGATTGTCATAAATGGCGGCGAATACCAGTTTCACTTGTAAAGTCAATTGATGAGGCATGCCGTTGGTATTTATCATTTCATACATTTATCATCTTAGAATGCAATTTATGTGAATTATTTATATTAAATGCTGGTTTTTCCAAGTTTGTTTGGTTAGCTCTTAAATGTTTGAAAATAGTCAACTGCATGTCCAAACACATAATACATATTTGATACAGCCATTCAGGAAGGATTGGGTGTTTAGTTATTATCCACATATCTTATGAACTGCAACGATCAGAAGTGTGGTTTACCTATGGATCCTGCGAATTTTGATTAGTTGATTTTTACTTTTCTCAGCCTAGTTCTGGTATGATGGTATTGATGCAATTTGGTCTGGAATCTTGATTCCATCCTGGTTCTGAGTAGGTTTTGGAGGCTGTTTTGTTCCCAAGTTTAGTGAATTTATGGACATGACTGGCCATCTTATTTTCTTTCACAGAAGATTCTAGGTTCTAACTGTTGAATATTACTGCCAGAACTCTTAAGTCACATTTTAATTGAGCTAAATCAGGATGATTTTGAAATTTATGGTTGATGCATTGTTATTTATTATTAGTTTTTCTAAAAGTAAAATGAAATATGAGAACCATATCACCATTCATGGCTTTGGAGTGTTGGACCCTATGCAGTCAGGTTTTATTTTGAACTACTTTTCTATTGAAGCAATTGCCCTCTCACTGGATTTTTTCACTTCCTTTAAAACTTTTCATGGTGGAAGCTGTATGAGTAGAAGTTTCAGGTGATCTGCATCATGCTTATTGTTTGGAGTTGGAAGTTCGGATGGTTTTAGCTGACAAGACGAATTAATGTGGTGGAAAGGCGGCTATGTGCGTGTTTTTTTTGTATTCTTATCATGAGAAAGCTAAGTGGCTTTTGAGTTAGAAGTTGGCTTCTATGGTTTTAGTCAGCTGTTACCCTTGGCTTTTATTATGGTTGTTTTGTTTTGTTTGGGCGTCTATCGGGCCACGTTTAGGCTTTGAGTTGACCAGTCTGTTTTTAGGCTGTTGTTGTTGCTTTGTTCGATTAGGCTGTTCTGGTAGGATTGTTTGATGTTTGTTTTTGGTGTTGTTTTGCAATCTTCATCAACCATGGCCTCTTACTATCTGATCAAATGGTCTCTTCTGGTTGAGATATATTGTATAATATGTTCCCCATTTTAAGTGTGTTCTCATTTTGTATCTTTTTGTAAGCTTAGACAGTCTGATCCCTAATATTAATTCTGTTTTCTCATTTACTTGGAAGGGTCTGTGGCGACAACGTGGATAAAGCATTTTCTGATTGCTCAATCCCACAAGAGAAGTCCAATGCTGATATTAATGCTGAGTTGGGCATATCAGATGCTGAGGAAGATGGTTGTGATGGCTTCAATTATAAGGAATTGGAAAAGGGAATTGAAGCTAAATGTATGACAGGTATGATGTTTGTTATTTATAGCTAAACTGCATGAATGAATTGTAGACAGAGATGTAGTTTTAGTGTAATGACCGTCTTTTTGCTCTCTTTTCTCCTTTTTGATCTTCCTTCCATACTCACTTTCCAATTTATTGCAGTAGCGCCGCCTTCACATTTTTGGCGTATTGATAGTAACCAATTTTTGCACCGTGGCCAAAAAACGCAAACCCTTGATGAGGTTTAATTCTGAATCTCACTTGATTTCATTATATGTTTACATGCTATTTAGTCTGCAGTTGGAATTTCATCTTCTTACCATACTCATTCCATCTTGTTGTAATGGTAATAATGACTAGAGGCTCTATAAGTTTATCTGGGAGTGGAAGCTTATTAATCTTTTCAGATCTTGTAAACCTTGTTTATTTCCACCTTTTCCTTCCTATAGATTTTATGCTGACATGATGAATCATATGATTTTTTTTAATATTGAAACTACATTAGAATTATCATGAGTTCACTGTGTCAGCATATGTATTCCTGATAGGTGGAATTTTCTATTGCTTCTTCTTACTGTAGGGGTAGGGGGTTGTGTTGGGAAGTCTTTCCATTGTTTCAACTACCTTGGCACCTTCTTCAGTTATTCTTGTTTAATTTCTAGGGCTCTAGGTCTAGACTACAAATAAAGTTAGAGTTTTTGACTTACTTAATGCCCTCTCCTAATTCCTTATTGAAGGTAAAATTTGATCCCATGTCTTGGATAATACACTTTATAAGTTAAACTGGCTGATTCCTCTATTTCCTTGCTTTAATTTTCTCATTGTATCACAAATATTAGCATATAATACACACTTTAGTTGAACCGGAGAAAAGCGGAATTTAAATTAATTTTTTTACATCTGATTTCATTGGCAGGTTGATAGCTTTTGTGATTATTTTTTTTGATAGGAATAGAAGGCCTCAATAAAACCCCCTTTGTGATTAACGGAACTTAAAAATAGCTCCTTAATCCGCACAAGGAGGAAAAGAGTGCCCTAGGATTTCATTAAACTCAAATATAACAAAGTAATACAAACTAATCTCCCTCAAGAGATACAAAACCAGAAAGAAACAGCCCTTAACAGAACATAATTCAACCAATACCAGCCTTAGCTAGGACATCTGCCTCTATATTGGCTGTCCTACTACCAACTAATAAAACCTTCATAAACACTAAGCTTTTGAATAATGTCTTTAACAATTTGAACATAAACAACAGGACAAGAGACCACATCCTTAACCCAGCCAACTGCCACCTTACTATCACTCTCAATAATCAATCTATCTTTAAACCTATGACAAATAGATTCATAAAAATCTAAACCCTTTAGGATAGCCTTCAATTCCATTAAAGTTGGGGGCCCCGGACCAGCAGGCTCTTTGAAGGAGCCAAGAATCGAACCAGACATGTCTTTCCCATTATTAATATTTCAGTTATTTTAAGCAGGTAATGGTTTGCCAGTGCGAAAGACCTCCAGACGGGAAGCTTGGTTGTGGGGATGAATGCCTAAATCGGATGCTGAACATTGAATGTGTCCAAGGCACCTGTCCTTGTGGGGACCTCTGTTCAAATCAACAGGTTCTTCACTGTTTTTAGTACATGACAACGTACAATATATATGCAGTTTATATTCTGTTGTGTGTTTGTTTCCAACTTCTAAGAGGACTTTTTTTGAAGATAATGTTATTTTATTCCAAATGTTTATTTTTGCAGTTCCAGAAGCACAAATATGCAAAGATGAAGTGGGACAGATTTGGTAAGAAGGGTTTTGGATTGAGGATGCTAGAAAATATATCTGCTGGACATTTCCTTATTGAATATGTTGGAGAGGTAATATATGATTTGTTTTCTTGTACTTTATGCTTTTTGAGATTATGATAGACTTGTTGAGATTATAGTGGAATTCATGTTATGGCTCTTTAGATTTGATTTTTATAATTGTTTAAGTAAATGTGATTTTAAAGTAAACCAGTCATAATAAACACTGTTGTTGAGGCTTCCACCCCACTAAACTTTTCAGGTAAAAGCACCTAATGTATTGTCAAATAAATTTGCTGAATCAGTATGCTTAAAGCATTGTTCTGCCGTGTCATGGATTAACATTATTTAGTTTATTTAATTCGTGTGATATAATCTAAGGAAATAAACTGTATAAGAGGAAAAGAGTAAAAGAGGTGATGAAAGAGAATTTTGATTATTTAATTTAGGAGATTACAGTAGTTTAAATAAACTGAGTTGCTAACTTGTAATAGGACTTTTCTGCTGAAGATAAAATTCTATCTAGAGATAAAGATTGCAAAGACTCCTACGACTTATCCTTTCTTATCATAAAAGGAACCTAAACAAACAAGACTTCTAGATGGCTGATTCTAACAGCATGCACTGCACTGCACTGCACTGTCTGAAGCAGTAAAGTTTGTTTCTTTTGAACATTCTTCAATTGAAATTAAGCATTCATATCTTAGAGGAAGGATAGAGTGGGGTGTATCTAGTTCTTATTAGGATCCCTTGTTCAAGTCATATCTTATCATGTTGACTGTTTGCTTTTGTGCAAGCCATTTTCCAAATCCAAATAGCAAGTTAACTGATTCCTGTCATACTCATCTGAAAGTTTGTCAAAGTTTTTATGCATTCAAAGGCGGCATTTGTTGTCATACAAAAAAGAAAACTCATACTTGTTGTAGGCTAGTTGTTGTGTAATCCATAATTACTGTAGAGTGGGGCTATATATTATGCTGATTGTATATTTGTGGACACTTTATTTATATATGTGTAACTATTGGTGGTATTTGAATTGTTTGGTTCATCAGGTGCTTGATATGCAAGCTTATGAGGCTCGGCAAAAGGAGTATGCTTCTAGGGGTCAGAGGCATTTCTATTTCATGACATTGAATGGCAGTGAGGTTTGGATAATATCCTTTACCATTCATATTTTACAAAAGTTATGACTATTAAATAGAATATAGCACAGATAGTGCAAAAGGCTGCAGCAATTGAAGAAAGTTTAGCTGTCTCCTGCCTGTCTTTGGTTTTGTTATTTAATTATTAAATGCTACTACATGTTTGTGGACATATCTAGAAACATAAGTTTATGACTTATTTACATAGTAGATTTTATTTATTGTTTATGTTGAATGTTTTAATCACTGAAATTACTCTGGGGAAACAGAGGATGCTTCCTTGCTGCTTTAGCTTTGCCTTTTCAATTCAAACTTTATTTGCTTTTGCATCCCCTTGTTTGTTCATATTTGTAATTATCCATCTGTCCTGAATAATGTTTTCATTTAGTTTTCTCAGTTTCTTTTTTTTATCAATGAAATCTATCATGTTTTATATTTTTTCTGTCAATTTATTACTTTGATTGTTCAGTTTCAAGGGTAATTTTCCTTTCTTCCAGGTAATAGATGCATATGTCAAAGGAAATTTGGGGCGCTTCATCAACCATAGCTGTGATCCCAATTGTCGTACTGAAAAGGTGAATTTTCCATTGAGTTTTTTGTTATCATATTGGTTAATAAGAAAACATGATTTCTTTTCCAATAGAACTAAATTAAGTAGGATTCTCTTAATGTGTGTGTTACCGTAATTAGGATAAGAGCTGAATGATAGAATCTCTTGGTGGAATGTCTCCTTTCCACCTCAATGTTGTCAAGGGCTCAAGGCGCACTCTAGGTGCTTAAGCCCTTATATTGGATGAAGTGCAAGATGCAAAAAAAGCGCTAGCCTAAGTGAAGTGAAGCACAATATGTATATGTGTGATTTTTTGTGTGTATATGTAAAATCTTAAGATATATAATAAACTCTAAAGTGGAGTCTAGTTTTCCTACAAAACATATAAAAAAAGTATCGGTCAATATGCATCATATTTGTTATTAATAATGTATATGTATGTTAACTATTTGTCTGATACAGCCAACTACCTTGGGTTTGCCTGCATATGTCGTTTGATCAATCATAGTTTGATGTTTTTCTTGTTTATGTTTCCTGAGTATAAATATGGCTAACGTTGTTTCCATTGTTTTTGTCTTTCTCATGAGCAGTGGATGGTGAATGGTGAAATTTGTATTGGACTAATTGCATTGAGAGATATAAAGAAGGTGAGTTCGCGGAGTATGATGTTTATGCCAATCATACCTGTTATATGGGGTTCTTGCAATTACTCTTCTTTTTTCTGGTTTGGTTCTTACATACAACTCGAATATCATTAAACTGATCTGCTCAATTCCTTTTAAATTGAGATAGTTGAGACTTTAAGCTCTCCTAGTCCAAGTTGCTTTCTCGAGTCTTAGAAAGTATGAACTTTTTTATTTTGCCAAACAGAAACCCCAAAAATGTAATTTTGTTCAGCCTGCTTCCTGAGGCCTCTGCAAACCCTGTTAATAGATTTGTGCCATATATTAGCTGGTTATCCTTTTATTGAGATTTATGATTAGTTCATGCTGCAGTATTCAGTGGAGAGGGGACGGGATGCTGGGGGATCCTACACTTGCTGATAAGCATTATACTAGTGAACCGAAAAGGAAGAAGGTTCAGGGCTGGCTTCCTCCTCTTCATTTCTTTGAAGTCAACGTTGATGGGGCAGTTAGAGGGGACGGGATGCTGGGGGGAATTGGGGGTATTTTAAGAGACTCAGAAAGTAAAATTCTTGGTTCTTTCTCGCACGCTGTTGGCCCGGGTCTTCCTCCACTCGTAGAGTTGAAAGCCATTGAGAAAGGAATTGATTTTTCTCTCTCGTCAGAATGGGCGATGAAAGGAAGGTTAATTATAGAAAGTGATTGTAAATCAGTGGTGGATTGGATCTTGCTGTCGACATCTTCTCCTCGTTTTGTTAGTTCGTTGGTTCAGAAAATTGTTTCCTTAATTTTGGACAGGGAGATCATTGTTAGACATATTCCGAGGAGTTGTAATTGTGAGGCTGACACCTTAGCTAAGCAGGGGATTGGATAAATATTTTAAATAGCCTTAGAGATTTTTTAGTAGTGTTGTTGGTTTATTGAGATAGTTGGGGCTGTGATAGTTTCGTTGTTGGGTATGGGAGGGCTGGTCGTATAGGGGAATTTGTTTTTTTTTGTTCTGCTATTTTTAAGGTTTTGTTTGCTTGTCTTATGGTTGTATCTTATGTACTTTGGTTATGATCAATAAAATCATAAGGCACTCTTTTTCTTCTTCCGCTGATTAAAGAGCTTCTCTAAAAGATCCTTTAATCAAGAAGGGGGTTTTTAACGAGGCCTGTAATTCTTATAAAAAAAAAGTATTCAGTGGGGAGCAGAACACAAAGATTAATGCTAAAATGCCTATTCTAGAGGCACATACTCATATAGCTAGATAGATAATAAGTTGATCGATATACGTCAGAGTAGCCATGCATCATTTCTTGAACCCCCCAAATGTCCTATAATTTATTGCATTTACAGCATCCTTTCTGTTGGATATTTAGATAAACCAAAAACATAGGGTAAAACCTCAAGAGTCAAGAAATTAGTCTTAAGGATTAATTGGAGCAAGCAGAATCTGATGTTCAGGCAGAATTTTTTTGGAGGGTATAGGGCACATGAACTGACCTTCAAGAAATTATTTTTATGCAATCTCAGACATACATATACACTTGCATATATATGTATTTATGTATGGATATCTCTCTGTGTGTGCCGTCTTTCTGTTACATGCATGAGAAATCTTATTATAATATATTTGACAAGCTTGGTATATTTGTTAGGGTGAAGAAGTTACATTTGACTACAACTATGTGAGGGTTTTTGGAGCTGCTGCAAAAAAATGTCATTGTGGTTCACCTCATTGTCGGGGTTACATAGGTGGTGATTCACTTAGTGCTGAAGTCATTGTTCATGATGATTCAGATGTGGAATCTCCTGAACCAATGATGCTTGAAGATGGTGAAACCTGGACTGTTTCTAAAGATGTTATATCTAGATCGAGTTCCTTGGATGGTGCAGGAATGCAATGCGTGGAGAGTGTAATAACTGATGGTGCAGTAAAGTTCGAGAATATGCAAGATGCTGAGGACTCTGTGAATCATTCTTCTTCTGCCACTTCTCAATTGAACAGTTCAGTTGAAACTGAAGATCTGAAGGGGAAATTCCAATTAGCCATTCAGCCAGAAGAAGCTTCGCCTGTGACAGTTTCCAGTGAAGCTGTTCAGCAAGATGGTACTGAGGAACAGAAGGCTACCAACAAAATCTCATGTTCCATTCAGAAATTAGATGCTTCTCTAAATTTGTCAGATGGCAAATTATCTGCTGATATTATTGATGCTAATAAGAAGTCCAAGTCTGATACAGCAGAAGACAAAAAGGTTCCTGCAAAATCACGCACCCTGATGAAGACTTCTCATTCATCCAGCTCTGTTAAGAATGGGAAAACGAGTAGTAATTATCTGAATGGAAATAAGGTTCAGATAACATCCAACAAATCTCAAGTGCCGACAATCAATCCCAGAAAATTCTCAGAAAATTCAAGTACTGGTCGTTTTGAATCAGGTTAAGAAATATCTTGTTTTAAAATGAGGCTGTTTTGTAGTTTTCTATTTTTACCGATGTATGCAACTGGATGCTTGCAGTGGAGGAGAAACTTAATGAGTTGCTGGATTCTGAGGGGGGGATAACAAAACGAAAGGTTAGTGATTCAATGTCTTGCACTTAGTAAGTTTTTAGATTAGAAAATTGTTCTTGTTTTTCATCATTTTTTTACTAGCTTTTTGTGTGCTTTGGCATTGTGTTCAAGTCATGCTAAGATGACACTTATTTTGATGAGTAAAGTATGTGGATTTTTGTGTTGCATCATACTTCTTATTTCTGATCTCTATACCTAATCATGTTCGTTGAACATTCTGATTTGTGACAGGATGCTTCTAAAGGCTACTTGAAGCTTCTACTTCTCACAGCTACTTCTGGTGATGGTGGCAATGGTGAAGCAATTCAAAGGTCAACTTAGTTTCTCTTGCTTTAGATGCCTTATAACAATATATTTTGTGCTCATGCTATATAAGTTTCCAATCTTTGATTCTAGTTTTCTTATTGTGCAGCAATCGAGAGCTTTCAATGATTCTTGATGCACTTTTGAAAACAAAATCAGGACATGTGTTGACTGATATAATTAACAAGAATGGTATTCTTACAAACTTTTGCTGCGCAGCATCAAATGATGAACGCTTCATTGCAATTGCATCTCTGTTGGCTTTCAAATAAACAGCTGTTGATTTCATTTTCAGGTTTGCAGATGCTACACAACATATTGAAGAAATATAGAAGGGACTTCAAGAAGATTCCAATTCTTCGGAAGCTTCTAAAGGTGCAGTGTGGAAACTGTGTTGTTGCATTGTTATTTTGTAGAGATATTTGTGAATATGCATGTCATTTCTGGTATCAATTCTTGGAATATCAGGTGCATCATACTATGAATGGTAGTAGAGAAGATAAGCTTCCCTTTTTCGTATTTTCAGGGGGAAAAAATTAATATCGAGGAAAACATTCATTATCATGGGTCAAGTGCTTTGTTTAATAGTTATATATTCAACAATAGTATTTGAATTAACTGCATTTTAATGCTTATGAAATGGTGTCGATGCTTAAGTTGGTTTTGAAGGAAAAATGGAAAATAGTTTTGGCAGCAGTCGGTTCGCCTATAATTCTAAATTGTGTGATTAAAATCTGCTACTGCCTGTTTAAGTCAGCGACAATGCAGTTAGATTGACTTTTTAGTGTACCTCTTTTGCATTATTGTCTTTTGTGGATAGTCTTTGCCTTCATTTGAGCGCAAAGTATATTAAGCTGCTCTTTCAGGATGGTAAATGGTTATCCCCAAGGGCAAGGTTCATTATATAGGAGGAAAACTGAAACAAACATAGGGCAATATGAATCACTTTTGTCTAGTCTGCCACTACATTTCATGGCTGAAGCATCGTATAGATTCATTGAATATATATTTGCATTTGTGTATCTCTCTCTCTCTGTGTGTGTGTGTGTCAGCATGATTATCTGATTATCTAATTTTTTTCGGACAATACAAAAGGTTGCTTTTAGGTCCAGCACAGAGTTGTCTTTCTTAAGCTGGTATATGGAACTTTTAAGTTATGACAGGACTATGGCTTGCAATTTACTTCCTCTGCAGGTTTTAGAGTATTTGGCGGGGCGGGGAATACTTACTCAGGAGCATATTAATGGAGGTCCTTACTGTGCTGGAAGGGAGAGGTTAGAGGATATGACTGAGTTCTGTTTGATTGAACACACTGTTCTTCTTTTCTATATATTTACATGGAAACTATGCTTTCTCTCATGCAGCTTTAGGGAGTCGATACTGTCATTCACAGAGCATGATGACAAACAGGTATCGACTGACATTTCATCTAACATTCCCTTTTATTAATTACTTAATAGTATAGCTTCTTTAATTTGTTATCTGCGGACTATATTTTTTTCTTATTGCTTTTTCTTGGATGAATTGTGTATCTAATTGGTCAAACCTTACAGGTCCATCAAATAGCCCGAAATTTTCGTGATAAGTGGATTCGAAAACCTGTCAGAAAGTATAGCTACAGGGACAAGGATGAGGGCTGGATGGAGTTTCACAGGGTTTCAGCATCTAACAATCATTGGCGTGACCAGGCCATACGAGCTACTGAAGCAATTAATTGCGGCACGCAATCTGTGGCTGGAACATCAACAGATACTTTCACCAAGGAGGGCGGTTCTTCACCATCAGCTGGCATTTCCCAAACCAGTGGTACCAGAATTCGCAAGTGGAAAAGCCGTTGGGATCAGCCTGCGGATCCAGAGAAAATTGAATCACGGTCACCAAAGAAATTCAAATGTAGCACGTTATACACTTTAGGTCAAGCAACATCAGATCATACAGAGAAGATGAACAGTGTGGATAACGAATGGCATGAAAATTTTTGCAAAGGTGGAACTAATAATTTTGACAATGGGAACCAAAGCTTTCAGCAGGATGGTCCACTAGGGTTCCTATCTCCTCTCAATACATCTTTGGTTGCATCTGCTGCTCTTTCAACTGCTACAGGTTTCCCTCAAGCAAAAGTTTGTCCGTCGAAGTTTCCTGCTGCCGTTGTTGCTCATCCACAGAAGAGATTCATTTCCAGTTTGTCGGTTTCATTTGGAATTCCACTTACCATTTTGCAGCAGTTTGGATCACCACAAGGTGAAAGTCTAGAAACTTGGAGGATTGCCCCTGGCATGCCTTTCCACCCATTTCCGCCTTTACCTCCATGCCCCCCTGATAAGAAAGACACTCAACCTGCTTCTGCTGCTAACTCCATCAGAATTAGTGCTGACTTAAAGGAAGGGTAACAGGACCTGCCACAAGTTCTCCCGATGAAAGCATTCCAAGCACAGCTGGTGGAAACCACCCAGAGTTCGACATTTCAGGTACTAGCATCCAACAGACGATGAAAAGAATGAGAGAATCCTCATATGATTTGGGTAAGAAGTACTTCAGACAACAGAAATGAAAAGGGCCACCATGAGACATGCTGCATAGACGTAGGACATGTAAACAATGAGCCCGAAAACTCACGTTATTCAGATGATATAAACCAGTAGAATTGAAGGTCCCATTGGTTTTTTTATCTGCGCCCAAAGAAACATGATTGATTTACAGAAAATTTTCCGAGAACTGAATTTTCTTTAACTTTCATAAAATTGATGTATTTACCCTCAATTCTTTGTTTCCTGGGCTCAAGCTCCAGTGGAATTGTGTAACTTTATTCAATTACCAAGTTGTGAAGGTAATTTATCTCAGGTTATTTGTGATAATGGTGTTTCCCTTCTTGCTCATGGATACTTCATGCAACAGCATTTTTTTGATTAAAGGCCACGGACAGGGACACACCCACATTTTATATATATATATATTACTATTATAATTTTGATTTGTGTTGTATTTTAAAAAATTGCTGTCACTTGTTCCCATATATAATGAGATAAGGGGAGGTAAGATAGTAGGTTGTCCCTTGTATTTTAAGAAATAAAAATAATTATTAAAATATTGAAATTTGAACATCTTTGACATGAAATCTCACATGTCAATTCATGTATACTTTATATTTTTTAATTATATAAATTTTATTTTTTAAGTATTTTTATATTATTTATTTATAAACGGTCATATGAACTGTTACTTTAAATTTATTATAAAAATAATATTTTCGTATTATTTATTTATGGTTTAATGAAAAAAATTGCTCAATCACGTCTAATATTTTTTCCGTTATATTTTTAGATGCTTAACATTTTTCTTCTGTTACTTTTTTATGCACCTATGTAGTAACGGCTGTTAAAGAAAATGTTAAGTCACATATGTCATGTTTATATTTTGGCTAAGTGTTTCAATTATACCTAAGTTTAGGTACATAAAGAATTTCTCGTTAAGAATATATTTTTAATGTTTTCGACTTTACACTTTTAGGTACATAGATTTAACGATCATTAAATTTGGTTATTATATGATATGTGTCGTTTTTATATATATTTTTAAAATTTTATTTTTTTTAAAATGTTAAAATATTATGTTTTAAAAAATTTAAGAATTTTTTTCCTCCCACCTACGTAAAAATTCTCCCCTCCCCATATGCATTCATACCCTCCTCCACCTTCCCCATAAATCTCTAAAATTAATTTAGGGTGTAAATGATAAATTTGGTATTAAGACTGTGGATTTGGGTATTAGGTTTAAAGATTTAAATTTGGATTAAGAATTTAAGAGGATTGAGACGACATCAAGAGGGATGGTTGGTAATGAAGGCTCGATGACAGGTGAATAATCGTTCGACGATGGCGAAGGCAACCGATGATAATCGACGACAAATGATAATGGGATTGAAATGAAACATTTTAGAGTTGCATGTTTTTTATCTGTAATTTCAGAAAAAATGAATTTTATTTTAAAATTAATAATATTATTAAGTTTTTTAAAATAAAATATTTTAAAAATATAAACATAACAATGTCACTTAATGATTTTTTAATTATCATTATTGCGTAGACACCTAAAAGTGTAACGTCGGAAACATTAAGCGCCTATTTTTAACAAAAAAAAATCTTTAGACACGTAAAGTAACTTTAGATATAGTTTATGCACTTATTTTTGCATAAGCAAAAATATAAACATGACATGTGTCGTTTAACGATTTTTTAATTGTCGTTACTGCATAGATACCTAAAAGTGTAAGGTAAAAATTTTACGCACATAAAAGTATAAAGTTAAAAATGTTAGACACCTATTTTTTATAATAAATTCTTTAAACACCTAAAATTAACTTAGGATATAATTTAAACACTTATTTTTATATTAAATCTTTATGTGTAATTTTTTTTGAAGTACTTTATGTATAAATTAACTTATAATCATATGAGACTATTAGAAAAAACTTTGAAGAAATTTTGACATTATTTTATACTTCTTTTATGCAAAGAGTAAATGATCTATTTAATAGTAAAATGATTAATTAAAACCAATCCCTATCCTATAGGGACTAATATAAATTAATCTCTACAATCAATGGATTAAATTGATATAATCCCTATAGTTAAGAGACCTGACACACTCTAGATTGAAGCCCGGAGAATTCGCGGGCAAAACATTCTAGGTTCCTTTAAAAATTCCGGAGCTAGAGCTACTCTCCTCTCTCTTCGTACATCGCCGCCGCGGGACAATCTGTCCCACCCTAGTTTTGGTCTTTTGACTAAAGCCTTCAAGTTTGGAATTAAAATAAGGTCAGTTTTGATACCCTAAATTTAACGTTGAAGAATGATTTATGTTTTCGACTGTACCGCTTGTTACTCTCTTTCATCGATTTTTCTTTATGAAAGCAATCGCTTTAGCGGAAATTTACAGCCGCGGTTATCCTCTATGGGCTGCGGAATAGCGGCCGCTACACCTCTACGCCACCACTAATTGATAATCCACTTCTGATAGAAGAATAAATGATATAATCTCGGTTTATAAAATTTATAATGCAGGTACATTATTGATTACTTCATAGGCTGAGAGCAAAACAGATAGTATTTTGGTGAATTTAGGGTTTGGTAATCCGTTCAAGAATTCTCCCACGGATAGTATTATAGTGTGATTGACATGGAAGAAGATCTGGAGTTAGACGCGGATTATGAACTGTATATGAGTAGTAATAGTGGGGTAAATAAGGAGGGAATAAACAAACATTATAATGTAATTGGCATGGAAGAAGATTTGGAGTTGGACTCTGATTATGAACTGTATATGAGTAGTTTAAAGCCTGGCTATGATGATCATGTGATTGGGGAATCATCCTCAGTTGAATATATATCTAGCTTGGGCGGCGGAGTTATAGAAGAAAAGGAAGAGAGGTCCTTTAAGAATGTGGAAAGGAGGAGGGATTTCAAGAGTGATTCCCAAAGAGTAAAGGCTAAGTTTACTGGAACTTCCGATGGGTTTTTGAGGAAAGCAAACACTAGGATGCCGAAAACCGTGAAGAAATGTTCGAAGATTAGAGTTGAAGGAAGTGAGAATAAAGAAAGAAATGCAGCCAGTGGAAAAAGAAAGAGTCTAATCTATGGGAACAAAGTAAGTGGAGAACCTTTTAAGAAGATGGAATCTGGAAAGGATATAGAAAGTTTTAGCTATGAAAGTGATAACACAAGTGTACATCAGACGGATGATGAAGGTGGTTCTGATTTGGAGATACTTGCATTTGATGATGATACTTTTCATGAAGGACAAGATACACCGTTTGTATCATCAAAATGTTATCGATCATTGGTAAGCATATTTTCTTTTCAACTTTTTGTTTCATCTATTCTAGTTTTTCTCTCTGCCAAGCAGTTTAATAGGTTCTAACCTTATCTATATGTCATTGGAAGTTGCTTTTTTTCAAAAGTATAATTGTTACATGATTATAGTTTAATTCTGTATGTTACTGACCCCTTTACTGTTCTTCTGGTTTTATGTGCTTGTTGTCGGAAAAAGGTTGATGAAGATAGTTGGGATGGCAACAGAACCTCTGCTCAGTCTCAGTTCAGGGAGAAGCTTATGGATCTTCTTAAACTTCCTTATGACCAACATGAGTTTGAAAGTCTATTGCAACAAGTAACTCACAAAAGACCAGTGCAAGGTGTTAGAGAGTTACGTCGTGGAATATCGAAACTATATTCAACTAACACCGATGGAAAATCGTACCTTGATTGGTACAAAGGTAAGTGATTCTTTTGTGTCTTGCATCATATTCATAATTATGTATACATTGATTGCCTCTATCTAGAAGCATCCTTTTATAGGTTGTGTGGTTCTATCACAAGGCTGATGTACAATTAATTTTACTTGTCTAAGAAGAGTAATGTGATCATGTCCTTTCTTGGTAATGCTACTGAGTGCTAGATGATCCGGAATCTCAAATTCGTTCTCCTAAATTGCTGGTGATGTCTTCTCGTTTCTTTGGTTTTGTTATTTCCACTGCCGTGTAATAAGATTTTATGTTTGCCGGTACAAGATTGCTCTCTGGTATTCCTCAAAGTGCAGCTCTCATAGAATAGATTGTTTCTGCAAGTAATTTGAGTTGTACATTTTACTCTTGCAGACTTAAAAGCGAAAGTCGATGAATTCAGTTGCGATCAACGTAAAGTTTTGTATCTCTTACGTGGATTTTTCTTTTGGTTGATGGTGAGTATTTCATATCATTGGTGCATATTCTCATGCTCATTTTCATCTTGCCAAAATGTCCCTCTCAGATGCTAATATATTTTCCTAGAAAAAGCAGAGCTGGGGAAAAATAGGGTGGATTTTGAAGAAGGAAAAAAGGGCATAATGCAATCTGATCCCAGTTTCAGACCCTGGTTCTTCATTTTTCATAAGTACACATTTGACATGTTAGACATATATTCAAAAATGAGTATGGGATATGTTCTTATAAATACAAGTACAAGAAAACGTAGAAAAATCAAGTATACCCTATTGACAATTTAATTTCGCACACCCTAAATTTTTAGTATGACCTTTTAAGTTTGTACCTCCTAACATAAAATCATGCATCTGTCACTGAGTATATGTGTCTTGGACACAATCATATCCGACATTCACCTAAGTTCGAGTAAAATAGATCGGTTCCTTGGTGTAATGGCATAAACTACTAAGCTTGTATATTTCTAACTATATAAAAGCAAAGCTTCTGAAAATGTTTTTGTGCATGTTTGTCAGAATACTGCCCATGAAGGTGCATTCAAGCCTTGGAAGGACTCTTTGTATTTGAATGCTTTGGGATGACCAGAGATTTTGTATGAATCTAGCAATATATATACCTCAGTGTTATAATCCTACTATTGACAATTGCAGCATTGGGTACACATTTTGTTTTATTTTTGAATTTGATTCGTTTGGAAACATGAATTTAAAAATTTGGATGAGAATAGTCCATCAAATGGTCTCAATGGTTAAGTGAAATATCGTTCTTCTTAAAGGACTTGTGTTTGAACAGTTGCGTATGTAGAGTGTGTGCTTGTTGGTTAAGAAAGATTCTAAATATATATTACATTGTGATCACTTCAGACTAATAAAAAAATTAGATTAAGATGTTATTTGTCATGAAAATGGTAAGACTTGAACGACTTAAATAGAATTAAAAAATTATTAAAGTTATAAAAATATTCTTTAACTGAAATAACTTGAATTTTTTTAATTCGACTTGACTCGAACGAATACTCTTTTTACAACATATGCAAAGAAAATAAAAGAAAAATGTCGGCAGCCGCAGTGCACGTGACCGTGTCTTCTATTCTTCATCCTTTCCCCAATCGGAGAATCTCAGCGCATCTCGTACGTAACGTTATTTATTAGTATTGATTTTATTACTGATTTATTAAATATTTCCACTTTGTAAGCGTGAGTACACGCTCTCCCTGTTCACATATCCTCTCTCTGCCTCCGATCTTTTATTTTCTTCTGCAAATCGAATTTGTCTCTTTCTCTCGAAGGTTTTTCCATCACTTTCCTGAGAAAGTTTGACGAATAAAAACTAGTTCCCCACTGAGTTCAAACAAAATGAAAACGACAGCTCCAATAACCAGTACTGCAACAACCGCCACCGCATCTTCGAGGAGGATAATTGATGTCCTTAAAACTCCAAAGTTTGTTAAATTACTAGCCGTTGTTCTCCTCTCTGTTTCACTCGTTTTCCTTGTTACTCACTTATCCTCCTCTTCTTTTCCCTTCTCTTCCTTCTCAACCGATTACTCCTTACCAACTCCGCATGCGTCGCCTCCGCTTTCCCCCCCTCCCCCTCCGCCGCCGGCAGTGCGAAGGACGGGGATAATAGACGAAAATGGAACAATGTCTGCTGAGTTCATTGTCGGAGAATCAGATTCGAACTCCACGAATAATTCTACAGAGTTCGGTGTTGGAAACGAGGAAGGAAGAGAAGAAGAGAAAAGGAAGGGTGAGAGCGATGATGAAGTTAGGATTAAGTTTGAGAAATATAAGGTGTGTGAGAAGAGTAAAGTTGATTATGTACCGTGTTTGGATAACGAAGAAGCAATTAAGCTGTTTAGTAATAGTGAAAGGGGGGAGAAATACGAGAGGCATTGTCCTGGAAAAGATAAAATGTTGGATTGTGTGGTTCCGACACCGAAAGGGTACCAAAGACCTATACCTTGGCCTCAGAGTCGTGATGAGGTAAATTTTTGCCTGAAAATTCTTTGATTTTATATACTATTTATTTATTTTTTTAAAAATAGTTGTAAAGTTGTAATTGGACTTTCTAGTAGAAAACTTTGATGATTTTAGTAAGGTGTAGATGGGAGTTCGATTGGGTATTGGTTTCAAGTAATGGCAATTTGGGTGTTAAGGTTGCTATTGTTCTGTTGATGAATGGTTAGCTAAGGAATTATATATCCTGTGCAAAGGGCTGCAGTTGAACTAGGTAGAAAAGAGCCATGTAGTGAACTTGTGCGATGGCCTAAGGTAATGAAGTGGAGACAAAATGCTCCGTAGGTAGTATGTTTATGCAAGAGACCTTTTTTCTTTTTTCAAGTATAGTGGAGTTTAGTACCCTAAGTGATAGTACTCTTGGTAGAAAATTATCAGGAGATTATGTTTTTAAGTACTACCATTGGATTGGTGTTAACATCTCCCGGGTGCATCTAGATTTGCCACTGAAGTTGTCTGATATCAGTTTTAGTTGTAATGTTGCCCCCCATAGGAATTCAAGCGGGTTGGTGCCGTGATGGAACTTCAATATTAAATAGTTAATAGTATATGATTTCTCCAAACTTTATGACATAGGAATAATGGAATTAGTAACTACTATTTTGATGAAAGATGATAGCTACATCACAATGAAATTGGTAGATAAAAGTTAACTTAGAGATGGGAGCAGGCATCCCTAGCCTCTGAGCTGGTTTCATTAATGATATTTTGATAGTGGTTGAATTCATCAAATATATGGTCTTGACTTTGGCCTATTTACCAAGAACATAGTTGTCACGAGACTTTAATATCCCTCTTTAGGAATTTATAGTGTTAAAGTCTTATCATTTTCTGTTAGCTGCTCAATCTGCCTATCTAGTTTTCTTTGCTGCTGCACATGCCGCTATGAATACTATTTGGATATAACAACTTTCTTTGGTGCTATATTTCAAATTAACTATTTCACCCTGGCGAACTCTTATTGAAGGTTCTTTTGTCTACACTTGAGTTATAATTGCAGGTTTGGTTTAGCAATGTGCCACATACTCGTCTGGTTGAAGATAAAGGTGGGCAAAATTGGATATCAATAAAGAAAGACAAGTTCATTTTTCCAGGAGGTGGAACACAATTTATTCATGGGGCTGATCAATATTTGAATCAGATTTCACAGGTCGTCTGCTTTAACAATCTCTTTTTGGTAACAGTACTAGCTTTTTACATGGGATTGATAATCATCTTTCTGTTTGCAGATGGTCCCTGAAATTTCTTTTGGCTGCCATGTCCGTGTTGCATTAGATATTGGTTGTGGAGTTGCCAGTTTTGGTGCTTTTCTTCTACAACGCAATGTCACCACTTTATCAATAGCACCGAAAGATGTTCATGAAAACCAAATTCAATTTGCACTAGAGCGTGGGGTACCTGCCATGGTTGCAGTATTTGCTACTCATCGACTGTTGTATCCAAGTCAGGCTTTTGACTTGATACATTGTTCAAGATGTAGAATTAATTGGACTCGTGATGGTACACTATATTTTCTTTAACATGTCCAAAAGAGCTGCTATATCTTGAAATATTTGAGAAGTATTGGCATTTAATTAAGGTTCAGTTGTCTTTAATTGACTATTGCAACCTAATAATGAAATTAAATTGTTCCAAAAGCATTCTTTTATGGTTATTTGAGCATTAAATCTTTTAGTGGTTAGGATTGCTCATGTGCAAGTATTTACCCTCTGAATGTGCATATATATGTGAGAAAACATGCTTAGTAGGTTGAGTTATTAATTATACACAAATATAAATATATGTTGCATGTACACCAGAGCTCTTTGATCTTGATGCTTCTTTCTATTTTTGCCTATGGTGAAGATGGAATTTTGCTTCTCGAGGTCAACAGGATGCTTAGAGCTGGAGGCTATTTTGTCTGGGCTGCACAGCCTGTATATAAACATGAAGAGATTCTACAAGAGCAGTGGAAAGGTACCCCCTCATGTCAAGTTTTTTACAGCTCTCTCTCTCTCTCAGCACACACATACAGACATTTTTTTATGGTGCTTGATATCCTGATTCAAAGTTTTAGATGCTTTGAATACTTTGCATCACTTAATCGTTTAAATAAGAAAGAACCAAAATGTCAGTTGTATGTATCACCTTGATCACCTATGCCTTCATCCACTTTATCATCTTTTATCGTGTTCAATGAAAATAAGATTGATACATTGAAATAGCTCAGATTTATTTGTAAGCTAATTTATCTACAGAAATGGAAGATCTTACCTCTCGCATTTGCTGGGAGCTAGTAAAGAAGGAGGGATATATTGCCATATGGCGGAAGCCTTTAAACAATAGTTGCTATCTTAATCGTGATACTGGAGCACTACCTCCCCTTTGTGACCCTGATGTTAATTCAGACAATGTTTGGTATGTCCTGCTTCAATACATGAAGGTTCACTGCATTTAAATGACAATAAAAATCTTATGCAATTGATTTCAACATATTTAGTACTGGGCCGGTATTTTGGGACTTATTATCCTGCATTTTTTTGTTTGTTAAATTGCTCTTCAGAGTTCAGACCATGTCCTTGGTGTAATGAAGAAGCAGTAACCTGAGAGTTAGACTTTGGAAACCACCTATAAGTTGAAAAATCTGTCTGTTTTCTTTTACTTGTGCCAAATAGGCAAACCTACATCTTAAGGTTTTAAAAGATTGTGGCCAAACATTGATACCTGTAGTTTGTGTTTCAGAGAATAAAAATAAATAAATTGACTTCCTGTGGCCATTTACATTTCTTACAAACCAGCAAGGAAGCCTTATAAAGTCAAACACATAAATTAAGTACAACAAAGAATAGCATAGAAGAAAGATTAGGAGATCCCTGCTTAGGCTTGACAATTAAAAAGTTGAGGGTGGGGTCTTGGATAGGGGATTTCTCACCATTATTTTGCTTAGGCCTCCAGCAATTAAGTATAGAAGTTGCTGGTAGAGAAAAACCATTGCCTCCGAAAACCTTGAATTGTATCAGTCTTTTAAGGAGTATTTTGTAGTTGGTTGCTTCCTTGTTGTCTTTGTTTGCTCATATTTTCTGCTCCTGTAAACTTTGGTATGGCAGAAAAGCTCAAGGATGCTTTACTAGCCAAAGTTGAACAACTCATAACAAGCTGCAGTGTAACAATGTTTGCAGGTATGTTGACTTGAAGGCATGCATCACTCAATTGCCAGGGAATGGTTATGGCTCTAATGTTAACACATGGCCTGCACGTCTTCATGATCCACCCGACAGGCTTCAAAGCATAGAAATGGATGCCTATATTTCCAGAAAGGAAATCTTGAGAGCTGAGTCAAAATACTGGAATGAAATAATAGACAGTTACATACGTGCTTTTCACTGGAAAGATATGAAACTACGTAATGTGATGGACATGAGGGCTGGACTTGGAGGGTAACTACTTATATACCATGCTGCAGCATAGACTTTTCTGATTTTGAAGTGCTTTTATGTTTTGTTAAGAATGCAAAAGAAATATTGCATTATTTTGATTATTTTGTTTTTTCTTACAATGCAGGTTTGCAGCAGCATTACATGATCTCCAGATTGATTGCTGGGTTATGAATGTTGTTCCTGTTAGTGGGTTCAACACATTACCTGTAATTTATGATCGTGGACTTATAGGAATTATGCACGACTGGTATAGTCAATACACACTTAAAAATCTGGATTTTATATTCTTCTTCCAACGTCATGTGCATGGTGGTATTGTAGCATTTATCCAGATTGTCTTTACCCATGTATATAGTGCATGAAGCTAATTATCCGGAAATGAAGCTACTGTTTTGGACCATGATAGTTCAAACATGCACCTTTTGTGATCGATGTGGTCATAATGGTAAAAAGTATCTAAATGAGAGAGGACATCATTTATGTTATAATCAAAATTTCTACTTAGATGTACTTTCTGGAAGCCATCATGTTTGTTTCGAGGAAAGCTGAGCTTCTTTGAGTCAATCCGTGTAGCAGCACTTGGCACATCCGGTAAATTGGCTTGAACTAGGATGAGCCTTAAACTAAGTCAAGCAGCTGTTAAAAATAGCGCATACTTAAAACCAACATGTGAATCTTCTAAACCATTTTGGCCGGGAAAGTAAAAGGATCTTCCACCAATGTTTGTGCTAGTAATAATACTTGCAAACTTTCAATTGCTAGTTTTATCATGGTTAAAACTGCATGGTCTTCCATTGGTTTATTTGTAGCTCATTTGTGATTGAGTGTTTTTGAATGCTTTCAATCTCATCTGTAGTATTTCCACATACTTTAGACTTGTGATTCTTAAATTCTTTTCCAGGTGTGAACCATTTGATACCTATCCAAGAACATATGATTTATTGCATGCTTCAGGCCTTTTCTCCGTTGAGAAGAAGAGGTATTATTCATTCCTTTTTCCCTCTTTTGTGCTAGTTTATGGTAATGATGCACATTCTTCAGATGCAGTCTATCATGTTCGATATAGGTGTAATATGTCAACCATCATGCTTGAGATGGACCGGATTCTGAGACCTGGTGGACGTGTATACATACGGGATTCAATCTCCATTATGGGTGAACTTAAAGAAATAACAACTGCAATGGGATGGGTGGCTGCGGTACATGACACAGGTGAAGGTCCACATGCAAGCTGGAGAATTTTAATCTCTGAGAAACGTATGTAACTCGCTTGTTTGATGAGCATGGTGAAACCATGTTTTATATGTCCACGTCTTGTGCACCTTTTGGACATGCATGAAATCTCACACAGAAAGAAGCTGCAACTCTCCGAACAAAAAAGTGGTAAGAGCTGCAACGCGTTCCTCATAATTTAGTATAATCTGTTGTCTTATGTACTCAGTGAACATTACAGGTCGATATTACTATATTTAGCGAACATATACTAGTGGATTTCCTTTTTCTCTTTTGTATTCCAAGTGTAATTTGTACATTACATAATTTGCCATTCAGCATATGTTGAAAGTGTTAATGCAACCTGTATGCCTTACTGATTATCTTTAGGAAACTATTCCATGTTTCAATTGAGGGAATATGTGATTTCATTATACCAGGTTATGTTTTCCCCAACTCTTATTTCTTGAAGAATGTTCGACACTCGGGCACATATCTTGACATAAGTTTAGGGATATGATCCTCTAAGATCTCGTATTTGACACGTATATGTGTTTGGCACACATTCGAATCGAACTTATAATGGGTCAAAAAGATCCATCCATTGACAACTTGTAACATAGATTTCACCAATCAATGCTCATCAAACTTCTTTTTATATAATTCTAAGAGTTCATCCATTAACAATGATCACAAACATAAACTCTCTATCCAAACAATCCTTGGACACAATTAACTATGATTTCAACAAAGCATCCTTGAGAACAGCAGTATTAATCTGTTTAGAGAGATAAGCTTCATAAATTTCCACAACAAGTCGAGCATCCTTTTCCACGAGTTCCATGTACTCTTCCTTTTTCGTAAGCTTATCCATGTTGTCAGTAATCAGACTCAATGCCGCATCAAGCACGAGCTTGGCACCATGCTGGTGAGCGAAAGCATAGGTCATGAGTGAATTATCCCAGTTCAATTTGGACACCAGGAACTTCTCGCAGAAGCCTTTGAGACGCTTCACCTGGTACTTTTCGGCCAAAACCAGAAGATCACAAGCCATCTGCTCATCGAGCCATGCTTCTGCAGTGTACAAATAGTTCACAAAGGCTCGCAGAGCATCGTATGATACGTCACTGATCTTAATTGTTCCACTTCTGCTTTCTTCCATCTCATTTTCAAGCATTGCTTTGAACACTGGTGAACGATTCACCTGGAAAATATTCATATATATATATATATAACATTCAACAACAATCCAACAATAAATGTTTTCTAAAAAACACATTTCCTAGTTTGGGTCTAGTTTTCTACTGTAAAAGCGAATATCCATGATCCAAATAAAAATTTCGAAAATTCAGAGTTTGGGCCGCATTAAAAATTAAATTATTTGCATTTTAAGTTGAAATTCGAAGCAAATGGATAGTACCAAAACGGCTTTATGGGCGGGAACAGGGGGCAAGCCGGGGGAGACATCATCGGAAGCGACCAAAACGACGTCGGGGAAGACGGGACCGGGGGAGGTAGGGGAGCCGCGGTGGGCGTGATCGAGCGGGGACCAAAAGCGTAAAAAGGCGACCTTGGCTTTGAGATCTTCGATCTCGCGCCTGAGTTCTTCCTCGGTCTCGCCGGCTTCCTCGTAACACTCCTTGCACGTGCCGGCGTCGCGTGCGGCATACTCTTCCTTGCAGGATATGCATCTGAGCGTCTCGGCGTCGCTCTCGCTCTCCGTCTCGGAATCCGATCGGACCACCTGGTGACACCGATGCCGTCGCATGTTTTTGCTCTATGGGAAAGAACGTGCGGCTTTCGCTACTGGTGGGTTGTTTTTAATTTTTTTTTCGATAATTCCTACCCTTTTAAACCTTTATATTCTAAAATTTATTTATTTTTTCTCATTATTTGAAAAATAAAATATTTTTTATTAAAACACGCAATAAGTGACCAAATATTCATACTTCAACTTTTATTTTTTTAATCAATCACTAATATCTAATTTATTTACCAACTAATTTAAATTAAATTTTGTAGAGGTTCATTATAAGGTTGACTATATTAATCTAACTTGCTCCATTTATAAATATTAAGATTCGAAACTCTTGATCTTATTTAAATAATTTAGTATTTCATCCCATCAAACTAACTAATTATTGGTCCTTATATTTATTCTTTTATTGAACCAATATGATAGCAAAAAGGGAAAAAGAAAAATTAGTTGTACAATGTGGCAATTTGAGTAAAATGTGTTTCCTTATTGATCGAAATCAGCAACGTTGAGACTTGAGAATCTAGAAGTCCGACACAGAAATTGACCTGAACTTTTGGATTAAGCACACTATTTGCTCTAAACAACCGGCACCTGTCATTTTCAATGTACTATAGACCGGAATCATCCGGTGCCGATGCGATCCAACTACACAAACTAAAAGATAAGGGTAAACTACATCTCACGTCACTCAATTATTAGTTCAATTATAAACAGGTCATTTTTTTCTTTCTAAAAGTTTACAAACAAGAGGACATGGAACACTTTTGGTCCCCAAAACTTATACATTTTACCAATTTGGTCATAATCTAAAAGAATTCAAGAAACTTAACCATTCATATTAAAAATCCTATCAATTAAGTTTCCCCCCCTTATGAATTGGTAAAGTCTTTCATATGAAATCTGGTTTTAGTTGTGCAATAAGAGGACATCTTCTTTCATATTTTTAATGCTTTTGAAGTACCAAATGCAGGTTGTATCGATCGTCGATCAATCTTATCTTTAGATAATATGTTTTGTTATACATGTACTTTGTAAATGGATCAATCTTATCTTTAGATAATATGTTTTGTTATACATGTACTTTGTAAATGGTGCAAGACGAGCTTATTCACTCATATAAATTGATTAATATTAGTCGATGGTAGACTTTTATCAGTAACTTATTGTTACTTATGATAGAATACAATTGTGCAACTACTTTTTTTAATTCAATGGATTTGTTTGACTTGATATTATCGTAAAAAAATAACAAAATAGTGATTTTTTAAATATGACGAGTTAGATTTATTGAATTAGGACTAAATTTATAGGACATATAAATTTTGAGGACTAGAAATATTATTATATCAGATCACATTAAACTTTTTTTTTTAATTTTAATGACGAGGTGACCTGTTTGTAATCATATTTTAATTAAGTGACTAAATGGTAACTTTTAGAGAAAGGTGACATGTCTGTAACTGAACTAATAATTGAATGACATAAAATGTAGTTTAACCAAAAATAAAGGGTAAAGTACAAAAATGGTCAATAAATTATGCTAAAATAATCTTTTTGATCAATAAAAATTTGGAAGTTACATAAGGATCATTAAATTTATCAAACTATTACAAAATGATTACTATAAATTATAAAATAGTGATGATTTTGTAATAATTTTAAAGACAATTTTGTAATAATTTTAAAGACAATTTTGTAATAAAATGACAAGTACATTGATCATTTTGTAATGGTTTGATAAGTTTAATGATCATTTTGTAATCATTTGGGATGTTTAATGACAATTTTGTAACTATAAATGACCAAAAAGATCATTTCAACATAGTTTATTGACCATTTATGTACTTTGCCCATAAATAAAACAGTAAACTAAAAAGTCTAAAATTCTTCGGTGGAGTCCTTTTGTTTTCAAATATAAAAACACAATCTAACGAAGTGGAATAAGACGAGAAGTTGCAGAGGACGACAAAGTTTCCGAGAAAAGTAATAGTAAAACCTTCTTTCAATTCGTTTAGGGTTTCAAATTTTCATCTCAGGTGAACTTTCTTTATTCTCTTTTCATTTCCATTAAGAGTTTTCCTTTTGTTGTTTTCTGTTTGGTTCTCGAGAAATGTAGGTAGGAAAAATAGAGAGAGAGAGAGAGAGAAGACGTAGTTGTTTAATGATTCAAATTTCTAATTCTTGAACCTCAAATTATTTAAAATTAGTAAATACTGAAGTTCGGTTAGTTACATTGCTTAATTTGATTAAATTTCTATGTTTACGCCTTCTTTTCGTGGAAATAGAGAGCAGGCCAGCAGGGGATAGTTATTTCCAGTTCAATTTTCTTTTGGTTTTTTATTTGATTTCCTAGTTGCATAACATATTTTTTCCCACTGAATTTGATGATTTTAAGATGTTTATGTGATAATTTTATGTTAATTTGGAAGATGACGCTGGTTTGTTACACCGAAACCCTAACTCTGGGGGTGAAATGCTTTGCAAACTAGGGTTTTGTGGAATGGTAGAAATGGGTCTCGAGGAAGGGACAAGCAATGGTGAAGGAACAGAGAGAGGGGAGAAAATTAAGTCCTCCAAAAGTAAACCAGTGGATAATGGGTTTGGATATGAATGTATGATTGATTCTGGTGATGGAAGTTCAGGAGCAAGTGAGAGTTTCCGAACATATAAGAGACGCAGGCAGTTAAGTTCGAGTTCAAAGGTCAAAGTGCAAGATGGTGGGAAAGCATCGGCAAACCAGGTAGCTTTTATTGATAAACATGTCTGAATACGTATGTTTGCAGTTGTAGCTGTTAACTTTCTTTTGTTATTGTAATGTATAATGTTGAATTGGCTTGGGCTTATTTCGGTACTTTTCTCCTAGTTATAAGAGCTTACAGATTGTGCATTTGGGTCATTGAGGAAAAGTTTAATTTGTTTGCAATCAGATTGAAAGCTCTAATTTGAGACTATACTATGGATACAAGGAGAAGATTTGACTGGGTTGTTGGGTACTTCAAAGAAAAATTCAAACTATTGTATTAGGTTTATAAGTTTATAGCTATCGTGCATAGTATGTCATAAATATGTGAGCTTGTAATGCCTAGAAATTCACAATAATGGGTAGTTGTTACTTGTTGATGGTATTTTGGAACTCATGTGGTTTTTGGGTGGCTTTGTTGGTTGAACGAAGGTGGTTCTTTTACATATATTCTTTCTCGTGCAATGAGTTTAGATACTGTTTGCAAGTGAGTTGATTCTACAGATATTCCTAAAAGTTGGCTTTAGCCCTCAAGCATTGTTCTACAAGGTTTCATCAAGATGTGTGTTGCACTTGAAGCTGTGAAGGGGCATGGGATGTAAAAATGTCAAATTTTATTTTATGGCAACTTCAGTGTATTTCTTTCATGTCGGTCAGATGAATAGGGGCTGATGTATTTGAGAATTTTAATCCTGTTATCCTGTATCATAATGATAATCGAAAGTGATAGTTGTTTTTACTAGTTTCATTGTTCTATTTCTTAAGTATCCCACATCTTTAATGAATAAAATCTTTTCAGCATTACATATAAAACCACAGAAATAGATTCCTGTGTTATGGCTGTTAGCTACCTTTAGGTAAATAAGGAAGCAAAAGCTTCTGAAGTTAGTGAAGCAAGCTATGATACTGTATGCCACCCTTCTGTAGAACGAATGGACGATATAAAAGTGGAAAAGTTCTGAATTATCTACAGCAAGATTTTATAATTTGGCCCTATGTTATCGAGATATATGTATTTGCTGTGTTCTTTTTCCGTGAATACCCGATATTCTTTTTGAGCTGACAAGTTCTTGTCTTTGTTGTTCTTTTAAACAAAGATATTTGGCTTTCGAGACCACAAAGTACAGTTTGACATGCTAAATGATTATACTTACTGTGAGCAGGTCAGTATTCCTGGGACTGATCATTGTGGTTCTTTAAATGACAAAAATTATTGTCCACAAAGGAAGTGGAGAAATGTTAATGTTGTATTGGAGCACATGCATCAGTTATTAAGTGGTGATGAAGGTGGTATACAGCGTTGCATTCAAGATGCACTTTTATTTCTCCGAGAAAATGGTTGTAATGTGACATTTAAGGTTTATGCTTTTATCTAAACTCCACGTGGTCTATGATGTCTTGTACTGATCTTTCTCTTGTCAATTTTCATTCTGATATATTGGAATATTAATTTTCTGATTCATCTACAGGATTCTGAGGAGCTGGAGGCTGTCATATCTAATGGGTCCTTTAAGGAGTCAAAATCTCAAACCACCACTGAGATGTGCCAGCGTGTTTTCTCTGAAGTTATAATTTCTGAAAAATTCACATCTTTGTGTAAGCTTCTATTTGACAATTTCCAAGGGATCAAGCTTGATAACCTTTTTCACTTAAGTCTCATGAACTCAAAGATGAAAGATGGAGCTTATGAGCAATTACCTATGCTTTTCTCCTCAGACATTCAGCAGGTAATTTATGCAACCATTTTTATTTGCATGAATTGCTTGAATGGACTTGCTTAGTTTAAAGCTGAATATGTTACATTGATTGAATTAAAATTTTATAAGCTCAATTTTCAGGTACGTTTAGAACAGTTTATTACATTCTGGGCCCTTAGCTAGATGATGTTAGATTCTATATTGCTGAACTTTTGTGAAGGATATCCAAATGAAATATATTGTTTTCAGTCAACTAGTTTGCTCATTTCTTTTTGTAGGACATTCTAGAAGTGAAAATTTATGCTTCATGTAGCAGTTTTATTTGGATTTATTTGTAAAACCACATTAGTATTGAGAAATTGGATGGATGTGGGACCTGAGATCAATTCTTATAGTTGTATATGGAAAATTTGCAATTCTTTTGAATGATTTGAGAATCTGCTGCTTATTTTTATAGAGGCATTTACTAGATCTGTGTGTCTTTTTTCTAGTTGATTATTCTTGCATATACATGGTGTATTTGTATCCGATTATTGCTTCTTTTTTTCTGGGATAGTGTTGTGTACTTGATTTTCCTTAATTTGTTGTTCAATGCAATGGACTTGCAGAAGCTTTTTCTTGCAAAGAGAAGAAATGCTTGCAAAATATCCCCCCAAAATTAATAGCATATTCCATGTAGCAGATCCGGTTATTTTTTCAGTAGTAATTATATATTTACACAAATACTTATATATGCCTTAACCTAAATTTCTCCTATAGATATGGAGAAAACTTCAAGAAATAGGAACTGAAATTGCATCCCTCGCAAAGAGCCTCTCAAACATATCAAGCACATCTTATCGTGAAAAAGTGAGTTAGCAAACACATACTACTGCTATTGTAATTTGTTTCAAGAACTTTATTGCTAATAACTAATCTTTGTGATGTTTTTCTTATAATTTTCAGATTGGCTGTTCTGGTGTTGCTGTTGAAGAGGAGAAACATGAGGTAAACATTCATGAATTAGCTTGTAGTTTGCATTTGCATGCTTGTATCAGCATAATGCATTGCTAACTTCAAATTTCAGTTATAGGTGCATTTAACTATATTAGATATTTTGCATAAAAAATGAAAGAACTGTGTTAGGTAGTTCAGGGGGATTCTAAAAAAAGGAATCTTAAGGTGAAAATAAGGTAAGATACATAAAATGTTACCAAAATATACTCAATTTATGTACACACACAAAAATTGATAACCTTTTGGATATGTACGCAAAATGTTACAATGTTTATAACAATTTATGTATCTTACCTTATTTTACCTTAAATTAAAGATCCTCACCTTAGAACTACCTGGTTTAGAGTGCTTAGAGAGTTAGATAAAGTTGATTCAGGATAAGACCTTGGAGTTTCTAATGTTATGTTTGGACAAATTTCAATGGAGGTACTGCTTTGTATAAAAATTGATGGGTGTGCTATCTGAAATTGGTATTCGTAGAGCATTTTGATGAATATTTGAATTTAGCATTTGTATAGCACCTTGGTTTTAAAGCAGTAGGAGGATTCTGACCTGAACTGTTTTCATCTAGCTTTTAATTTGTATTACATGCAAGCTATTTCAATTTATATGCTAAGAATCTGCTTTGAAGGTTGAGTTTCCTTTATGAGATATATTATTTCTTTTTTTATTTTTCAATGGAAAACAGTTCCGTACTCGGGAGCTGGAATCTCATGTTAAACTGCCGCAAACTGAAGCTTGTGGTGTGTATAAAGTTTGCACTTGCAGGCATTGTGGGGAGAAAGCAGATGAGAAGGATTGTTTAGTTTGTGATTCATGTGAGGTAATGTACCATGTTGCCTGTATTAACCCTGCTGTGATGGAGATTCCTCCAAGAAGTTGGTATTGTGCAATCTGTACTGCGAAGGGAATAGGATCTCTGCATGAGAACTGTGTGGTATGTGCGAGACTGAATGTCCCAGGGAATCTCTACGAAGATGTTGCTGATGAAAACCATAATGGAAACTGTGAAATGTTTACTGACCTGGGAGAAAATTCAAACTGTAGCATCGACCAGGGGACTCAATCTCAACAACAGAGCAAAAACCAACATGATTGTAAAATTTGCGGAAGTGTTGTTCAACAAGGTGAGGAGTTAAGGAGTTGTGAGCATCCCTTCTGCCCCCATAAATATTATCATGTGAGGTGCCTGACAATGAAACAGTTAAAATCATATTGTTCCCTTTGGTACTGCCCTTCATGTCTCTGTAGAACTTGCCTCGTCGACAAAGATGATGATAAGATTGTTTTATGTGACGGCTGTGATGCTGCATACCACATTTATTGCATGAAACCACCGCGAACCTCAATCCCTAGCGGGAAATGGTTTTGCAGAGAATGTGATGCTGGGATCCAACTCATACACAGAGCTAAAAGGGCGTACCAGAATCGGGAAAATAAGCTAAAAAGGAAAGGCATAGGAGGCAAACTGGCATATGATAATCTGGAAACGAGTCAAAATCTGGAAAACAAAGAGGAGACGAATAAAAGTAGAGGCGGAGTGGACATGCTTCTGACTGCTGCCGGTACTCTACATTTGGAGGAGAAGTTGAATGCTATTCAGATGAAGACATAGAAAGAGCCTTGCACTTGGAGGACATAACAAAATTTAGAGTTGTTGGTTACGGGCAACTCCGAACGACAACTTATTCTTCATTTTTTCCGGCTGGGGAACGGATGTTCTGATATGTTGTAAAACTTCATCACATTTTGCTGGCACCACTAACAGGTGATTGATGAAGTAAAATGATAGACTTGTAATATGAGAAGAATTACACAGTTTAGAGAGGAGAGTTATGTGAAGCAATGGTTTCTCAGCAAATGTTTGTATAATTGTGTAGAAAACTGTGACCAAACAACCTGTTTTTATTGATGAAAAGTTCAGTTTTTTCCTTTTTTCATAAATTGCTGGTTAATTGACTTGTTATCATGGGTATCAATAGATGTTGGCTTTGAATCATGGCTATCGTTATCATACCGATATCGATCGAAAATTGTATCAAGTAATTTAAGTATCGTTTTAATTAAAAAATTATTATGTTTAAGCTATTTTAGTCTACAGGGGTGTACATTGGTCTTTTTAATATTTTATCTTAATTTCAGTGGTAAAATTTAATATTGTTCTCCATAAAAGTCTTAAACTCGAATAGTTACGTCTGCAGAGTATGTCTTCTTTGGTTAAGAAAGATTTTGAATATATATTATCATGTAATTCACACTACCATTATATTCAAAAAGAAAATAAAAATATGATTATTAAACCTAATTGATTTTTGTATATAAATATATTTATCTGTATTATGCATATATATATATTTATCATATAATCTATTAACATAAGGATTAAAATATGTGTAAAAAATATTTTAAAAAAATTGAACAAATCGAAAATGTTATATTAAAAACATCAATGACAATACATATCATTATCATGCAAAAATAATATAATTATATATAATAATAATTTATTTTCGAAATAATATTCAGAATTGGTTACTTTTAAGACTTTAAGGTTCGAAGGTTTTTAACAGTAGCAAATTACGTTATGTACCGAACATATATATGTTCTAGGTAAACATCAATCAATAGTTAATGACGAACCCACCTTTAAGTTCAAGATGAATACATGTTTATCTTTTAAGTTTAATTTTTCTTTTAGTTATTTATTTTATTAATTATGTTTACTTTAAAATTTTATATATATTTTTTTATATTATTAATATATGTATATACTTTAAAAAATATTTATAAATTTGTCGCTTTCGATATGGATGATTAAGTGATAGGTGAAGTGAATGTGATGGCAACTGTGAAAACAATCTGATAAAGACTAAAGAGAATCTGCAATGTGTCAATATATAAACACCTTCCGGGAAGTGTAAGAAAACAATGAGGCGAAGCTTGTTTGCTTATTGCCTCTTCCCTCTTCCCTATTGGCCATTGCTTCCTGTTTTCGACTACATTTAATTCCGTGACTTTACAACATCCTTTCCTAGTTCTAATTTTTAACCGTCAAGGAAAGCCCGTTGAACCCATTTTGGCTTGGCGAAAGAAGAACTAAGGTGGGAAAAACTGAAGCGGAAAGAGAGGAGAAGAGATGGGTGTCAGAATGTATTCAACGGGGTTAACGTTCTCACCTGAAGAAGATGAAATGAAGCATGGGAGTCTGTTTCCAAAGATGAGAAAGCTTGTTAAAATGACGATCATGGAGTTTATGCTTAGGTCTCTTCATCTTCGTCTTTTTCGTTCGTCTGTGTCACCAAAAATGTCAGGTTCTGAGTATAGTCTTAAATGATCTGGTAAAACGAATCCGAGTGTTTTATTTTTAGTTAAAGGCTCTTTCGTTATGTTCTCTAATGGTCTTTTATGCATATGTAGTGATAAACAAGGTTGGTTTCTGGTTTTGTGTATTAATGATGTTTGTTGCATGTTGTGCTTACTCTTCTTGTTTCTTCGATTGTCCATTATACCCGTAGATTAGGATTAATGTTATAATATATATATATAATCTTTTCCTCATATAATTTTGCTAATCAAAGTCTTCAGAATAAAAAATGACCTAACCGTACATTATGAACTCAGAATTTTTATATCTTTATAAGTCACTTGTAACCATCGTAATCCATTCTTAACAAGATTGCAGATAAACCTACGTGATTTTTTAGAATCAAATTTATTATCGTACATTTTTATCAATTCAACCTATTAATTTACGAATAACTATTAGGATCCCTTTTTGATACTAACACTAAAAGTATTATAAATTCTTTTAACTAAAAGAAGAAAAAAAAACTCTTCTCAAGTTTTTTTTAGCGCTGTCATTAAATTTAGAATTTTTCTCTATACGAGCGAGGTTGACTTTTAGAAAAAATAATATATTAATTGAATGATATTAATGTTGACAATAAATCACATTTGATGAATATACTTATCAATTTTTAATTTAAAATTACATTTCATTCAATATTTAGTAAGAATGGAGCTTTTGAACTATTGGGTAAGGAAGAAGGGCAAGGTGAAAATGAAAAATTTATCAACTTTACTATTATTTTGGCTCGTTCTTTTACTTGTTACTTTTTTCCCGGTAAGCTCTTTAAGTCCTTCCTTGAACAGAGATGTTTTGGGACTAATAGTTTCCGGAGCAGATATGTTCAAGGCCCAAGCCAAAAGCTTTCGTCTTCGAACGAAAGACATTGACACACCTAAAAGAGACGGACGCGTGACCTTAAGTTAGGGAGATTAATTTTTAAAATTTAAGAGAGGAATTTATAAAATTTTAGGGATGAAAATAGATTATCAATTAAAAATATAAAAAATCTAAAATGTATACTAATTTGAAATATTCATAGGACAACTGTCCCTACCTATCTCCTTTCGGTCCATCTCTGGCTTCATATAATTGGATTGGATTCAAATGTAATCCAAGATCGAACCAAGCTAAAAAATAATTCATTTCATCGCAGAGTGATCAAAACATGAACAATTTCAAAGATAAATAATTAAATTAAATTTTTTTAAACTTCAATGACCAAAATGTAAGTGCTAAACTAGTTGAGTGATGAATTGTGTAGTTTAACAATTAATTAAATAGCTTTGATTCTAAAGCCGGCAACGATGTGGTCTCAGAAATAATCCCAGGACAACAGAAAATCTTAATTAGAGAAGTCCAAAGTGGATCGATTTTATCCCAAAAGATAAACGCAAATGGTACAAAGCCGGCACAGAATTCATCGTATTTTCCAAATAATTACACTATTTGATTCTCTCTTTTAATCAAACTTTTGGTTTCATTTTTTGAATGAGAGAGTAATGGATCCTCGTACGAGATTATCAGTAAACATCCTCGTATCGTTGGTAATGGCCGCAACTGTAATACCGGTGACAAGAACTCGAGTATTGCACAAAAATGGCTGCCCTTCTAAGTGTGGGAATCTAAATATACCATTCCCATTTGGCACGAAGGAAGGCTGTTTTCTAAACGAGAACTTCCATATCAACTGCAGTGAATCAGCCACCTCCTCCATAGCCTACTTAGCAAACACTGATTTTATCGTCACCGATATCACCATGGAAGGTCAGTTGCAGATCTTAACCACAGTCGCTCGAGATTGTTACGATGCTTCCGGGGACCAAGCGATCCCACAGACAACGTTTTTGTCTCCCTTTTCGATTTACAATGTCTCAAGCACCCGAAATAAGTTCACTGCCATCGGATGCGACACTTACGCATATCTCTATGGATTCATCGGAAACAAAAGTTACACTGCCGGATGTATGTCCATATGTAATCGGTTCGAGGACTTGGTCAATGGATCTTGTTCGGGATTCGGATGTTGCCAGATTCAGATTCCTGATGGACTGAAAGCTGTTTATGTGGAAGCTTATAGCTTTAAAAAACATGTTAATGTGTCGGATTTTAACCGTTGCAGCTATGCTTTTATCGTTGAAGAAAGTGGATTTCGGTTCTCTTCGGATTATGTTCGATCCATACCTCTCGATCAGAAATTTCCGGTGTCCCTCGATTGGCTTGTAAGCAACGAGACATGTGACGAAGCTGCTAAGAATCCATCTTACGCATGTCATCAGAGCGAGTGTTACGAACCTGTCATTGGTTCGGGATATCTTTGCAAATGTCCAGACGGTTTCGATGGGAATCCATACCTCCCTGAAGGATGTTTAGGTATGTCTCTTAGTATCTGCTGTCACCTGCAACTCGATGACGCCTTTTACCAGTTTCGGGATAGTTGCTAATTGACCTGTTTTTGCAGATGTCGATGAGTGCAAGATTTGGAGCCCCTGTGACGAAAATGCAATATGCTACAATTTACCAGGAAGTTTCAACTGTCTTTGTAAAGGTGGATATGAAGGAGATGGAAAAAGATATGGAACAGGTTGCAGTCCTATTGATGAACAAGGCTTTCCCTTCCTTGTCATCGGTCTAGGTGTAAGCATAGGCCTTTTAGTGGTCATATTAAGCATTTCCTGGACATATTGGGGACTTTGGAAAAGAAAACTCATCAGACAAAGAGAACAGTTCTTCCTACAAAATGGTGGAATTATCTTACGACAAGAATTTTCAAAGCTTAAAGGTCCTGTTTCAGCCAAGATTTTCACGTCAGAAGAGCTCAAGAAGGCAACAAACAACTTCCATGAAACTCGAATTCTAGGCAAAGGAGGCCAAGGAACGGTTTATAAAGGAATACTGCAAGACCACAGAGTTGTCGCCATTAAAAAATCCATGATTGCAGATCGCAGTCAAGTCGAACAGTTTGTTAATGAAGTCATTGTTCTTTCTCAGGTTAACCATAGAAATGTGGTTAAGCTCTTGGGATGTTGTTTAGAGACCGAAGTCCCTTTGTTGGTTTACGAATTTATATCCAATGGTACCCTTTACCAACGCTTGCATTGTCCGGGCAATGCATCTTTGTCCTGGGAATGTCGGTTGAGAATCGCAGCTGAAACTGCCGGAGCACTCTCGTATTTGCACTCGGCTGCTTATCCTCCTATTATACATAGAGATGTCAAGTCTACTAATATTCTTCTAGACGAGCATTACGTTGCAAAAGTGTCAGATTTTGGAGCTTCGAGGTTAGTTCCTTTGGATCAAACACAGTTAACCACATTGGTGCAAGGGACGCTTGGTTACTTAGACCCGGAGTACTTTCAATCGAGTCAGTTGACTGAAAAGAGTGATGTGTATA